>NC_046332.1:69288342-69637417 GCF_000738735.6 Corvus cornix cornix | reverse complement strand
AACGCACACAACTTTGAACAGATGCTGATCCAAATTGGCATATGCAGAGGAAAAAACCAAAACCCTAAAAAAAAAAACCAAAACCCTAAAAAAACACCTGCAGAACAACATTGGGACCCTAACATTTATCTATCTTTCCAAGACACCTTTATATTTAAGGGAGCCTATATAAACTGTTTTGATTTCCCTATTTTAAGCAAGCTCTCCAAACCCACCATCTTTTAACAGTAACAGATTTCAAATGCTCCTTATTCAATGCATTCTCTGATCCTGTCTCAGCATAAGAGCTCAATGTTATTTCTCCCCACTACTCAAGCTACAAAGGGTGACTTTGATTATGGTTCCAAAGACAAGTTACCTATGTTAAAAAGGACACAGGATTGACATGTTTCTAATGGTCTATGAGGACTAGAGGAATTCTCAGAATATATACAATTTTAATAGATATATATTTTTAAAAATTACCTCAACTCACTTGTAAATGTATTATAAAAGTTAGAGATTTCCCAATCATAAATATAGGAGGGGAAAAATTTGGTTTTTATAATTAAAGATGAACACTGACAATTCTACCCTACTTTCAATCTGAACTAAAGGAATACTCAAAATGGAATCCACAGTGACTGCATAGGTATTTGATGGATATTTAACATCAAGGTAACTCTTGAAAGTAAAGGCATCAAAATGTTCCAGTTTTGTTCACAGTAAGGGTTTTTTTCTCTTTAATCAGTCTGCTGTTCCATCAAGTTACATGAGCAGTTAATGCCAGCAGAAAAAATATAAACCTTATAAAAGTTGTAAACTATGCAAGTTCACACATTCCAATAAAACTGAGTTATATACAGAAGAAAAATCTCATTATTTAAGTTTTTATCTGTAACCATTTGCTAGAAAACTTGTACAGTGAGGACCTAATCAAAACTTTGTGTCTTCAGCAGAATAAGGAACATGTTACTTCCACCTCTCAAACTCAGGCAATGTATTAAGGAGATTCTCCCAACACTGCCTTGGTGTTGCATCATTTTAATAAACTTAAGATGGGCAACAATAATCTATACGTGTTTTCCATCTTTCCCATTACTTCTCTCTCACATCCCACGTCCTACTGCTAACTCTGAAAATCATTCTCCTTGTCTCACTCTGGTCAAAATACATTATTTGCTTTCAGAAATGCATCTCCAGCTTCTGAGCAGACTACAATTCCTTCCAATTGCTTTCCTCTACATCAAGATCAGCCTCATTTGCTTATCTGTATATCTTTTTCCACAATGTGCATCCATGTGTATCTTCTGTCAGCCATGCAAGTTCTGAGCTTTACAACTTACACTGCATCTGGTAGAAGTTACTGCAGTTAATTCCTGTCTCAACTTATTATTGCAATGAAAGTTGTTCATAATTTTCATCCCTATGTGGCCATAGAGAAGCCACAGCACAAGTTCACCCATCAAACTCAATGAGGGAGAAAATAGATTGGTGAGGGGAGTGACCAGTAAAAGGAATTATGTACTAATTTCTCTAGAATTACCAACTTCCTTCTCTATCTACTAGAAATAACTAACTCATTGTACAAGTTCCTTGCTGTAACAAATGCTATCCTCCACTATTTTTCTGCATCCACTCACTTTGTGAAATGTAAATGACACTGCTCAGCTGTTCAAGAGATGACTTCATCCTTCATACCATATTAGCTTCCATGACATTCCCACACAGTGTACCTGCCTTGACACTAATACATGCTATCGTAAGGAAAGTCATTCCTAAAAATGAGGGGAAAGCATCTAATAAGCTGCTACAACCACATAATGACTTCCCCTCTAACTCTGAACTTGCCCATCCTCTTCATGCAGCCAGGTTTTGTGTGCATCCTGTAGATCTCTGCTGCAAATCAAACCACTGCAACAAGAATTGTTTTCTATCCCAAAAGTGATTACATTCCTGCTTGAGCCCAGCTTTCAATTATTGTCAACTTTCCTTTAACAAATTTCAGACATTTAGATGAAACTCATGCTGACTACACTGGCATAATGATTTTAGAGTCTACTTTTGATACTCTAGCACCATTCAGACAAGTGGAACTGATAAAAAGTCTGGTTTTTGAATGTTACAACTCCTAAGGTGATGACAAGAGGAGAGAGTAAGTCTGTATTAATGTAATTCACATAAAAAAAGCAAACATTAGCATTGCTGCCTCATGACAACAAAACTCATAATGAAACACATAAGAAAGTGCTTTTTGGGAGGAAGAGGGTTGGACTAAAGGTGGTTTTTTTTTAATAAAGAGTGTTCTTGATCCAGTGCAGTGCCTACATTTATGCTGTATTTCTCCTTAAGGTTTTCGGTAAGATAATTCCAGCCAAAATACAAAGTACATGACTTTTGAATTGTTCATACTGAAATACATCACACGAAATGATGACAAGCACACTACACTGTGATTTTTCCCCAGTTGCTCTAGCACTTCACCTGCTGATCTTTTTTGCTTAGCTTTCCACAGCTACACATTAATCACTTGTTTTAAGTTTATATTCAGTGTGATGAAAAGAAGCCAGCAAAACTGATCTGAAGCCTTATGTTCCAAATTTTAGCCATGGCTTAAGCCTGTAATAAGATTATAATGGCAACTACATATACAAAAAGCAACTATGCTCAGTTGTAGTCTTCATTCCAGAATTTATTTGTTCATTTACTATTTTAATATATAGCAAACACCAAAGAGCTTAATGCTTTATACCTGGCCTAGACTTACTAAGCATACTGCAATAAATAATCCTCTCCAGATCTTCATGTGCCACTAGGAACTGTTCCTCCCATTCCTGCATACAATTTGTTCCATTCATTAACTGGGACACATCTTTGCTCCAGCCTGACGGTTCACCTATATACTGATGATGATCACTAAAAGCATTGGCTAGCAGTTTCCACAGAAAACAGACAATTTTTTTTCTCAGTGGTTAATGTTCAGAAACATTCCTTGGCAATTTATTCCTACTTCTTCATTACCCTTGTTACTATGTTTTTCTTACTACCCAACTAGAAGCTTCCTCATTCCAATTGTTTTGTATTATATCTAATGCATACAGAAAAACTATGTTAAGTCAGATTGTTTCTACAGTAAGAAAGAAGTTAGGTGATTGTGTATGAAGATCAATCTGCCTCCCCTAATTACCAGAGAGAAATAAGCACTCAAAACAGTTCCTCTATCTCCCTCCAACATTTAACATTTTTATGAAGTGACTTCCCCGCAGCTTCTCTTGCATGACTAAGGGAAACCTGCATAACATTTCTGATGCAGGCATACAGAAGTATATACAGGCATAAAGTAACACAGAGGAATCCTCCATGGGAAATTCAGCCATGTTTACCCCTCCTCAGGAAGCATACACCAGGAGGCTGTGCTCACCCTGAGCTTGTGCTACAACACTGCCTTCCAACTTGTGCCCAACCGAAACCCCCAAAGCAGGTATCCCCCAGCTTGTGTGCAGTTTATGGACTGTTTGAGGCACCTAACAGTTTGAAAACTATATGAACATTAATTTGCAAAACTTTAGTATGGTTATTTTCTGTTCAAATACAGTGTTTGGGACAACATTTACATTTCCCTGTAAAACAAGATTTTATTGCTGTGAGTTGTATAGAGTGCTTAAACAGGCCAGATGTTCAAAAAGAACAGGTCAGATTTCTGTATGAGAATTTAAGCTTCGGTTGTACTACTGAACACTTTTCTCCATTTTTTCCTCCTTATTAACCCATCTGTGAAGTTCAAATTCATTTTTCTATGTTGTAAGGACAATCCAAAACTCCCTTACACGGTTTCAAAGAATTGAGACAAGCTCTACAATTCCTCTTGGGGCCCACAGGAAAAAAGGCTGCGTCTAAAGCATTCCTTAAATGTAAAGGAAAACCATATAAGCCTTTTATTAATGTCCAAAAGAACCTTCTTCAGATTAAGTACCAGGATGAGTTTATCATAGGTCAAAAGACTTCCACTAAAGGCAGATTAAGCATGAAAACCAAACCCTTCGGTCATGACAGTTACTTGCTCTATCACAATTATAGCTGTGTTCAAAATGGAAAGAAACAGCTCAGAAATTCCTCCCTTTTTTTGTGCATAAAAAAAAATACTGAGAAACTCACCTACTAATAACTTCCTCTTGCATTCTGAAAAATTTCTACTATGCTACATAAGGCACAGCTGACTTAAAAATACATAATAAAAAACACATGAAGTAGTCTGATAGCAATTTTTTTTCCATTTTGCATTCATAGCAAAATTAATATATTCATATATATATACACATATATATTCATTTCCCTCAAAATGAGAAGCTGATAGACATCAGCCCTGATCATTAGACAGATCACCAACATAATCACAGACTTCAAGAGCAACACCAATTTCTTGAAACACAATTTTCCCATTAGAAATAAAACAGGTTGTTTTCCAAATTTTTTCACCAAGTTTCTGCACCAAGCAAAAAAACCCCACCTCTTCATGCAAAAGACTTCTCTTCTTTAGTGTGTATTGTCTCATTCTTTTAGTTCTGCTAAACAGAACAACACTCTATAGCTTAGATGGGAAACAGGCCTGTAACTGGCATGCACCAGACTCCTAGAACAACCAAAACTCCCCAACAAACAAGAAACAGATCTGGCCACGAGATGGCCTCGAGACAGCAATTTTATGCAACGTGGGCAGCTACCACTAGATGGTGGCTACATATCGCTAAGTGATTGCAATATGCAGGTAAGCTCAGTGAAAAGTTTATTTTACTACATTTCACTTGAATAAAATGAAATTAAAGAATGCTAACTTACTCTTATACTTAAAACAAAGCTATCTGCTCCCACTTCCATCCCCAAGATCTTCCAACGCTGTACTCGACAGTCAGGGGAGGAGGTGGGAGAGCACAATTAGAACAAACCTTTCGTTCCCTCTCCTTTCATAGAGAACAGTTCCTGATACAGTTCTCCTACATTTTAACTATTTGAGGGAATTTATTTGAGGCTGTGATCTGCCGCCTCTACTTGCAGCATTTAAAGTTATCCCACCCTGGAAAAAAACCCAAAAGATAGCCTTACTGTAAATTTCATTTTAATTACAGCTCTCTTAAATCTACACACATTAGCTTTCTGGAGACTTTAATCTCCTTATTGGACAAACATGAATACATGACCCACTATATACAACATACCCTCATTATGTTAAGCTCATTTTTCATTTAATTCTCCAATTTCCTAAGAAAAACTACCAAAAACTAACATTATAGGTCTATTACTATGACTGTTTTTGTGAACTCCTCGTACTCTGAGCACAAACAGCAAGTTTATCAATTTCCCCATGTAACCAGTATCCATAATAACCTACACATCCCAATTAAACACACACTTGCATAAATACCTTACAACGTGTAAGCACTCATTTTATGTGTTTCCTTCATAGGCAAGCAAAGTTTGCAATAAAATAGTCTCAGAACAATCAAGAAAAATTATGATCTACAGAGTATTTTTGTCCAATGTGGAAGAGTACTGGTCTGTGCAGTCAGACTCAGCTAAATACATATTTGAAGAGAAAGTTGCCAGTTTATCCAAATACACACTTGCATTCTTGAAGGTGGACACAAGGTTCTGGAAACGCAATTTTGGACAACTGTGACTTAAAGGACTGACATATTAAAGCCAACAATCCCCTTGACCTCCAAGTGCAGTGCCAATGAAGGCCTGAATCAGAATTTAAAAGCAAGAACAAGTTCACACAATAAAGGACCTAAATCGCTTAAACACAAAAAGTTACAGCACATAGAAAAGGGAGAGGAAAAAAGGGGAAAAAGAAAAATGAAGTCACACCTCCCTTTGCCCCCAAGAATATACTCTTTCCATGCTCCCACACAGAAAGAGGTCAGACTACAGAACTCGCTACCCTGTGTCTTTATAGATTTGCTATGTGAGGCAGACACATATTTTTACCCCAAGATGCAAACACCACATTGTCCCAGTACATCACACACCAACATGAAAAAAACCGTCTGTGAAAGCATGGTAATCTGCATCTGTAACAGTTAAAGAGATTGCAAAAAAGATTACAGAAGAAAGAACTAGTATGAGACCTAGGTTGAAAGACATGGACATTTCAGTGGATAATCAATCAGCTTTAATCCTGATGAATTCTCAGCAGAACAGATATATCCCCAATAGCAAGCTTCCATCCAGGGTGCCAAATACATTTATTTCAGAAAGGGGAAAAAAATCGTCAGAAATTAGAAAGAAATAAGTAATTGGTAAAACTAACACAGCTTCCTTGTAGAAACAGCTTCTAGTTGCTAAATCTAACTTTGCTGAATGCAGTACACAAGTTACAAGACGTGCACAGTGTGCACACAGTACACGATGAAGAGCTACAGGAGGGCTCGCAATCAGAGGTTACCTGAAGACAACACATTTTTATATGACAGTGGTTAGTTCAACCTGAAAATGAGTATGGTTGGATTTGTTCCAAAAATCCATCCACGGCTGTTTAATTCACTATGCTAACATTAGCAACTTTTACACAGCACACCTCTCTCAATTTTTTTCTAGTAAAAAAATCAATTGCCAGATTACCGTGACCTGGCCTTTAATTCAAGCTGGTGGTCCAACTAGAAGATGATAGAATTTCCAGTGCTAGACCTTCAAGCATTTACTATGACTTTGCTTTATCCCCTTATCTGTGACAGATGCCACCAAAAAAAAGGCAGGATATTTGCTGTATCTGGAACAGGAAGTGTTTATATCTGTGCACAGTCAGAAAAATCTGTTCATTACAGTACATTAATGCAATTTATCACAGCTCTCTTTTATAGTCCATAGAAAAAAGGTACAATTAATATATACCTCAGTAGGTCTGGGATACAAGATAACTTACTGAAAAATGCCAACATGAAGATGCCATCATTGCCAACTCTAAGCTGATCTGCATCACTGAAATCATCCCGTGGTGGATACTCTTCTTCCTGGATTTACAGGTTAGTGATAATTTAGTGAAAAGTTTAGAATAACTACCTATAGGATAAAGTATTAATCATGTTTCTAAAGCTAGAAGAAAATTAACATTTCCGTAACATGTCCACATAAAGGAAGTTTTAAAAAAATAATTTATAACTATAAAACAAGTCTTATTTGTTGCTTATATTGACAGAGCCCAAATATTCTGTAAAAGTTTCTGTAGAAGATATGTATATACTGTCTATTCATCTTAAATGAAGCTAGAATTATTTCAGATTAGTACTTCAACAATCACAACCAACATAATTCTTTTTTTTACTGTAACTATCTTGACATGTAGCCAAACTACTAAATATTTTTTTGAAAAGTCATCACACAGTATGGTCTATAGTTTTCCTGCTGGAAAGGTCTTCTAATAATTCCCTAAATATAAAATAGGTGATGGAATAAGGTTAGTATCTTAAAATCAAGTGTTGATGCAACAGCATTGCACTAACAAATTTTATAACCCACAGCAAAACATAAGCAAGGCAAAGAACACCTCCAGGGTCACTAGAGGGCGCGAGGACATTAGAAGTGTCTAAAAGGCTTCTAAGCTCAAAAAGCACAGTACTTGAAGTCAAACAAAGCAAACAAATGTCAGTCAAAACGATCCAAAGATTTCTCCCATTGTGTCAAAATGCTGGACCTTAAAATACTGAAAGGGAGAGTTGCTTTGCTTCTCAGCACTCGATTTTCAACGGAACGTGGCAGATATTATATATGCAGTTCTATGCACAGGTGAAACATTGCTTCAGCTGTAGCCCGGCAAACACTAAAGTTTTCACAATTACAGCACTTCCTAAAGAGCCTAATGAAAACTAAGGCCAATCAAACACCATTTTTATTCTTAAATGAGTAACATCAAAACAATGCAGGATGACACAAGTTAAATAATGCTGTCAGTAGCAGCAGTAATATGGTCTAAACAGAAGCATATGTAACATTCTTTTCCTAATTTTTGCTCCTATTTAACATAATGTATTGGAACTGATATAAGAAATTACCTATAAAAACAAACGAAATCAAGAGAGATCAATTCAATTGATATTTACTTGGCTGTTTCACCCACAAGCACTTAATACAGAAATAATGTTTATGACTGAAAGGGCATTAAACAAGCACAGTGGTCTAAAGCTCGGTCACATGCTCCCCCTTTGTCAACAGAGCAAAATAATTTACCAAGGTATGGCAATTACGTTAAAAATGTGCTCGAATGACTGCTGTACCAACTCAGAGCAGTCAGCATCACCCTTAGTAACATGGCTGTGAAATTCCAGCTGTGCTCTGTATTTCAGATTAATTAACCAAGACACTGTATCAGATAACTTACTTTAAAAACACTGCTATTCACACAGACAATTCCAAGGAAAGCACAAAAAGCCAGCTGAACAACAATCTTAAGGGGCTATAATTCAACTCCACATAATTTCAGGTGTCTCTAAATGGTCATCTTAAGTGACTAAGAAAGCATTAATTTATTTAGCTCAACTTTGCTGCAGCTACAAGATTGATTGAGAGGAAGGGAATGGGAGGGAAGGAAGGGCTGAAAAAGCATTTTAAAAAGAGCTGCATTTGAATGCATTTATCTCTGAAATGCATGCCACAAAAGTTCCTTTTTCAAGTCAGGACAAAAAAAAAGTACTTTCGATTTTAATTTCACAAGGTCCACAAAACCCCATACATAATAATTTTGGGCTTTTTTTAAACTGTCTGCTAACTACTGTACTTAATACTGGTATTTCCAAAACAATTAGTGAATTATGCTCCATGAAAAAGTTGCCTCAGAAAAAAGAAAATTTTGTTCAATGACAGTAACAAGTTTAGCAGAGGCTTCTCTGAGGCTTACACATGTGAGAAGCACAAGTCAGTAAGTACAGCTCAGGAACATGAGAGCAGACGTTTGCAAAAAGCACTGTTGTATTAAGTGTGAACAAGTAGTAATTTATCACACTCCATAGAAAAGAAGGGGAAATTGAGTTCTCTTTACTGTCTGTAAAAACTGGCATACATAAATTATGAGAGTGTTTAAGAAATTAAATACTTAGAATACTAAGAAATTACATCAGCCTATATCTACATCATTTAGGATTATGAGGTTTTTTTTATGAGCAGTCCTGCAGACAGAAAACCCTAACTGACCACTGCTCAAGTCCCACTAATACTGGCTGTCTTTCAGTGCTCTCATTTGATCTGGTTGGTGTCAATTGCCCTAGTCTTTCTTCGAAATAAAATTGTTTGCCACCATGTACTGAGGAGTGAAAATGGGCAATGAAGACCAACTGTCCTCTACGCTGATGCTTAAACATATTTTCATCAAATACTTCTGTGACACTTTTATGAATGAGATTATATATTTTATTTATATTTTTCTTTTTAATGAGAAGTATGTAACACAACACACACAAATCTGTTAAGATATTTAACACTGTTTCAGTATCTCATTGATTTCTGATGAATTTAGACAAGTTAAGGAAGATAGACAGCATTTCTCGCTTTCTAAATAAGCTGACATCTGTAGGAACAGAAAATTTATTGTTCCTATGACCAGAGAAACATCTAAACAGCGAATTATATTATCAACATAAATGGCAAGTCACACAGAGTAATTTCTCTAAGCAAAAGAACATCAATGGTACACAGCATCTATTGAAGTTGAAACTATTAACTCCCTGTAAACTACAGTGCTCTCTGTAGTACTCTGCAAGAGGAGGACTGTTTTTTCTCCTTAATGTTTTTTTAGCTTTTTTCAAACTGAAATCTAGCATGGCATACAACCACCTTTAATCAAGTAAAGAACCACTAAACTGATATAACTCTTCCCAATGCAATGTTTACAGAGAAAAACTTCAGAGGAAAGGGTTAAATTACTTAATAAACCCCAAAAATTATGCCTTCAGTATATGAACCAATATGGAGAAATTAATAGTGGGGGGGGGAAGGCACAATTAACCCCAGAAGCATTTGTTTGCCAGCAGGAAAATTCATAGCAAAGTCTAAACTAGAGAGAACTATACCATACCTCTGGACGACTGAGGAATATTTCATCAAACAGACTCCTAGATTCCCTAAACTGGGCGTGCTAAGCATGTAAAAACAGAAAAACATAAGACAAATGCAACTGAAAAGCATTAAGTAAAAGCCATTCATTGCAACATACAAACAAGTCATTAAACTGTTAGCAGTATTTTTGTCCATTTTAATTGACCTTCCAAAACTGACCTTGAGAATTTGGAAAGAAAAAGCCAGGATAACTAATGCTATCACTACTGATGACACAGGGCTAGTAGAATTTCTTTGTTGAAATGAGACATCTGGGAGCATTTGAAAGGCATGCATGTTTATACACAATCTATTCCTGTAAGACAAGCTACACAAAGAACTATAAAATTACTGAAAGTTTCAGTAAATATTAAGTTTGGATTGTTCATTTTATCTGTTAATACAGGGCCTATGATGAAGTATTTAATATGATCACATTAAGGATCCTTTTTTTTTTTTTTTAAGTGCCCCACATGATTTGGGGGAAAAAAATATGAAAGCTGCTTATTAAGGGTCCTGCCCTTTCACGTCATTTTCCTCTCTTTTGCTTAATGAATACATTTGTAACCTTCACTGCACACTTTGGAGAATACCATGAAAATTATCAGCTTCACACATCACTCAAAGTAACATTTAACTTTTTCCAACTGTTCACATTATTGCAGTAGAGGCAATATATCCTCAGTTTACAAGGAAGAGACCAGAAGCACAGAACACAGCAGAGTTCACATTTGTAAGAGCACTAATTTCATAAGGCTGAAAATAAAAACTGAAAAATCTACATGTTACATCATTTGTCTATGTTTTGCAAAGTGTGTAACATGCAGGTCAGGTAATGCCTGCAGCTGTCACTTGTGAAAGTGAGAAAACAAACTTTGCACTACTGTTACATAATTAAGTTACTTATCTGTTCTTGCATGGGTATTCAGAGCTAAAGCCTTCCCCCAAAGATGGCAAACCACCACTGAAACTGTAACAAGACCCTTCTTTCTTATTCCAACCATCTGCCACATTAAGACAGTTTTATTTCACAGCCTTAGTCTATCTCAGTGTAAGTCCAGAGGTAATAAATAAGGTAGGGATTTTGCGGCAGCATCACGTGGTAAGATAATTAAAATGGCAGTAATTAAAACTGCACTGGCACATAATTTTAATATCATCTACAAAACTGAAACTCAGCTTCAGCATTTCTTACTTTTTTCCCAAATCCCAACTTTGCAACCTTAATGCTGTTTCTCTAATACAGCTTGTGTGTGTGCATGCATTTGCTTAAAAAAAAAAAAAGAAAAAAAAAAAAACACAGAAGCAAACTGAGCAGAATTACTGCCAAACTTGAGCTCTTCGGCAGTCAGCAAGAATGTGACTTTCAGATACACTGTGCAGACTTCTGATACTTAGTACTGCCATAAGTCTAGAACCTTTTAGTCAATCTCTGCATTGGGGGAATGATAGTATGTTCCTACTGATTTTTCATAAGTAAGTGAAATTCTTGTGGTGTCAGCACGTAGTTCTTGAATGTCAAGTTCTCTGGTATGTTCTAGCAAAGCAGACTGTGAAAAAGTTTATTTTTCACTTCATCACTGTATCCAGCTCTCTTGCCTCAACTCCAGATTCCTTTTCCCTCCCTGCTCTTCTTTTCTCACATGCCAGCTTCAGCTCCTTTCCCAGTACTACATTTTGTCCCCACTTGGGTTCCTTTCTCCACCAATCCCAGTTTATCCTTTTCCCTTCTGTTTGTCATTTAAGTCTTTCTACTCTGTCCATGCCATTGCTCTCCATTCATCCTTGCCTTTTCTTGTTTTGACTTAGACACATCCTCTCTGATCTCTGCCAGAGCCAGTTACCTGCTTGCTCAATCAAAACCAGACTTCCCACAACATGTAAGGTTCAGAGGCTCAGCCTCTGTTCAGGTGTTTCTTCCCACCACCCATCACTGAAGACAGCTGAATCTAGTGGCTTTCCCCTTCCCTTCTAACTGAAGGCTAAGAATAATAAAACTGCTTCAGGGCACACCAGAAATTGCTATTTCTCAGGTTCAATGATTTCACCGAAAGCAGTGAAGAGCAGCCATAAGGTGTATCTACTTTTAGTTCTGTAATTCTACTCTGATACAGAACATTTGAGAATGTTCTCTGGGAACAGCACATCTTACATCCCATCCCCTTCAGAGCTACAAGCAGCCTAAACATTTTCATGCAAGACCATCTCCATGCATTTACAAAATTTGAAGCTATATGTATCAACTGAGGAAATTAATTTTTCAAAAATCTGTGGATTGACCAAAAGCGGGCAGACTGTTTGAGGAAGGGCAAAAGAAGTTTCTGTCACAGCGACCTGAACTTGTAAAAAGGAGTAAATAAAAGCTTAAAATGACAAGACAAAAAATACTTTTTGTTTTGGTTTGGGGTTTTGTTTGTTTTGCTAGGTTTATTCTTGCAATTGGCTGAACCCCAGACTGAGTTGTCAAGGGAGATTGCTTGTTTGTCTGAAGTTTGCACTTCATAGGGTTCTAGATGTAAGAACAAGAATCTTGCAAGAGCTGCACATCCTGCCTTCAGCGTCACAGGTACTCTAAAAGTTAGGGTTTGGGTTGTTAATGCTCCAAGTTTGTAATTTCAGAATAAGGGTTTCATTCAGACCAGTATTTCAGCAAAAGTTTTACTTATGTGACAAGCAGTAAGGACAGACTACAGAGAATCCATGCTCCTGTTAGAGTAGATAAAATATTACAATGGAGATCATCCCCTCACTGCTAAAATTTGGCAAGTAACCATTCAAAAACCATGGTTTCCTCCTAAATTCAGCCAAACAGATTTGTGTGACACTGTCACTGGTGATGTTACACAAATCCACTTTAACTTTAGCTGTGCATACCTTAAAGTGAGTGTTGTGCACTGTGAGCACTGTGCAGCAGTCCAGGAAGGACCTACCTCCTGCTGGGTGAGTAAAGGGCTTTTTCCAGCCACAAGCACACTGCAGCCAGTAAGGTTTTAAATGTATATCAAATGTAATCACTTTTGATCTCAAGGAGGAGATTTTTAGTGAAAGAACTGGAAGCCTTTTTTGGGTATAGTATATTATGGTCAATACTACCAAGCAGAACTTCCACATTCCAAAACTTGAGAGAAAATAACAAACTTGCTTACAAAACTAACATTTATCACTAACTGCAGACATCAATCTTCTGTTTTGAAGACTGTATTCTTCTTAAGGTTAATTCTTACAAAACTAGAAACACTGAATATATGCCTATTTACTGTTTACCACAACTTGTGCAGGGGCTTTTTTATTTTAAGTACTTGGAACATTTCTTTGAACATCAGTATTTAAGTTTCCATAGATCAAACAAGAGGAACCTTTCCTTTTAAAAACTATCTACATGATTTGGGGTCATGACACTTCCAGACTGTTGGAATTCTCCCTTTCTCTCTAAAGGTCTATGATAATTCTTTTGTTTCTACCATCCAAAACACTAAACAACAGCAATAACTCTACAAACATTAGTAGGAAATACCTAATTAAAAGTCAACAAAATACTAGATAAACTATTAAAACAGGGCAACATTCGGCTTTTAAAGCTGTTTAGACAGCTATGTCTCTCAAAAGACTGAATATGATGTGCTTGTCACAGTATTTTACAACTAACTTACACTATCTATATAAGCCTAAACATCCAAAATATTTATATTATCCACCCACCATTATTACAGTAATGGGTCATAATATGGGCCCAATTGTTATAAATAATTAGCCTAACACATTCCACAAAACTGAAATACAGCAGAACTGTATCACTTACTCGCTGGGCAACTTCAGCTGCAGCAGCTGCCATGGCTGCAGCTTTGGCCTTCTCTGCTTCATCATACGTAGGAAGAGAGGTAGCTACACTGTATGGAGGTGGTACAGGATAAAACTCATTGTGTGTGTCTGTTCAAAATAAAAAAGTTATTTATTTTCAAACCAGAAAGATGTCAAGAATATTAACTTTCACATGCACATAATTATCTACCTTTAAAGTATATTTTTTTACAGAGACTGAAACTGAAGATATTTGCATTTTAAAGTTTGTAAAAATATTTTTAAAAGAAAAACTTTTAACAGCTTGATGGTGCCTGTCCATGGGCAGTGTGGACAATCCCCTGTCCTTGTGCCTGCTGGGGATACCCCTATCTCTGAGTGAATATCCCCTACGGGGAAGAGACCTAGCCCGTGTGACACCTGGGATATGTGGGCAAAGACATTAAAACATGCACCAGAGGAGCCCCAGGAATTGGATCTGCTGGGGTCCTCCGAAGCTCCCTATTGCATCCACTTCTTTTATAAGGGAATTGGAAAACAGAATGTGACAAATCCTGTACAAAAGGCTTATAACTCAGAAGAGTGGTGCAATCATACCACTAAAACATTTTCAGCGTCCACCAATAAACCCAAGGTGCTCCAACTGGGCTTGTTCTTAATTTGTGGAGATAGGGCATGGGCAGGGCTTCCATCCTGCCTTCAAGGAGGACCATGCATGCTTGGCCGGCTTTCCCTACTAGCTCCAAACAAAACTCAAATTCTTAATTGGCGACATCAAAGTGAATTGGGTCTCCAAAAGAGAGACCTAAGACAATTAGATCCAAACTGCAATGATGCAATTGTGGATTGGTCCAGGGTAAAGAAAGTGGCAGTCACCCTTTTTCTGCCATGGGTGGCCATCGCGAAAGCATTAGAGGAGATTTCCCACCTGGAACGCTGGTTAGGCAAGCAGGCCAACCTGACATCCAATGCATTAAGTCAGGTCCTTGAAGACAAAGAGACCACCAGGCACGCGACCCTCAAAAATCGGGCCGCAATCGATTCTTTGCTACTGGCCCATGGACATGGCTGCAAAGATTCTGAAGGGCTTTGCTGCTTCAACCTCTCATCGCATAGTAAGGGCATCCATGCCACAAGTCAAGAAATGCAGGACCATATTAAAAAACTGCAGGTGGAAAAGGAACCGGCGTGGTTTGAAGAGCTCTTTGGACCTTGGGGGTTGAAAGGGTGGCTGAATTCTTTGCTCTGACTTGCTCTGTGGGCTCTTTTGATAATTTTTATTTTTGTATGTTTGTTTGGTTGCTTCAAGAGGCTACTTTACAAATAATTGGGGCAGGCCCTGTCTTTAAATAAAGAAGGGGGAGATGTTGCAGTGTATGAAACCGCACTGGTCAGGACCAGTGGGCCAGTTGGCCCAGGAACAAAAGAGGTCTGCTGGTGGGACAGCCCCTAAGTCCTGAACCACCCCCCAAGGTTGTGGTGAGCACAAGGAGCTTTCCCACAATGCATTGTGTCATTATGTTGATATATGCTGTTTCTGTATTCTGGATTGGCCCCTTGGTCCCCACCCCTTTATACCTTGTTTGGCCCCCATCTAGGAAGTTCCCCTCTCCTGGTTCTCCCAGTGCTTTCTGTTCTGCCCACCCCTCCTACTTCCCCATTGGTTGTTGCACCTTTGTTCCACCATCACTCTGCCTTCTTGCCCTCAAACCATCGGTTCTGATGTTTCCCCACCCCCACCAGCCCCATATAGAAACCTGCACCCTCATCCTCCATTTTGTCTTTTGCTCCTGGACCCTCCCCATGTGGAATAAACCCTCGTTGTTGGAACCCCATACATAAGACCCTTCTCGCCTCTTTTCCACTGATCGCCACCTTTGGACGTGTGATTGAGTGGTGGCACCACCCAGGGGGTGTGAGCCTGTGCCTGCATTCGGCCTCAGCGCCAAAGCAGCTCCCTCTATCTGGGGACAGTTTTGGGAAGGTCATGGCACTTCACCACCTCCGCATGCCGCAGCAGCTACCCAAGGCAGAAACCTTAACACAAATGCTGGCAAGGAGTCAACAAACTTATGAACAAAAAAAATCATATTTGTTTAGTTATATCCCTAGGCATTCCAACTAAATGCTTTTTATCCAATCATACAAAAGACATACACACAAAAATATTGAAAAAAAAAAAAAGCTTTTAAATATCATTATCAATCTGTTACTTCAGTCTGGTAACAGCCATGCTGTATTCTTATTAGTGTGGCCTGGTTGCCAACTCCAGGTGCTCTCTGAAAATCAGTTTTTCCAAGATTTCAATCTCAACACATTCTTTTAAAAATATTCCTTCCATCAAAATGGAGCACAGACTTCATTCTTCTGTGTTGTAACAGTAAAACATCACTGTATAGAATAGAATTATTAACAGCATTTAATTAAAAGTACTTAAAATATGCCTTGAGCTTCCTCCTAAAGCAAGCAGTAGTTCATTACAAGGCTGCTTACACGGTAAAGATTTGTCAGCACAGATCACATGGTCAACAGATTTGTCAGCACACCAACACAAGGATGTTATATATAGGGATAATTCCACACAGCTATGTATTATACTTGCAAACACTGTCTCAAAGAACAGGGAGAGGAAACTGTTCTTTTAACCAACATTAAAAAAATTAGGTTGGTAGTTACTCCTAAAGTATTTATTTGGCACATGGGAGACACAAATCCATGCAACTTTACTTAAACAGGAACTTCGATGTTGCCTGCTGTTAAGTCTCCCGTATCCACAAGAAAAGTCACAATCTCCTAAGAAAGGGAGCAGTGAATAAATGGATAAGAGACCCATTACTCATTTTTCATGAGAAGTTTTATCAAGAGCCTTCAAAGTAAAATTAACCTTTTCATGGCAGTATTGTCACCAAACCATGTCACACACCAAAGAAATCTGAGGGGGTTTTTATAAAGAGGCAATGAAAATTGCTAATGAGGTCTAATTATGGAGCACTACTCAAAGATGTAGATTAAATGTGGAAATGAACTACAAGCAGACTTAAATAAAGCCTATTAAACTACTTAATGAATATCCATTTAGTCTAGCAATTTGGAACAATCAGCGTAATTTACAAGCATGCTTCTTCTGAACAAACCAAAGGGCTGCACATCAAAGGACAGCTTTTTACTGCAATTGTGTGCATGGAAAAAAAAAATACATGGCAGCATCAGACCACTTTGAACCAAGGGCTGATTGATACACACTCGTCCCTGACAACCTGCTGTGCAAGAAAAATACCTGAGGTTGCAGCTGCTTCCACAGCTATGCTACAGTAAGGTGGAGGGGAAGTATCTGCCTCAGGTAAGGCTGCTGTCTGCGGAGGCTGCGGAGTCTCTGCAGACGTCGAAGGCTGCTCAGCTGCTGAAGGCTCTGGGGAGTCATCCTCATTGTGAAGCTTAGGAGAGAAACAAACACACACATTTCAGAGGCATTCAGGGAATACTTCCCATGACAACCTAATACTTGCAGAGACATGCTCAAAGAGAGACAAGATTACTGCCATCAACAAAAGAAATTATTTACAAAACAGCACGTGACCACTTCAAGTAGTCCAGCTAAATTCTTTTAAGTAATCAGCTAAAGATTAACTTAACTGCCTTGCCTTTTTTTTTTTTCCCCCGGGAATGGTTTTCTTCTCAGTGATGTTCAGGGAGTCTTCCATGTTTACTGGAAATCTGGAGTTTTCCATGACTACTATATGGCAAAACACTACTATATGAATATTTTAATACCATTATATTTTTGTTCTTATATACAGTCATAAAATGTATTAATCTATTTTAAAACCCATCAGGTGAGAAATATTATTGTTTATTGTATTTATCTGGAAGAGAAAGAATTAACACACATTTCTACTTCTGTAACTGGGACTTTTATTCTCCTACATCTTGTCAAACAGCTTCTCCATGCAAATTCTAAGACTTCTCAAAATATTCTGCTTTTCTTTACACTCTGGAAACAAACTTTTCCCAACAAAACTTCAAGTTGCTGGTTGTTTGGTTTTTTTTCTTGATTAAGATACAGTTTTGAAAAAGACATGTCCAGTAAAGCATGTGCAGAAATAAGAATTTAGATAAGGAAGAATGTTGATTAAAACTGTCAGATCCAGCAGCTAATATCTTTTCTTAGAGAAGATATTTTTGACTCTTTCAGCTAACTTGATAGTGCTAGAATGCATAAAGCTTTTAAAAAGAAAGAGTACTGGAATTTAAAAAGTGCTAGTTCCAGTAGTGTGAACTACAAGATTATATGCCTAGAAGGCAACAACTGAAGCACCACATGTAAAACCCAGACCAAAAAATAAGATTAAGTTACATATCTAAAAGAAGAATGCTATAATTTCAAATTGGTACTTGTTACAAACACCCTACAGAAAAATATTATTTCAGTAACAAATATTAAGAATAGAACTACAATTATTTCCTATTAGGCAAAGTACAATCAGGTTACTGGAAAAAGTGCATTCTGAGAAGAAAGAATGCTAAATTTCTTATTAAGCAGTGTAACACTCCAAATTGTTTTCATATGCAGATTAGATCAAAGTTCACAGAACGGTTGAGGTTGAAAGGGACCTCTGAGCCCATCTAGTTCAACCTCTCTGCTCAAGGAGAGACACCTACAGCTGGATGTATGAGACCACATCCAAACGCCTTTTGAATACCTTCAAGGATAGAGACTACATAGGCTGTGCAGAAAACCTGTTCCAGTGCTCAGTCACCTTCACATTACTAAAAATAAGGAGAAAAAAAAAAAAAAAAAAAGAAAAAAATGTTTCCTGACACTCAGAGGTCACCTTCAATAGAAATGATAGGTGCTTTTGAGGGTTTCTGGGTCCTGAGCAATCAGGTCATTTAATGCCTAATCAGTAATCCAGAAGTAGCAGTAATATGAGAAGTATTTTTATCCATTTAGAGTAGTTAAAGCCAAAGAAAACAAAAACACTTCAAAATAACCTAATATATGCTGGGATACAGAAAGCAAGTGAGAATACAAACCACTCAACTCTAAAAAGGTTGAACAGACCAGAAAAGCAAGCTGAGAGCTACAAATGTTATGGTTCTAAATTAAGTACAATCATTCACAAGAAAAATACAGTATTGCAATGGACATAGCCAAAATAAGCCCATTTTTCAATAAAACCATCATTTGATTAGCTAAGATACAAAAAATACATGACTGGCATAGTTCTTACACTAATAGCTCTTACACTGACCCTCATTTTGGACGTGTATGTAGTTCTGACTACCCCACCACAACAACCTGGTCTTTGGGCAGGGGAAAAAGTAAAGCCAACTTAAATGGATCTTTGTTCCTTTCATTATTCCTCTCCTGTCCTCCTCCTCTTCAATCACTGCAACTTTTTTTCCCTACCATGCCACAGTAAGTGCTATCACTATTCTGAAGATACAGAGATTACTCCTAAAAGAAACCAAACAAAAAACATTGCCATTCCCCAGAAATTTAATTTTACACCTCCTACATGCTTTTTTGAAAGCTGTTTTACTGCAAATTATCTGCAATATACTAACAGTGGAGTAATTAGTAGACAATGGAGTTAACATGAAAATCAGACAAGAGCATGTACATGAGACTTCTTGCCTTCAAAGACAAAGCTAACAGGTCATTCAATGGTTAAAGCAACTGCAATGGAAAAATTCCATCCAAAGGGCTCCATACAATAGAGAGACCTGTTATACCCTTTAGTTCACTCAAAGTGTCGTTATTTTGTAAGACTTATATTCAGGAACCAAGTATTTCTGTTTATCCTCTCTTCTATTATAAAGGCCTCTCAGAAATTCTGAAAAGCACCAAGGTTATCCCAATGCTGCAGCAACTTAAAGAAAAATCCTGAACCCTTTAATTAAAAAAAAAAAAAAAAAAAAGAAAAAAAATCACAAGAATTGGATTAAGTAGCTTGAGTGTTTACAGCTAGAATAATAAACACAAGTTGTTCCACAAACACAAACCAGCTTTTGTTAGTTCTTGTTCAAATGTCCTGTATTCTACTCTCTCCTCAAGGCAGTAACTTCAGCTCCTTTCAGAGGACAATTTCGCTGGGTTAAAAAACACAAAACAAAACCCTACAACTGCACCAGAACTTGCCCCAGTAAACTGGAAATTTTGCCCACACCAGCAGGGTAGACAGCACCAGTTATATCATTTTTGTCTTGAAGCAACTCTGTCTTGTCTTCACAGAGCACTCTCCTCTCTGGAATCACCAGCCTCCCTGAAACCAGGAGGAATCTGACTACCTCTGAGCCTCCCCCTTCACGTTTAATTTTGGCTTCTACTGGCAGTAAATTTAGAAGTTATTTTTGGAGACAGGGGAAGAAGAGGCCTGACATTCTGCATAGACTTCATTGCCATAGAAACCAAGCTAAAAACACCCAGAAAAGAACAGAAAATGTCTGTTTCAAGGCATTACTTATGCTATGTACTTGAATGTCACCTGAAGCAGTATTTAACATTGAAAGTATATAAACAGTATAGAAGATTTTGTTTTTCTAATACAGAAGAATATTTTGCCTACTTTTTAATTAAAGGACGAAGGAAAACTTACAGTTCATCATCTCAGCCCCTCCCAAGCCCTCAATGAACCATTATTTGGTAGTAAGCAATATAGCTGCTTTTGTCAAGATCATGGTCAAAACAATTATCAAGACCTATTAAACCACAGACAACTGTAAATTGGTACCTTCCCCTATTCCCTCCCTCACATTTTAAAAGCTGGTGACACTGAAATTTTTTCCTTCATGTTTTAGTCTGTACTTGGGGTATCTGGCTGACTGTATGGAGCTTTACTGAAAAAAAGAAGTGAGTACTTTGCTATTAGACACATTACTCTTAAATTGTTAATGCCAGTATTTCAATCTCTGCTTTTGCAGCCCTCAAACTACAGTACATTGCATGCTTGTATTCTCAAAATGTATCTGTGTTAGAACATGTAAAATTCAAAGATCAATTGAGGAGCAATGGCTGTTCTACTGACAACAACTCAATCTTGTAGTAACTACTAAAGGGTGAACAGCACAGGAAAACATAATTGTTTCCTTCATATGATTTTTGCCCAACACTATCTTCAGTTTCTTTCCCAGAAAAGATCTACAGAACAGTGATTCACTATTTCATTTCCAAAGAAGTTAAAATCAATGCCAGACCTTTCAGCACCAAAATATTGTATAAAATACAGCTACCTTTATTTTCTACTTTTACATTAATAATTTCTTTAAAAAAAGAAATTATTCTTTCACAATGTACACAATTATTCCTTCTACAGTTGATTTCCTTAAGTCTGTTATTTTGTGTAATTATTTCCAAAGTAATCAGATGCAACATATGAAATCAGCTGACAGCTTACAAAGAAACATGGCCCATGAGAAAGTGCTTAGAACAGAAGCTTTTACTGAGGGAACTGATGCAGATACTTTAAATGTTTAAGTTTATCAAAATAAAAACTAAAAGATCTCATTCTCTACAGAACACTTTTCATCTATCTGCAGGTAGTAACTATCTGACCTACAGATGTTTGCTTTCCTGGCTAAACAGTTTGCTTCATTTCTGATGAACTGACTAGTTGTACAAGAGTGGCAATATAAGCAAGTTATTCAATTATGCCACTTAAAAAAAAATCAGGAGAAAAGGATATAATAACATGTCTTATATCACCTGTACCATACGTACACAAGATTAGAATGATGCTCTCTGATAAAGTGCACTGAAGTAGAACACGCTAATTCTAGTCAGTGTAAAAACACCACTCATTTTCTTTTACCTGATTTTACATTTCAAAAGCTGCTCTTTACTCCTTTCACAAAATATGACTTATGGAAACCAGTACATTATAAAATTACTACAACACAACTTCAACAGCATATTGCAGATATTTTAAAAATCCTTTATTTATAAACATATGATTTTTTTGCTCTGCGTACATAATTTCTTTAGTGTAGCACAAAATTATGCAGGGGATACTGCCATATAAGTTAAAAACAAAACCCCAAACAACTAGCCAGCTTTCTTCTCCTGTTTCTTCTAATACCTTTATTACAAGCTCATCTTGTCAAAATGTGACTTTTAGGTAAGTTTTAGCAGTGATGGTTCTGTCTGGGGCACCACAGAGCTACACGAAATTCTCATTAGCAATCATAAATTACAAAGCACTTTTAACATATCCTTCTTTCTACCCTTCAAATGAAATTATGTTTTTGAAGAAGCTTTGACTCCTCCAGTTTTGACCTCATAATGACGGGTCATGGGTATGTGAACCCTCATGGGTTCTTCCAAACTGTATTAAAACTAATAATATTACAATACACAGAAATTCCACAATGCTGGACCTAATATTTTGCTTTAAGTAAAACTGTAGAGGCAATCAAGTAGATCATCCAAGTTCAACCTCTGTATGCAAAACAGTCCATTGATACACTTCCTTCACAAAAAGCAACTCTTGGCATCTGAGATTTATCTTCTTCATTTGGTAGAAGTTACTTTGGCCTTCTATTATCTATTTTTCAGATTATGACAAGAGGTCAACAAAAAATATCCATTTATTGTAGCTTCTAGCATTGGAGGGAAAGGCATGACAGACTCAAGATTGCCAGTGCAGTGCATAAAAAGAACTCTGGCAATTCTGCATTAGATTCATGACATCTTCCATACTGGTACACACGTATTTATTCCACAGAAATCGTAACATTGTAAATATGATAGGTGGGTAACTACAGTAAATATAACAATGGGTTAGGAAAAAAGCTATCATCTTCATTAAGGTTACAGGGAGCTTCTCACATCTGTTTCACCTGATGCTCTCATTTTGCTGAAAAATTCAGATCCCTTTACACTTGCCTACTGGTAGTGATTTGTAAGTCTGCACTAAACTGCTCTCCACAAATGAGGCTTGAAAGCAGACAACTCTTGCTACATAAAAATCACTTGAACAAATAGAGGCTGCAAATTTAATGCTTGTTTTGTAACCACATACTGCATTTTTCAGCTTTGCTAGTCTAAAAATAAGATTTATTTATCTGTTAATAGCAAAATCGTAATCTTGGGATTTTCAAGACAAAAAAAAAAAATCTTGAAATAAAATTTGATTCTGAACCGGTTAGAAAAATACTTCATGTTGTTTCTTGTTTCTGAATGCCACCTAATAGTATCAACAGCTCATACTATCATTTTTTTATTTTTAGAAAAACACATAAAACATATATCATTAAACCATAATCACCACTCATAGAATCACAGACTGGTCTGGGTTGGAAGGGAGCTTAAAGATAACAGTTCCAATCCCCTTGCCGTGGACAGGGACACCTTCCAGTAGACCAGACTGCTCAGAGCTCCATCCAACCTGGCCTTGAACACTTCCATGGATGGGGTGCCCACAGCTTTGCTGGCCAACCTCTTCCAGCGTCTCTCCACCCTCACAGTAAACAATTTCTTCCAAACACCTAACCCAAACCTTCCCTCCTCCAGTTTGAAGCCATTCTCCCTTGTCCTGTCACTGCATGCACTTGTAAGACGACTCTCTCTGGCCTTCTCTTAGCCCCCTTTAGGCACTGGAAATCTGCCATAAGGTACCCCCAGAGCCTTCTCTTCTCCAGGCTGAACAACTCAAACTCTCCCAGCCTTTCCTCATAGGAGAGCTGCTCCATCTCTCTAAACATCTTGGTGGCCTCCTCTGGACTCACTCCAACAGCTCCATGTCCTTCCTGTGCTGGGGACCTCAGAGCTGGATGCAGTGTTCCAGGTGGGGTCTCACCAGAGCAGAGCAGAGGGGCAGAATCCCCTCCAGGGCCCTGCTGCCCACACTGCTCTGGATGCAGCCCAGGACACATTTGGCTCTCTGGGCTGCAAGTGCCCATGGCTGGGTCATGTCCAGCCTCTCATCCACCAACACCCCCAAGTCCTTCTCGGCAGGGCTGCTCTTCATCTGTTCATCCCCAGTCTGTGTTTGTGCTTGGGATTGCCCCAGTCCAGGCACAAGACCTTATACACTTGGCCCTGTTGAAATTCTTGATGTTTGTACCCACCCATCTCTCAAGCCTGTCAAGGTCCTTCTGGGTGGCATCCCTTCCCTCTAGCATGTCAACCACACCACACAGCTTGGTGTCATCAGCAAACTTGCTGCAGGCAAGTGCTAAAATCAATTGGCTCTGATTTGGGTCACTGGTAGCCACTGAAAAATCAAAACCAAAACCAATATTCTGTAGTTACACTTCGAGAATAACTTTAAGAGCAGAAGAGATAAATAAATCCTTCTGCAAAATAAATGTTTATATCTTCTTGTTTATTTGGAAAAAAAACATATCCACAACAGCTATTTGAAAGAAGTATTTCACAGTTTTCTAGAATACAAGAATTCTTGAGAAAATAAGCCAAACAAACCACATTGTACTTTAACTTATTAGCTTTCTCCTCAGTATCTGGTTTTTATCCTCCACAAATAAGGTAGTTTACAACATGCCTTTTTCTTCAAATGCATGTTTTAACACCAATCTACCATGAATCCATGCAGACCAGCTATCAGGAAGGCAACTATTTGCAGTTCACTACCAAATGCATGCTCTGCTGAAATATAGTCCTGGCCACAGCCACAGCACTCCAGAGAAACCACATCCTCTAAAGACTAGTGAGCCTTCAGATTAATAAACACTGAATACTATGAAATTTTCAGCTACTTTTCACTTTTATGTATTCAAAACTAAGTGATTAAATCTGATTAGAATTCCTGACTGCACAGATGCACATCATTTTCTTTTCCTCACCATCCCATCACTTGGCAAGCATCAACCATCCAACACCCAGATCTAACAATATCCTTTCATGAAAGTGAAGTGGGTTGGTTTGTTGTTTTTTTTTTTTCATGAGGCATCTCTGCAGAATGCTTTCAACAGCAGTTAATATGTCAGAAGGTCAAACATGTAAAATCTGAACTAGAAGCAGGAAAGCTGAACAGAAGTCCATTGCTGCCATTCCACAGCTGTGTAGAAATACCAAGTGTGTCTGTCAAACAGGGATTAGATACCATGGAAACCCAGAACCTCTGGCGGCAAACTTCAACTGAAAAGAATCCAGAGATTTATACTGAATGCTGTTGCCAGAGAATGGCTTTTCTACCACAGTGAATTTCCTTGTGCAAAAATAATCTGTAGCAAGTGAAAGTGTTTCACATGCATGTAAGTGATACTTACATTATCTTAATTACCTTTTAACTAGGGATCTTTAGGCTATTGAATTTTTCAAGGTTTTTTAAAAGAATCTTGTAAGTCCGATTAAAAAAAAAAAACATAAACCAAGTAAAACAATGGCGATCAGGACTTCATGAAGGAAAAGAAAATAAAAACATTATAATGTGTGTGTAGATATATCTGTATAGATAGGTCTCTCTTTCCATCCCAGTGACGACCTCACATATAACATTTTACTTGCTCTTTCATTTTACATGGATTATAACCCAGATTTAACCAATTAATTACACATTTAGTAGCGCAACATACACATCTGCATTCATTCCCTATGGCTTCTATTGAGATGTATTCCTTCCAATCCCTCCCATTAACAGTAAAATTAGAGCTATTAGTGGATATGAGAATGTACCTGGTGTGAATGTGTGAACTCTCCCAGAAAAGTACATGTTCTAAGACTAATGATATTAGAATTATGAGCTTATTCTTTAAAGTATATCCATTTCTCTCCACCTTTTTTGAAGGTTTCTTGTCTACTTGAGAATTATGCCACAATAATTTTGAATACTGGAATTTTGGTATGATCCAAACAGATACATGCTTCATATTTACTGTAAAACTATGAATTGGGCATTGTTTCCTAGGGTTCTTCCTATTGCATAATTATAGGAATAGATAAATTTGCCAACAAAAAACTGATGTCTCTAAATATTAATAACAACAATGGCTGGGACCAACATTTTCAAATCTTCACACATGAGTATAAAAAAACTCTAGGAAAAAAAAAGTTGTTAAAAGATTACTCTAAAACTTGTACACAATGAGGTATTGCAGTTATGATCTACTCCAGAATGCAGACGTTACTAAAAACATTACCACCTATCATGTAGCCTTCTGTTTGTCAAATAGTAACTTGAGAACAGCTTGAGGAACTGCTCTAAATTCTGTAAACAAAGTATAAAATGAGGTTTTCCTCCTTGAACACTTTCTGGATAGAAGAAACTCAGTAGCAAAACAGAAGCGTGTTACCAAGACCAGAGGTCAGTCTAAGGGCATGTTCTGTCTCCAACACAATCACCAGCACACGAGCCTTGATCACTTATTTGACATCCATTTTCCTCAGACTCCCCAATATTCACAGCAGGTCCATTACAGCTGGTAAAGTGTACATCTCTGCCTATTCCGCTTGCGTCTGTTATGGATTGGATGCACGTGAGTTTGTTTTCTTGAATCTGCTAATATAATCTGCCTGTATAATCTTGTGTATTAACAAACTACATATGTTTGCTTCTCCTTGTGTAGTTTCTTTTCTAAATCAAATCTCAATGAGCACTCTACAATTTTCATATTGCACAATTTGGTGAATAACAGCTCCACAACCGCTTTACCCCACTGCCTTGGTCACTTCCAACTCCCACCACCCATTTCAGACCACTTTTAAGAAGTCTGCTTCCCCTTCCTTTCTGTAGCTCCCCTCGTGAGCAACCAAAACTGCGTACAGTACCCAACACACGGACAGATCCTGTTTCATACAATGACACTTCCTGTTCATTCTCACTATATTCCCTAATGATGGACAATGTTGCATCAGGACTTGCTGGCAGCTGCCACTAACCAACAGCTTCAGCAAACCAGCAGTCACAGGTCATGTCTTTACGTAGCAGCAGCTTTACAGAATCAGTACAGAAAGTAGATCCTGGTCACTCTTAAGTCACACAGAACAGACACAACAAGTAAACAGTAAAAGTAGAGGGAACAGGAAAGCCTGTAAAATTAGGAAATGTCACAAAGAGCAGACTCACTATTCAACAATTAGTTTCAGCTTCCATTTTAGCCTACATGCATTTGGGCTGCAAAATTCAGCATAGATTGAAAAAGCTGAATATTATAATAAAAATTTTATTAAATTAAATAAAATTTAATTAAATAAAAGCTCTAAATATGTTATACTTGTTTCACTTAAAGTACAATGGGAAAGCTCAAGCACAAAAGCTTCTTAAAGACAGGGCAGGAGGATGCTGTAACGATAAATTTATTTTACAAGGGAGTAACAAAGATGAAGGGAGGTTTCTTCCTGGAGATGTATTATGGAAACTGAACTGCTAAAGCAGCATACAGTTTCACCTCAAGGCCATGATTTGAAAGAAGTAGGAAAAAAAGGACTCAAGTTTGTGTCTCTTGTCCCATGAATAAGTGTCATTGAAAATCCTTCAGAAAAACTATAAAAAACTTTAAAAGTCTCAAGTTTATCAACAACCCAAGAATTTTATTGCATGTGTACTTAAATAAAGCCAGCCAAGCAGAACAGTTTCCTACTCAACAATATGACTCAGTAGCCCAAAATTAAATCATTAATTAAATAAAATATAAATCAGAGGATACTATTAATCAATAAGACCAAACTCTAGTCTTATTAGCGGGTCAATCATGCTCGACTTTTTCAGTATAACTCATTTTCTTAGTAACTGGAAATGGAGTAGTCGAGCTCATCAACTCACAGAGATATTACAGACAAATTTCAACAGCTTAAAAAAAACACACACATACACAACACCAGCTGAACCCACTTACTGTGAATTGCAAGAACAGACTCTACTGAAAAGATTTTCATTTTGATTTGCAACTCACATAACACTAATAAACACTCAAGGTCTTTCCTTTAAAAAAAACACATTTATGTCCCAACAGGTAGTTGAGAATTTTTTCAACCCTACTGTTAAAAGAGTGCTGACTGAGCATTTTAAAGCAATCCTACAAAATATATGGCACAAAGGACAATTCTCTGGACCTCTCAATTGCCGGAGAGATGACGCACATATCTGAAAGCAGGCACTTTCCAGCAGGTTGGTTGATTATAAGGCATCTAAACAAAACAAAAAAGCAGCAGTCCAGGAAGTTCACCTCTTTGGAAGACAGCAGAACACGACCAAATCAGTGCTATCACTAAATCATAGAAAGTATTTTCAGGAGGAAATTAAAAAAAAAAAAAATAGTAGACATTGAGGCAGGTGAGAAAGGAACACAAGCCACACCGTTCAACATCAGCTGTGGCCCAGCACTGCAGGGCTTTAGTGGCCAGCTCATTTATTTGAATTATGCACCCATTCTAGAATTTGGAACAGATTTTAAAGAGCAAACAGTTTGTGCAAGTTTTTTTCCTAACCATTTATTCCATGTATTTGATGCAAGTCAATTTTATGACCACAACTCTGGAGATTCAATTAAGAGCCTTAATGCTTCAGTACATTCCTTGAAAGATACCTTAAGGACTGTTTCTGTTAAATTCAAAAAAAACCCCAACTGATTCTTAAGTACCATGATCAAAATGGACAATTGGCCTCAGTACCAGCCAAGATCCCTATCCCAATTGTTTCATGTTTTACCAAAGGTGCCCCTTATTCCTCAAAGATGACAAGTGTTAATTACACTAACCATTACCAAAGCAAAGCTTAACCATGTGCTTGTGCCACTTTAAAAGAACCCTAAATTTCTTCCCTGCAGTAAGGAAAGAACGGCTACTGTAAGTATCTTCTTTTCAATAACCTCTCCTTAGGGCTGCTCTACATAACCTTTTCAGATAAATCAGGGAAAAGCAAAAAGCATGTTCAATAGCTCAAGCTACATATACATCTTTACAGAGGACATGATTCTGACCTCCCCTACAAGAACAATCAGTGAACATTTACAGGATTACTTTCAACAGGTAAAATATTGTTCGAAGCTAAAATACACAACCTATGTTTGTGCATATGTTGTTACCCTGCAATAGTGGGGAGACCAACTTTTTCTTCATTTTTTTACAGGAAACCCACTTTTTACAAGTAAGAAGGTGACAAATCACTGCCCAGCACCTAGTAACTAAAGAAAAAGAAAGACAGGTTTACAAACAAAAATAAAGCAATATACAGCTTATTGACCAGATTTTATTGTGTCTACACCACTCAAAGATTGGAGGATTTTCTTCTAAATTGTTCTGTGCATTCCAAACACAGCTGGAGGCACAGCCATGGATGAGGTTGTGGGGGGATGACTCAATATCTAATGTTTTGGCTATGGAGTGGTTGAGGAGAAAGTTAGACTATCTCAGGTTTAGGCTAATCTTCGCCTACAATAATGGAAACAATACCTAAGTGGAATAAACAGGTAAATGTTAAAAAGGAAACATATTTTTCACTTTCACTGTAAATCAGACATGCTCTGAGTGCCTGACAAGACTTAAGCACAAACCAGAAAAAGTTAGTCATTCTCATTAAAAAACACAGCTGGTGAAGGGGGTGCCCAATTTACTGAAATCAGCTACTTGTGACAGTACTTGCCCAGGAAGTGGGAGACCTAAGCCTGAGGCAGCTCAAACCCACAGTTTTGGCTCTGCAGTAGTTCAGTTTCAGTAGGAAAAGTTGGCAGTGCCTCTCCAACCTAACAAGTTGCCAATTTTTTTTTTCATTCTTTTTTTACTCAATCTCTTAGAATTATTTTTCTTCTTCATTTGAAAATGGTTTCCCTGATTTGAGTGTACTGGTATATGTCTATTTGTTCATTTCCCTTTCCAAAACAGCTAGAAATCTAGAGGGAGGTTTGAGGCTATGAAACTTTAGAAAATACTGAAACCTATTACTGTAAACTGAACACTGAGGTCTCACAAAGGTGTGATGACATTACTGGTTGCCAAATCTTCCTTGTTTTGTCAACACTGTCTCTGGGAAGAGAGTTTCAAAATACGCCTATAATTAGACATTTGTCAAAAGTAACTCATTTTCTCCATCTACTAATATTTTGTATTAATGTACTGCTTGATTTCTGACATTATCCTGATGTGGTCCCTACCACATTTTTCAGATACAAACAAGCTGAGAAAGGGTTTACAGTTTCTCCTTTTTAAAATACCATGGAAAGAACATCTAGTTTGGCCACAACACAACTGACTCCTACTCAGAACCTTGCTATTTGAAATAATTTTATTCATGTTACTGAACTTTCCTACTAGGATTAGAAGACTTACTAGATGTGACATGCATGCCACAGCCTGAAGCTGCCTTTTTACATTACATGACTTCATGTCACTGCACAGATCAGGTACCCCTTTCTTTGAGCTTTCATGCATCTTTCAAGAACCTAAAAATCCCCCGGTTTCACAAGATAGGCTCAGCCACACCAAGATCTTGCTGCCACTAGAAAGGCCAGTTTTGTTCCCAGCCTTTCCTCCTGTACTACCTTTGCACAGATCCAACCTTAGATTCTGGCCTACCAAGACCTTTGGTGAAAAACCTGAGTGGAGCAACCCAGGTACATTTTGCTGGTTCTACATACTCTTCTTTTTTTTGTTGTTCAGTATGGTAAAACTGGTACCTTATAAAACTAAGCCAATTCGTGTGCAAAATTGCTTAGGTCATTCTATGCCCACACCTAAAAGAAATGAAACTGCCCACATAAAAACCCAGAAAGTTACTGTAACCACTGATATTCCTGGTGTAAGCCAGGGTTTCCTCCCATGAATCAGCTGCAGAGCAGGGTATTATGTCAGTGGCCCTCCAAGAGATTCAGAAATCAGATAGTAATGGCAATACACAGTTAAACCACCCTGCTTTAAATTTATACAAAAAGTATTGTACCTGTCCAGTACCTCAGCACCTTTACTTAGGAGCAATGGATACAGAGATTTGAAGCTTATTTCCTTGGTTGTATAAAATGAGAAAGTATTTAGAAACTTAACTAAAAAGTGGAAAAAAAAACCCAAAAAAAACCCAGTAAAATGTAGTCCTTTAAGTATTAACTACATCCCTACTGCATCTGCAAATTTCTCAACATTTGTAATTTTTTCTTTGTTTATGGCAAGATTCTTCATTAAAAAATAGGGAAAAAAATGTTTATGAAAAAGTAAAGCTATTCCTTCAAGAAAAAGACTACTGTTTAATAGAGAAATTTGTCACAGGTAAGGGCTACAAAAATAAAATAAAAATTTAAAATGTCTATTATTACATTCCAAAAAACAACTGATGCAAGGACAGATCACTGTCTGAAAGCATCATTTACCTCATTTCAGGAGATTCTCATTTGCTTTTCTAAGCTATTAAAAGTCTGTACTAGGTGTGTTGTGCAAAAAGTCAGTGCAATGAAAAATTTTATCTTCTTGCAATTGAGGCTCATATCACTAAAAATATCACTGCAACTGTCACAAGCAAACAACTGTGACACTTATCAGTTAATGCATCTTTCCTCAGTACTTTTCAGTATTATAGATTTAGCCCTCCAGATGCAGAATTTTATCTTCAAGTTACGACATCACCTCATATCTGTGGAAAGCAACAGAATTTCCCTAAGCTAGCTTGAGCTGTTCAGTAACACCCATTACATAAGATTTTTCCTAAGACAATAAATACTGTAGAAAATACAGTAGATATATAGATATAAGCTAGTGGTCTTACGTCAAAGCCATAGCATTACCTATATTTGGGAGTTTATTTGCCAATCACTATTAGACTCAATCCCCTGAAAAGAAAGAGGGAATGCATTTTTCTTTCTTCATATTTCCTGTGTAGATTGACTTTCATGAGAGTTACAAAGACAACTTGACTTTGATCAAGGTTTATAACCAAGTAACACTGGGAGAGTAAAGAGTCAGCAACAATGCAAGTAACAGATACAGAAATTAAAGCCTTATCCGAGTCTGTGTTTTCCTATAGTGTTTACAGTACAAATTTTCATCTCTTAGCCCCATTTCTATAAGCACACACAACTCATACAAGATTGACATCGCTTTTAAAAACCACAATTTCTTTACCCCTGTATAGTGCCAGCAGGCTGCCATCAGTCTTGCCTCACACATCACTTACAAACCCCACCAAACCCAAGTGCTACAGTGGCATGGCAAGTCCAGGAACAGCTGAACTGACATCCCTGTGGACAGCTGCCTTCGGCTCCACCCGAATCAGTTTGTTACTTACCCATTTTACCACTTACCTATTTAGCTCTGACCAAACCCTAAGTCAAAGACTCAAGACTACCTGACCCGAAATTGGTTACCCAAAACTTTAATCAAGAAAGACTGGTTATTATAACTTGTGAGCAGTAAAGCTGGTAAGTCCTGCAGCCTTCAATACAATTTCTGTGCTTACATCACTCACATGCACGTGAAGCCTTCCATCATGACTCAGTTAGCTGGAAAACCACATTTCTAAGTAAAACAGGCAATCTCAAGCTTTAATGCTGAGTTGCTCTCTCAGCTTTATGTGCTGCAGAAAACAACTGCATTTCCTTTTCTTTGTTTCAGTACAGATTCACAAAGCATCATTGCAATCACTTTTTCTGCAAACAGGCTGGACTAGAAGCAGATGTTTCAGACAAGATAGTAATGCTATTAAGGTCATATGACAAAAAGCTAGAAGGTAAAAACAATCAGAATAATGATTACTGAAGAATTTTTATTATAATTTTCCTAAAGTTGATGCCTAATCCAGCGAAGAGCAGAATAGGGGAAGAAATAGAAAAAATACAGCAATAAGTACATGATACAGCTGAACTGACTTATACCTGCAAGGAATGTCAAATGTAAAATTTAAGACACATTTACCAACAGGAATGCAGTCATGCAAATGACTAAGGAAAAGAAAAAAGGAAGTAAAGCAAGACAACAAAGGTTGGCTAATTTACTTCTAATGTCATACTCCTGCAGGGAAGCATGACAAATTCTTACCCATCAATTACTTGTCTTTTTGCCCTACGAAGAGAGACAAAACAGGAGGGGCAGAAAGCAATACAAATCACACATGCCCGCGGCAGATAGTTACGTAATGCTGACGTACTGCCTGCTCTTTGCTCACTACACTTACTTTGCTGCAATTCCAAGTACCAGCTTTTAACAGCTGCCCAGTTAGAACAGTTTTAAACTGCTTTGTAAATAAAATGCATACACACAAGGAAGAACAAGATAGCTCTAAGGCTTCATAATGTATCTCCAACAGAGATAAAAATAAGAAAAACTGACAGCTTTATGATGAGACATTCTCTGTTTCATAAGAAGTCATAAAATTGGCTTTTTGAGATAAAACTCTAAACTAAATTGCCTGTCAATCCAAAGTCTGATTTAGTTTAACTTACTTGAAGAAACCACAAATAAAAAGAGAAAGATAGCTCCTTCAACTTCACTGAAGTGCTACTGCTAGGAACAGAAACACAAGTCAGTAATTCTTTTGATAATAAGATACACCTAGAAATCTTTCTATTTAGAAGAGAACTTGCCCTGAATAGAGTCAAACAGATCAGCTAGAAGTAAAGGCAGAATGGGTACAAGCCGGGCCAAAAAGTGTTTATTATTAATCATGGGAGAAAGAAAAAAAGGAAAAAAAAAAATACAGTGAACACAGCAGAACCGGCCAGATTTCATAAAAGTAAATTCACCACACATTCATAAAATGTGATATTAGCCATATTTGGTCTTTTTTTTCCCTATATTTTGTCTTTAAAAACTAGGACACAACCATAAAATCTGCAATGATCTACTGCTTAGTACCTATCACAGTCATTATGTAAGCAAATACATCACAACACTTAAGATCACATGCTTGAATAATCAGCTGCTAATTAAGTATATCTGCAATTGCCTTGTTCCTTCCTTTCTCTGACCCAAAACAGTAAGTAAACAACATTATAAAAATGTCTATCTCCAGCAGTCAGATATAACAAAGAAACTAAAACATATACTCCTTCCTATGGAACAGTAATCAGTAAGGCTGTATTTTAAACTCTAGAGCACATCAGACTGATTTCCAACAAATGACTACACAGATTAATATACACAGCAAACTGAGGAGGCCAACTTATGCAGTCAAACATTAAGATAAGCCCTTTTGGAAGGCCACACCAAAGAGTGTTTACCCAAAGCTGGGCATCAGCACCACCACTGGAAGTTCCTAACAAGCATAAGATAAAAATATTACAGAGACAAATTATTTCTTCACGTGGTTTTTTTTGTACTTCTCTGAGTAACGAAATTAAAGTTTCCCTTCTACCTGTCTGGCCTTTAATAACATATGCTTTCAAGGTCTTTTAAAACATGGCCAGGTTACCTCAGGCCTCAGGGAAGATACTGTTTGTAGGCTCTCGAGAAAATGCTCTGCCAGCATTTTCCTTCTCTGGTGCAGAGGAGGAGGAATGACTTTAGGACTTCTACTGATTCCAAGTTATGGAAGCACAGTGCAAGAAAAGAAGTGTGCTAGAAAGCACTGACCCACAAAGCAGTTGGTGGCCAACTACCATCCTAAAGGCATACGTCACAGGGTGCGTGGCGTGTTCATCAGCTCTATGACAATCCTTGTATCTAAGTGCCCAAAAGCATACAGAAATCCACAATGCTGTAAGACTATCCAAACAAATATTCCAAATACAAGAAAGGTGTTTCCTATTATTTTTTTCTTAAATCATAACCTAGGAACAATCCGAATGTAAGTACCAGTATTCACATATGCACAGAAGTGTGATTACTTCTGTGGACATTCTTTTCACTGCTCAAGCTGTAAAGCACAAACACTAAGATAAATAACTCAGGAATTAGCTGAAAGATTGCAGTAGAAATTAGAATCACAGAGAGTAACAAAGATTTCAGAGCTCCTGATCTTTACATTCATAGCAAAGCCATAAAGTACAAGGAACTTAAGGATAAAATTGAAACTTTAAGGAGATTGACTACACCTAAGTCATTTTTGCACCCAATAACTAGAAAAGCTTATATATTTTGAGTATAACTGACATTAAGCTAATGACTGCAAGATTTATGTAACTGACATTGAACAAACGAATGCGAGAAACAAACAGGACAATCAACTCGGGCAGGACAATCAACTCGGGCAGGATGAAAATCTTTGTATTCTACATGATTACTTCTGTGGTTAAGCTCAGGAACGAAAGAAAAACTGGTCCCAGTGACCCACAAAGCTGCAGACTGTTCTTGAGAAGAGTGTGCTCGTGCATGTGCGTACACAGACACAAACACACTGAAGGTCAGTCTCCCCCCTGCATTTTACACTTCCCTCCCTCCCTCCCTCTAATCTTCACACAGGCCTTGCACTCTATCCCTGTGCCAGACAGCTACGGGCTATTAGAAATCACAAGGTTTCAGAGGTTCGCTCCGCGGCACGTACTCAGCAGAGACAAGGACCCCTGCCCCTTCCTCCCCCGGCTGCTCCGCACCAGCGCGGCGCACCCCGCTCTCCTCCTCGGCCGCGCTCTCCCAGGAGCCGCCACCCGCTCCCAGCACGGGGAGGCGCCCGGGAAAGCTCACCGAGCCCGGGCCGGGACCGGCCGCACGGGAGCCGGCGGGAGGGGAGAGGGAGGCGGGCAAAGGCGGCCTCCCGAGCAGGCCGGGCAGCCGCCCCCACCGAGGCCGGGCCCGCCGGGGGGGCCAGGAGGCAGCCCCCGCCGCCCGAGCAAGGCCCGGCTGTCAGAGCCCCTCCGTGGGACGGGCCACGCTTGGCCCCGGCCCCTGGCAGACCCCCGCGCGAGGGAGCAGAGGCGGCGGCGGGGGGAAGGGTGCCCCGGTCGCACCGTGCCCCGCCGCGCCGGCCCGAGGGGGCGGGGGGAGGAGAGCGGGGCCTCGCCGGGGACGCCGCACTCACCACTTGGTAGCGGCTGACGGGCTGGTGGCGATCCATCCTGGCCGCCCGCCGACACGCACGGGCGCGGCCGCAGCTCCTCCGACCTGGCGCCGCGTCCCTCGGTCCGTCCTTCCCTGCTCCCTTCCTTCCTTCCTTCCCCCGCCCGTTCGCCCGGCGCTGCCACCGCCCCGGCCCTGCCCCGCTACGGCCGCCCCCCGCCCGCCCCCGCGGCGGCGGAGCCGGCCCAGGCCCCGCCCCGCCGGAGCCGCGCTCGCTCTGCCCGAGGCTGGGCGTGTACGCCCTCCGCCCCCGCGCGCTGCTCGGCCGCGCTCCGCTCGGGGCCGTTCTGCCGGGGCTGCCGAGAACGCGTTTTCCTCTTTCCCCGCTCTTCGCTCGGCAACTCTGTTCTGTGAGGCTGTTACGTCCTAAGCCCAGAGCCTTGCCTAGATATTTGTCGCTATTGATCACCATGGGGCAAGAAGAAGCAGAGCATGGCACAGAAGACGTCTTGGGGATCCGGAGAGTGATTTTGAATAGGCATCTACCTAAAGTAATTAAGAGTCCTAAGCCCGTTTGCCTGCTGTTCCTGTGAAGGCAAAGCACTGTTCTATGGCAAGACATTATTGCGACTTTCCTCTTCTCTCTTCCTCCTAAAACTAAATGTTCAGATGTTTATGACCTCCTGGAGTAAAACCAGTTAAAAACGCCTGCACCCATAAAGGTGTATCGGATGAGGCTGACTCATTTCTAGGTTCCGGAACTGCCAGATGCGTAGCTGTGGCACACAACAATTCCAAATAGTCATAGATGCATCTCTTGGCTGCAGTGGAGAGGAGTGTTCGCTTGTGCAGCAGATATAGCTGATCTGCAAGGCAAATGCTCTCACAGAAGTGGCTATCGCTAATGGCCGGCACGCAGAACTTTATCCTGCAGCTCAGGTCATCACCTTTCCGTAGCTGCTTGCTGACCTGAGCAGCAGGGTAAGTGCTTTTGTGCAGGCAGTCATCTCTGGCGAGCTGGGTGAGGGCTTGCGGGAGTGAAGTGCCAGTACGTGCGCGTGGGAGGGCAGAGAAGTGGAGAGCGAGCTCTATTATTGGAATTATGTCTCTAGATGGGAGTGGGAGCAGAGACAGGCAGGATTATAAGGGAGGAGGTGAAAGTGTGAGACTTTGTGTGTGTGCCTGGTACCTTGCTTGCAGCCCATACCTGGCTAATGCAGCAGTTACTAAAGCTATCCAAATGAAAAGAAAAACAAGTTTGGAAAGTTCGGGCCTATTCTGTTTGTTGTGTTTGTTCTTGTACAACTCTGTTGCACATCAAAAGCCCCAGCAGTTAGGAAACAAAGTTTGCAGGGAAATATAGGTTAGAAATGGATTAATATTGTTTTCCTAATAGGATTTTCTCCTTTTTCATCTTTATACATAATGAATGTTTAATTATTCTGTCCTAAAAGTAACAGTTATTAGTTAAGGTCATCTTGACTTTAAGAAAGTTTAAACAGAGTATTGCAGTGCGTTTCAGTTACCAAAAGCTCTTAATTATATTTCCAGGTTTCATGGGGCATGGAAATTAGACCATCTGTGTAATCAGTTTAACATCTTCTGTATTGTTAGCAACAATTATCTCCAAAGTAAACTTTTTCTGAAGTGTTTCACATGACATCTCAGCTCAGGAAGTTGTCACCTGACCTCCATAGCTTTTAAAGTGTTGTATCTCAGCTCTGCAATACACTGTCCTAGAAACTCCAACTAGTTAAGAGCTGCCAAATGGAATTTGAGCCTGAAAGTGTAGGAATATAATTGAGTAAGTATTTATTAAGATGTAACCTTCAGTTCTGAACTCATGCAATTCATGTCTTTTAAGGGAAGAAAGGATAATAGGCGAGAACCAAAGTGTATTTAATAGGAAAACTGGAAAATATTCCATAGCACTTGGGAGAAGAGTCAGTAGAGGCAGGAGAAGATTGAGCAGAGATAACACAGTTGTGTGTGGAGAGGGAGTTTCATATTTAGGGGCAAATATTGGATGGGTGATACAGCTTATATACAAGACCAAACTTCTTTTACTTCAGTAAAATCAGTGTACTTATGGGACTTGTATCAAAGCAGACCACATGACTAATTTAGGCTTTAAATATGCCCTTCTTTTAATTCCTATTCTTTCTGGAACATCAAAATATATATTTTAAAGTTATGTAACTGGATAGGAAGTTATGTCATTGTATTGGTAAAAGGCTAAAAATGGAAGATCATGCATTTTTTTCAGATCTTTGCATTTTCTAAAGAGTGTTATCTGTATATTTGACCATGGCATAATATTAATCTATAAGGCAAAGCAATTGGCAAGCACTAAGGTTCCTTCAAATCACAGAATCACAGAATAGTTGAGGTTGGAAGGGACTTCTGAAGGCCATCTGGCCCACCTCCCTGCTCAAGCAGGGATACCTAGAGCAGGCTGCCCAGGACCAGAGGGTTTTTGAATATCTCCAAGGACAAGTTTTCAGGGCAACTTAAGTCAATGCTCAGTCACTGTGACAGTAAAAAAATTTTCCTGATGTTCAGAGAGAGCCTCTGGTGTTTCTGTGTGGGCCTATTCTCCTGGTTCTGTCACTGAGCATCGCTGAGAAGAGCCTGGCTCCATCTGCTCTGCACCTTCCCTTCGGGTATTTATAGACATTGATGGGATCCCCTCTGAGCCATTTCTGCTCCAGGCTGAAGGGTCCCACATCTCAAAGACTTTCTTCACAAGAAAGATGTTCCTATCCCTTCATCACCCTGGTGGCCCTTTGTTGGATTCTCTCCAGAGAGTTCATATTTCTCTTGTACTCTCTTGTACAGAATATATATTGAATGTAGGAAATGTGTCTTTCAGAAGTGCTAGGGCTTTATTACTTAGATGAACAAATCATGCAGATTGTCCTGTTGACTAAAACACTTGAATGCTAGTTTTAAGATTTACTTTTTCAGTTTAACCTTCTTAAACCTTAAGTTTAAGTAATGACAGTAATGGTTTAGGACTATTTTCTGGATATTTACTATTTTACTGAATATTGTTTTTTGTCAAAGAGCTGTATTTAAAGAAACAGAAATAGTGCTTCAAATAGCATGTCATCAAAATAGTTTCAAGTTTACATTTAAAAGGAAGTATTGCCTCAGATTTTTTTTTTTTAGGAAAAAAGAAATTTAATTGCTGTTAGTCAGCAAATTTACAACAGTTTAAACTTTGTTCCACCATGAAAACAAGCCAAGAAAAGATTCTTCTCAGTAGCAACAGCTCTTGCAAGCCCAGTTCTGTGAAAAGTTGTCTTGAACGATGGCATCTGAATTCAGACAAGTCTGAACTTAGTTGCACAAAGGCAAGCAGTACAGGACTGTTAGCAATTTTAATCTTGTTTTTCATTCATTATTCAATCAATGTCCAGCAAATAAGAAAGCACAGTATTTATCTTTACATTTCTTCTCCTGTATAAGCCTATCCAAATTTTTAAGGTTTCTTATGGAACTTACAGAGAAGGTAGAATTCAGAACTAAGTTAATTTTATCTTAAACCAAATACCACATATTTATATTATTCTATAATTTTGTACTATTTTAAGTAAATATAGCAGTTACTATAATATTTTACTTTCTGTATTGTATAAATAATTTAAAAATTTAAAAGTAGAAGCTGTACATTCCTATTCAAAGCCTGGGAAACAAAGTAAAATTTCAGGTTTTATAGCTTTGTTTTACATCTTTAACATGTGTTTTTACACCTCTAATACAGATCATGTCAGTGAGAAATAAAGTGGTTTTTTCCAAATGTAAATCTAATGAAATTAATATACCTAATTTACTTATGGACCAATCCTAAAGCAGGCTGTGAATTTATTGACTGTATTTATTTTCATCTGTATTTTCAAACTCCTTTTATAAACTATTTGCTTTTAAATCTATGTTCCTGGTTATGTAAACTGCACAAAATTTGCAATCTCTGTATCAGCTTAGATACTTATTTAAGCAGGAAGCTGGCATAAACAAACCACTGGAACTGAGTTTCTTAGAAAGAAGCAGCAGGACTTTGGCTTGGTTTTCTTCATCTTTTCTTCTCCTTTTTAGGCAACATAGGCAATGCCAGAGCCATAGTTAGTAGGAAAACTGGGCTACTTTAAATATTTTTTAGCCAAATGTAGGTTTTTCAATTACACTGTCATCGTTTGTGTTTGGTGTGTATGTACATGTGTACAGTCTTGTAAATCTGGCCTTGGAATATGCCCAAATACCATGCAAATGTGTCTGAACCAGGTTTAAAAGTCATTACTGCAACACAGAGCTCAGGTTGGGAAACATCTCAAATATTTGCCTTGGTCTAGGACAGATTTGGCAGCCTGCATGGATCTCCTTACTGCCACAGCTATTTCCTGCTAACTCACAGAGACAGTTCTGAACTAGCTCAGGTATATTCTGACAAGCTCCTCCTACTTTGTCTAAGCTGGTAGCACGGTTAGATCCCTACATCTCTGTTGTCTCCCTTACAATCTACATTAATTACCTTTGCTGACTACAAGTGCAGTTAAAGCAGGAGACCACAGAAGTGAAGGAGCATCATCTTTCAAAAAGGCTTCAGACAAGTTCAGGGAGCCAGTGCTCACATTAGCAGCAGCACAGCTTCTTCAGTACAGCTCAATGGTTTGGCAAGGAGAAAAAAAGGAGCATAATGAGCTGCCACTGCAAGATGATTGCTTAGCCAGTTCTGTGCAGTAAGCTATGAGCCTAGAGGAAATGGTAGAGAGTCCATAAATAAAGGCTGAGGCAGCGTGTGCTTGGCTCTCAGAGTAGATTCTTCTTAAGAAGTCGTATTTCTACGTAATGTGACACACTGAGAATGAAGAATGAATGCAAAGGCTGCTGGTGTTTCACACAGGTGGCAGAGGAGGGTCTAACACTGAGTAAAAAGGATCTGCCAAGTCTCATCTATTTGGAGAGGCACATGTACTTGAAAGAAGTCAATTTAAAGCAGAAGAATCACAGGGGTGAACACATGAATGTGTGCTAATTTGAAGTTGTTCACTTAAAATAAGTTTGTCTGGTAAAAATCTGTGAGTTTATAACTTTTTTTTTAAATCCCTTGTAATAAAATATAATAATTTAAATATTTGTGTGTTATGAACACTGATGGTAGACAATACCTAAACACACCACAAATGTCAAAAGCTGAGAAGTAACTAGAATTTTCTAAAATTTATATGGCCTAGCTTTTCAGTGTGTTTTTAGCTACAGATCTGATGTTAAAAACCTGATGTTGACAGTTGCCAACATGTGCTGTTATGTAAATACACAATGTTTAACAAACAAAACAATCCCCCTATGGCTTTGAAGTTTTCATTTAACAAGTGATGTTGAATGGAATGTGCAGAAGTCAGTCAGAGCCGATAAAACCGATGACAGTAAAATTGAAATACAGAATAGAGAATGTAAATATACACCAAACTGTGAAGGAATGTGGGAAATATGTGAGAAAATACTTCCAGCTGGAAGACAAAGAACAACAAAACAATCCCCAAACCCTTGTGGTCTGTTGGGGAAAAAATGGAGGAAATGGTAGAAAATACAGACATCTGTAGGCTTAGTGCATTGAAAGTCAATGCAGATACATGCTACAAGAATAAATCCAATGCTGTTATGAAATCTTATTTGGACAAGATATTTCTATTCTGATCTTGGCAATACTTGTCATTTTTGTAATATCAATAAGGCATGATTAGGTAGAAAACAGTTTTAGCATGTATTCCTTAGGAAAAAGATTATCAAAAATTTGGTAATCCATTTATCTGAAAGCTACTTTGATATTAAATTGTCTGTATGCAAAACAAAATCTAACCAGTTAAGGCCTTGATGTTATCTGAAAATCATTTTGTTATACAACTAGAAGAGAAAAGACCAAGCAATAGGTACACAAGTAACTCTATGCTCTTGTAGGGCCAGTGTTGCTGTATTAACTGCAAAGTATGCTCTCTGTCCTAATGGAACAGAAGGAAGCTGGATACATATTCACAGTAATTTACTGCTAGGTCAGTAAGTCTGATGTGTTGGCATTTCTCCTAATGCTTATAACACAATATAAAAATCTATTTGAAAAAGCTATAAAATGAAAATGATCTTTTCAGTATCCAAATGATGCTGATCATTCAAATCAGATGTGCGGTGACACTGCCCTGCACAGTACTGATAGTGGTTTTTTTCTAAATAACTCTCAGTCTTTTCATCATTGTATATGTTCCCCATATACACAGCTCTTGGGTAGGCTTTATGCCCAAATTGATTTTCTTCTACATAAAATAAAGTTCCGCATAAATTATAAACCTCTTTTATTTTGAACCCCCCTTTTCTTCTGTGTTTGTAACATAACTGCATTAAAAATCACACAGTGGTTACACAGCTGTTGAGCTGTTACAGTGGCTCCTTGTAGTGCCAGCTTAGTCTCCTTTGAACATAAGTCAGAATACAAACAGGAATAGAGTAGAATATAACAGAAATTTTGTTAACCAGCAGATCATCAACCAGACCTAGCCAGCTGCAATGCTAACTCAGCCTAAATTCTGGCTAAGGCCCCATGCCTCTAGTTTCCTGTTGACTAAGCATTCTGTTTCTTGGTTCAAATGACTCTTCAAATGACTTTCAGAGGGTTTCCGAGGTACATAGATTTTACCTACTAGCTAGCCACATAAGCTTAGGTAGCATGTGAATATGACCACTTAGCTCAACAGATAATTCGTTAAACATGGAGAAAAATGTTCTTTTTCACTGGTCCAGCACACTAACAGTCAAAGAACGTTGTGCCCCAATGTCAGAATATACTGTGCTATTTCAGATAGAGACAGTTGCTTAAATTTTACCCAGTAGCTGCTGAGGAACTAGTAATATGCAAACACATAAAAGTTTCTTGGGTCTTTTGCATACTCTTGTTTTGAAAAGTATGTAGCTCTCTGGAAAAAATGCCTAGTTCAGTGAATCTGAGTGGAAGTGTCCATCAACATCTGAGCTGACCTAGGTAGGTAGGCAGTGGTAGAAAGGAATAAATTTTGAGAAATAATCTTCAGTGGAGATTTCCACTTGAAGCTAGCTTTTGTTCCATTGTGTGGTATGTGTAGGTAGCTTCAGGCATGGTATTTCAGCATTCCTGTCAGTTTGGAGGGAAAGAAGGCAGTGCTATGCTTGAAAGTCTTAAATGCTGCTGGTAATATGCAGAAGGGCTCTAAAACAAGCAGTTCAGCAAGGGTTTGATCCTGCATATGCTTATGTGAGTTCAGCTAATCAAAAGGAAGAATGCTAATCTTGAAGTATTTGTCAGACATGTTGCCCTGATTTATTCTACTATAGAGCAGAATGTTAGCTCACCTAAATTTAGATGTTTCTGTCACAGATGTCTGCATTGGATCCAGATAGTTGGGTATTTTTTATAGTGAGTGGAGGAAAAAAGGCACTTCCATGATGCAATTCATCTCATTCTGAGAGACATGCTCCTGGTCCTGTCACTGGGCACCACTGAAAAATGTGTGACCACCTTTTCTTCATTCCTTCCCTGCAGGTATTTATACACATGGATGGGAGCCCCCTCAGCCTCTCTTCTCCATGCCCAACTCTCTCAGCCTCCTCAAGGAGCCAACAATGAAAGGTGCTTTCCTGGACTTGGTACTTACAAACAAGGAAGAATTGGTCAGGGATATGAAAGTTGGAGCAGCCTTGGCTGCAGTGGCCATATGACCACGGGGGTAACAGAAGGACACAGAGAGAACACTATCCAGAGAGGAGGAAGCAGAGCAAAAATCAGGACCACAAGCCTGCATTTTGGGAGCTCAGACTCCAACTTCCTCATAAAATTTCTTGGAATAATCCCATAGGATATAACTCTAGATAGGAAAAGGATCCAGGAGACCTGGTTTATATTAAAATATCATCTCCTTCAAGCTTAAGAAAGCTCCATCCCAACGAGTAAGAGATCAAAAAAAGGCAGCAGAAATCCTGCATAGATGAGCAAGGAGCTCCTAAACTAATTCAGATATAAAAAAGAAGTGCATGAGATGAGGGAAATGACAGGTGACCCACAGGGTGTGCAGAATGTATCTTTATTAAGGGTATGTTTTGCAAAAAAATTAGCAGAAGATACTTCATCTCAGTGTTGGAGCTTATTTTATTTTATTTTATTTTAATATCTCATTTGATTAGCCCTTTCTACCTGGAAAGTTGAGGAGAAGGACCTTCAAGGACTAATTTTTCTCACCACATGATAAGGGAGGAAAGATGAAAGAGGGAAAGGATATTCAAGAGTTTGAATAGGAGACATGTCTCCTGTACTTCTGGAACTCTGTTCACGTGCCAGCCATATTTTCTTGAGATGAAAACCTTGTGGGCATCAACCACCATGCTAGTTCTGTGGCCAAATCAGAAATAAATTTAAAAAACCACAAACCAGGTGCATATCTCAGAAAAGAGAATAAGTGACTGGGAATCAGGACCATTCAAATGCAGCATGTTCCAGCCATAATTCTATAAGGACACTGAGTGACAATTAAGTGAGCTTATTTCCATCTAATTTAGAAAGCTCTTCAGTGAGAGCTTCAAGAAGTGCTGGATCATGTGCTGACAATACTGCTATTAAGATGGTGGGAACTGAAAATGGAGCCTCTATAAAATCTGCAGGCAATATTGAGTCTCAGAAGGAAGAGTAGGCACCAGACAAGGGGAAACAGGTGAAAAATAATTTGCAAAATCTTTGGAAACTTGGAAACCAACAAATGGGAGAAACCATATTGCCTAAGATGCTGGCTGATTACTTTGAGAGAGTTTGACTATAACTAAGAAATAGTCCTTTGTTCCCAATACTTAGAGACCTGAGACTGCTTTCCTAGGTCCAGTTTCCCTTGACCATATCCCAACTCCATTTGAGGGACATACTCAGGCATGCATTATGCCAAATTCCCTAGCCTTTGATATTTAACATACCATGTTCCAATAGAAACAAAGCCAGGACTTGTGAGCTGAATAGGACCCGTAGCATCTTACAGCATCTTCTTCTGTTATTTCCAACTGGAATTGTGCCAGAATCCCAGTAAAAGTGAATCTGCATGTAGCAGCTGTAGTTAGAAGTCAGAAGTGCTACAGGAACAAGGCTTCAACTCAGGTGCCAACAAGTGACACAGAATGTTATTCAGCTCAGCACACAAATATCCACTTGGTAGGATGTGCTGGTCTCAACTACTTTCACTCATTGACAGATGTCTCAGTCATGAAGGAAGTGTGGTATTTGTTGGGCTCATTGGGACATCAGACTTACAAGTGATAGAAAACCTGGTTCCAAAGTGTCATATACCAGTTGTTCTGATGTATGAGCTCTTGCTGAGGTAAAACATCTGAGATAAGACCTTGGTATTTGCATTTCAAAACAGTTTCGCCAAGCATGTGCCTTTCAGAATGACTTTTAGAAACATTATTCGATCTGAGCACTATCAGAGCCAGGTAAAGTAAATGTTAATAATTCACTCTCCTTAAAGATCAAGGAATGCATCACCAGGATTCAAAACATTTTCAGGACACTGTAGGCAGGACTGGGTGCCTCAAATGGAGGCATCTGTTACAAGGTGAGCTATCTGTCCAGATTCTTCAACCTTACAGCCCAACACATACAGTACCAATACGAGTAGCACGCTGCAGGCTCTGTGTGTTTTAAGTTGACAAGACAATTATTAAGACATATCAGGATTCATCTGGACTTGTATTGGCCTGCCTGAAGGTTGAGGTTAATTTGTTAAGCTGTAACAGCAGTTGTCTGATAACCGGGTGATGGTTGCCTGATTCGTTTCAGCCTTTACTTAGCTTCATACAGCTGAATGGTATAAGGCTTATTGCAATTTATATCTTTATAAGTAGTAAATACCACATGTAGTTTTTCTTTCTCTAGTGATGATGCTAGAATAAAAATACAGGGTAGAAATGTACAGGCATAGGATGATAACTGGAGGCTTAACAGTGGAGACACAGGTTGATAACAGAGGCCCCTGGTTGTAAACAACTTGGGAGCAGCCAGTTACTGGCTACCAAAGGAATACAACCTGGGCAGACAGGTAAAAGAATTTAAGGGTGACAAAAAGAGGAAAAAACAGGTATCTGATATAAGTAAAACATGCTGTACATAGTAGATTTTGCTGTAATATGGAATTGTGAACCAATGAATAAGGAGCAAGCAAATTGTGTTAGGAAGTACATTATAATGACACTGAGAAGACCCAAGAGTGAGGAGGAGGAAACCATCAATACCAACACCATATTTTCAGTAAAGAGAAGTAAGAAGCTCCCCACATCACAAGTCTTCCATGGATATCTTGCTATGACATACCCAGACCCCCTAGATAGAAGCCATCAACTTCAGGACAGGATCTCTATGTCACCAGAGTGACACCAGAAGGGTGAGCATAATACCAGAGAAAGGGACAATTACTATAAAGTTTGAGTATTTTGATTTTCACTCTATGATTATAGGGATGAACCATAATGTTTGTATAATTGGAATTATAATTGAGAGTATCATTATGTTCAGACTAATAAAAATTCTTTGATTAGACTATCAAGACTTTAATTAGACTAGCAGTAAATTCCCAGTTCTGCATAAAATGTATGTGACCCACATAAACTGCATAAGTTATATTGCACCAAATTGGCAGGGGTGACCTAAGTTGTAATTTAAATGCAACAAATCAGTACTAAGTTTGTGGAGAACCTAGTTTGTGGGCCTAGATTCTTAAATCTTGATCTAACTACCAACTCTATTGATTTGATTTCCACGGACTGTAGTGGGAGGTGGGGTGTCAAGCTCATATGTAGGCATCTAGCTATACCCTGTGTGCCTTCAAAAAGATACTGAAATGTGTTTTGACATTCTCATTGTATAACTGAAGAGATGCCAGGTACTAGCAGTCGATTCATGGATGCTAAATACAACAATCAGAGTCACGGAATCCTGTAGCTTATATGGGACATGCGAAGGTCAACTAGGCCCAATAAGATCAGTTTGCTCAAGCCTTGCCCAGTCAAGTTTTGGATATCTCCCAGGATGGAGAATCTGTTTCAACTGGAAAACATTAATTCTTGTTCTCTCTGTTGACTGTAAGAAGGGCTTTTCTGCTAACTTTAGACAAGGACTAATGAAACACTGAGGAACCTGATGTAAAATCACTGTCAAATATGTTATTGTGGATTGGTGTCATGGAGAGGATGCTGATCTAAATGTTTGTGGGGTTTTTTTTGTCTGACTCAGTCTAGTTAAAATGCTTTTATACAACCTCAATTTTCTTCCTCTTTCAGCAGTTTTTGGAGATACAGTCATAGCTCTGAGCAAGCATTCAGATGGAAGAAAGTTCCTCTCATATAAACTCCTAATATATTTTTTAGTGAAAGAAGCCAATGGACACAAAAAAATTGGAATCATACCAAGACATGAATATTTTTAGCACCAGATGTCTGAAAGAACTAGAAGACCCTTAACTCTATCTGAACCAGATGTCCATAAGACCAGAGCTAAGAGGGGAAAAAATACAGCTTTTCAGGCTTTTTTTTTTTTCCCCCTGAAAGAAAGGTACTGCTTAAATAGGAAATATTTTTGTCATGGGAGTTTAGGGATCTGCCACAGAATTAACCTCTACTAGCTCTGAGAAGGCTGCTTATCACCAGGATACAAAATTCAGAGAAAACAAAGGACAAAGCAGTATGAATCTTTGCTGTAACTTGTTACTCTGCTGTTTCTAAACATTTTACCTGACATATATTACTGAAAAGCGTAGTGATTCATGTGTCAGAGAGAATAATATTGAAGCAATACAGGAAATCAATGCCAGTATCCTCTATTTTTCAAGATAAAGAGGCTATTTTGTCCAAATCTGGCTGGAAAATTAATATATCCAAAAGATCAAGTTGCTAATTCATTTCACTAGTAGTACTGTTGCCACTAAAAACATGTAATTATATTTAGTGCTTCTATTTGTAAACCCCATTAGAATTGGTTTACGTTATCCTAATCTCACAGCCTGGCTATAAGAGCTCTTAAATCTGAAGAACTTAGATTAAATGCCTCTTTCAGGAAAAAAATACTGCCTATACAAAAACAAATTACTAAGGCAAAAACGGCAATGAGTCAGTCCATCGATGGCCCCAGGAGTTAGTGACTGGCTTACTTCCCAACAGCATGAGTAGGGGAAAAAGCCCACACCACTATGTGGTGATTAGGCATCTTTCTTTCTTCAGATTTTCAGTACAGAAGTCTGTCAACATTCAGGACACAAACACAATCCCCATGGATGTTGCTAACTAGAATATGTCTTGAATATGTCTTAAATATGTGCACTATGTACACCACAACTGGAATATTCATAGATGAGTGCTCCAACTTGGTTCTCCAGAAAAATAAACAACTGTATGTTGACTTTGTATTTAATGTCATGCAGAGTTCAAGACTTGGAGCACCTGCCTCTAAATCTGTAACTTATTTAAGTCCACAATAACCAGGAAAACTGTAGATCTTAAACAGCTGTCTGCTGTTTTCACAAAATGAAGCCTGAAAGAGTGAGTGTAATGATTGCTTGTGACTTTTGAATAATCTCTTTGTGATTCAATATCTCTCGTAGACTCTAAAATCTGCCATAATTTCCTCTTATTACTTCAAAGTTCAAGGTGCAATCTAATTTTCTTTCACAGTAACACACACTCAATGGTACAAACTAACCTATTTCCCATTATGAGAGCAAAACAGAAGCAGCATCTGATGTGCAGCCCCTCAGCACCAGTTATCTCCTCAAGAGGGTGGCAGTGGATGCAAAAAGACATAAATATAAGTTGTTTGGTGTTTTGTGAAAACACATAGAGTTAGTTTACTAAGGCCACAGGAGGATCTTAAATGTCTGTCATGATTTAAAGACAAATAAACATGTAGCTGACAGCAATGAGAGTTTAAGGTTATTTCTGAATTGCAGGTAAATGTTGTGAAATTGCTGTTGCTGTAAACCTTGCTATAGAAAATTCATAAATTTATAATTCAAAAGAGTTCACGAATGAACTCTTCCTGAAGGACCACTTCCTTCCTGTAAATTCTATGGAACAAGAGCAGATTTCCTGCAAAAACACTGATTCACCTGAATGAGAGCAGAACTGGTTACTTAAAAAGGGAGATGATAAAAACAAGGTTACTCCAGCAGCTAACTGTAAGGGAAAGTATGTTTTCCCTGGCTACCTCAGAGAGCTACTACACTGTCTGGCATTCCCCTGAAGCAGTGTCCTTTTCTTTACAGAGGCTGGATGAAAGGTCTTGCATTGTACTTTATCAGAGGGAGGCACAAATGCTGAAGATATTGTGCCAAAGTACACATTAGTATTTGATATTTTAAAAATACCATTGTGTCCCAAGCTAAGGAACAAATACAATTTTATATTTTCCTGTGTCTTAGTACAGTAACATGTTGTCACTTCAGCAAAGGACGAATAATTGATTCAGTGAGTCATTATAATTTCTTTTAAAATAAGTCTAGAATAAAATAAGAGTGGCTTTTGCACTAACAGTAAGTACCACAATAGTAGAACTTCCTATGTTTAAAGTAAGCAAGGCTAAACTAACATCTTTGAACTGTGAGGGCCAGATACTTTGCATATCCTTAACTACTTTCATATGCTCAAAGAAAGGAAGCAGCTTTATAAACAGGATTCATAAATCCCAGTGAAATAAACTCAGGTGTCATCAAAATGCTATCTTGCGCCAAAACTTTTTTTTCCTTAAATATTATTTTCTGGAATTGAGTTGCTATCCCATAGACTACTGGATTTTAAAAAAGCAAAGCTGTGAAATAACTTGTGGCAGTGATTAGATTTGCCCCAGTTCCTGGGAAAGTAAGGCTGGATGACTGCAATTATTTCCTTTCATTGTCTCCCTTTGCTTAGTTGTGCTACACAAGTTACCAAATCAACTGGAAATGCTAGATAAAAACCACACAAACAAACAAGCAAACAACACTCCCACCCCCACCCTTTTCCCACCATTCGAGACTCTAGGTGAGGGTCATCTGAAATTCCCTGGGATAATCAAGACATCCTTATAGGGCTGGCCAAACCTAGGAGGTACCTCAGCTTTTTTTGAGGTGCCTGAAGGCATCTGTCTGGGAAACCAGAAGGCCTTTGAAACAGCAACGAAAGTTAAAGCAACTGAACCAAATTTTGGTATGTTTTCTGTCTAATTATTTTCCTTCTCCCCACTCAGCTCAGGAAACCCACACAGCAGTCTCATAAGAAATCCTCATAAGAAATGAAGAAGGAGCTCACAGTAGCAATTCATTTTCTTAAATTGATAACATTGTCTTTCTGAAATATTTTTTTTTAAGTTCTCAGTTTAAAAACAGACTGGCTTAAATTTTCACAGAAACAAATCATTAGTAAGTGAGACAGAAGCATGCTGACAACAAAGGCACAGAAAATGAGTAAAATACTGTATAGATCCGCAACTATATCCATTAACAATGTGCTACTATTACAAGAAAAATGCCCAGACAAATCATGGGGATTTTAAATTATGCAGCTATTAGATAAAGGAAGAAAAGTGTGTAGAGACAAAAAATATCCTGAAAAAAACCAGTTATGCCTGCCTTTTCCCAGATCTAGCAGTTATCTAGTAAATTAAAATCTCTCTCCCACAGGTCTTGGCTCATTTCTATTCTTGGATGGACTGCCATGAAATTCTTAATACTATTTCTACACATATTTTATATATGAAGCAAAGAGTAAACTCTAGAGAAGGCAGAGCAAGAGATCAAGAATACTGAGAACAGCCAGGACTTGAGATGTCAGAATCTCTTTTCTAGCCATTATCCGACTGTGTTGGAAAATAGGGTTTACTTATTATCCAAGTTTTCGATAATAAAGTATCATAGAAACATAGAATGGTTTTGGTTGGAAGGGAGCTTAAAGATAACATAGTTCCAATCCCCTTGCCATGGACAGGGACACCTTCCAGTAGACCAGACTGCTCAGAGCTCCATCCAACCTGGCCTTGAACACTTCCATGGATGGGGTGCCCACAGCTTTGCTGGCCAACCTCTTCCAGCGTCTCTCCACCCTCACAGTAAACAACTTCTTCCAAACACCTAACCCAAACCTTCCCTCCTCCAGTTTGAAGCCATTCTCCCTTGCCCTGTCACTGCATGCACTTGTAAGACGACTCTCTCTGGCCTTCTCTTAGCCCCCTTTAGGCACTGGAAATCTGCCATAAGGTACCCCCAGAGCCTTCTCTTCTCCAGGCTGAACAACTCAAACTCTCCCAGCCTTTCCTCATAGGAGAGCTGCTCCATCTCTCTAAACATCTTGGTGGCCTCCTCTGGACTCGCTCCAACAGCTCCATGTCCTTCCTCTGCTGGGGACCTCAGAGCTGGATGCAGTGTTCCAGGTGGGGTCTCACCAGAGCAGAGCAGAGGGGCAGAATCCCCTCCAGGGCCCTGCTGCCCACACTGCTCTGGATGCAGCCCAGGACACATTTGGCTCTCTGGGCTGCAAGTGCCCATGGCTGGGTCATGTCCAGCCTCTCATCCACCAACACCCCCAAGTCCTTCTCGGCAGGGCTGCTCTCCATCTGTTCATCCCCAGTCTGTGTTGATACTGGAGGTTGCCCTGATCCAGGAGCAGCACCATGCACTTGGAGTATAATAACCTTGCATTTGGTTCTATAATATTCCTTCCTGGTATCTGACTAGGTTGCAATTAAGTATTGATGAGAAGTAAAAACTATGGATAGTAATTACACTAGCCTAATAGCCTCTACCTCCCAAGCATTTAATATTTGAGAGATATCTGTAGCTTGCATTACTCATATTGACTTTTTTTCTATGTCAGATATGTAGAATTTTTAGATATACTTTACATATTCAAAAAGATGAGTTCAGAAGATGCTTTGAAAAATTATGATGCCGGCTGGTGGCCACTTAATTTTGTCTGTCAGAATACTAATAAGGGAAGCTGACTACCTTGATCTTGCTCCAAAAATCTGCCAGATACTCAGAGAGGGGGAGTAAGAACAAGACAAGCACATAGTGACACATCACAGAATAACTGCCCAGCCTGTGGCTTGCAAAGTGTATGCACCTTCTTTGTATCTAACAGTCCCCATAGAATTTCCTTCAATACATTTGTTCATTGCTTTTTGAACTCTTGTGACATTTTAATATTCCAGTGCCACATGGCCAAAACTTCTACATTCTGTGAAGAAGTATTTCCTTTTCTGTTTGTTTGTTTGCTTTAATCTGACCCTCACCACTTCATTTGATACTGCTAAATATTTTTTTTTCAAAAAGATAATCAGCAGTTGATGTCTATCCCCAGTCTTCACCCTACTTACGTAGACTGATGCCTTCTCTTTTCCTGACCTCCAAACCAGTGAAGAGCTGGTGGTAGAAGCACTGCCTATATAGCTCTGAAGGAGCAGAGGGAAATACGGAAGATACTATCACTGAAGTGGAGAAGATCTGATGAAGACTAAAAATGGATATCTTTTTATTGCAAAGAATACAGCTACAGAAAAATTGAGAGAATGTTTGATCAAGCTTCTTAATTATCTCATAAGAAAACAGCTTTTTCTGGAAACTAATATGGCAGAAATATATTTTTAAATGAACAAGAGGAAATCATATTGCTTGGGAACAGCAAAATGACATCCTGGTAAATCTCTTGATTAATTATAAAATGAAAAAGATAACAAAAAGACTTAACAAGCTAGGTTTAGTAGTCTGAAGATATCACAGTGAAACAGATGAACAGTTAGACACAACAACTTTGGAGAAAGCATGATGAGATTAATTTGAAATATTATCTTGGCATCTCTGTCATTAATGCCATCTTCATTACACAATCCCAAAATCAAAGGAAATGAGAAGGCAACATCAATAGGAGATTTAAAATAAAGCTACTCCTAGGGGATCAAATATTTTATATTTGTCAGCTACTCAAGAAAAACATGAAAAATAATATTAAACATAATGATTTTATAAAATCCGGGGGACAGGGGGGAAAAGCACATTGTGACAATCTGTAAAATAGCCTTGGGTTTTAATGACAAATTAGGAATCTCAAAATACTTGAATGATAAAATTAGGTGCTGGAAGCTGAAAAATGTACTATATAGATAAAGAAGGAAATCTCATCAGTATATCAGTTTCGGAGTACTCTGGGATATATGGTAGCTTCTTTAAAATGACTACTGAAAAAATGGTTCAATAAAAAGATAAAATTTTCAGAATATCACAACTTCAGAAGAGTTCCACTATCTTTTTAGATACGCTAATAATTTAGTTATCAAATAAGATACATAGGATGTGGAAAAAAAATAATTATTGGATTTGGACAAAAGAATTTGAGGTCAACAACAGCAACAAGAAGAAACTTATTATTGTAAGCTGACAAATTATATTAGCCACCAGTCTGTAAACATAAATATTATTAAGTTAGAGCAATTGAAATTACTACAAGCATTAACTGAGAATTATTTGGGGACAGAGTAAATTAAGGCCTTAGGGCAAAGATGGAAAGCTTATAACTATTCTTCAGATAATTTCAGTACCAAAAATTAATTGTGAAATAGTTTCTCATATAAAAGATTCTAAACAGGTTTTTTTTTTTTTTAACATTTGAGTAAGAAAAACAATTCAATATGTTATAAAATTAAGTACAAGCCTATATTTGGGTCAGTGAATTTAATTTTTCATAAATTTATAAGAACACAATTGTCCTTTAAATTTTCCATCCCTTCTTCAAGAATACCTTGAAAGAATAAATAGGTTCAAAAGGAAGGATACACTCAAGTATCATTTTCATATGAAATAGGCTGATTTTTTCACTTTCCCTGAAAATCTTTCCACTTGGAGTTTTTCAAGGATCATCACCTCACAAGGACCACTGGAGATTCTGTGTTCTTTAAGAGAACTAATATCATACCGACAGAAAAAAGAAAGTTGAAGTGTGTAATGCAATGCTGTACAATACTGATGCCACTGTTTTTCTTACTAAAGCAATCTGAGGACTGATGAACATCAAAATACTGAGTTGTAAGTCATCTCTTTGATATTTTCATGGTTCATTGAAGCCAAAAGAAGCTGAGCACTTCAAAGAGTGAAGTCTGTGCAGAGTCTTTTTTTTCCCACTTTGAGCATCTAACATGAGGACATATTTTACATATTTTCAGCCTGAAAGTTGTTAGTTTATCAACTAGTTTTTAGACATGACTTGCTGGAAGATGCATTGCTGTAGCAAAGCAGGTAAAGGAGTATAAGCAAACCAAACCAAGTCATTAGTGTTGCAGTTTTATTCACAACTATTTGCTGATGATAACCTGAGTCTTTTTGTGTGCCTAAATTATATACAAATGGGCAATGGAAGGAGCATTTCTGGGCATCTACTGAGCAGTCAGAGGAGGGGAAAGCCAATACAGTTCTCAGAAGGAGTGATCCAGCTAGCAAGTGGCATCTGGCATGTCTTCTAGCCATCAAGTGTCCTCGTGCATTAAGGAGGAATTTTTTGCCCTGTACTCATTCAGTTATTCAGGCCACTGTATTTTTTAAAATAGGTCTATAATTAGGCCCTAAATCCATACACTTAACTTAAGCAATCGAACTTTCTAAATTATCAGGCACCTGGAAATTTCCACATCGGCTTGCTGGGCTATATTAAGAAATCAAATGTACCGAGGACTGTTCTCTGGCACTAAAGGCAATTGGCATGGAGCAGCCCTCACCCCCATAGCTATGTGGCTAGGCTGTCCATAACAGGGTGGCCTGACCTAAATTGGTTGTTGGGAAACGTCCCTTACCCATGCTGTTATCCAAACCATGCCTAGGAACTGTTAGAAACCTGGGCAAAGCCCAGACTTCTCCCAGGGATCATACTTGCAGTTTAATGATACAAAGCATGTTGTCAAGTAACAATAATAAAAAAGATTATATTCAGTTAGAGTTTTCTGTAATAGTCTAGTACAAAATTAATCTATCAATATGTGTGAAGTTTACAGTTTACAATAATTATGGACACAAAACAGACATGTCTGTGAATGAGATGCGGAAATAAAGAATGATAGCCAGTCCTTATTTCTGTGCTCAGGAATCCTGACTTGCACCCTGTTGTGAATTAGCAATGCAAACAAACTTCAAAAGGAAGTACACATTCCCAAGGTTCAGTCACACATGTGCCTCAGGGTGCTAATGTTTGAAGACAAAATACACCACATAGAAGGAGGAGTTGGTCAGGAAGACGTACATTTTCAAATGCAGCATCACATTCTTGCTTTGAATTATTATGAGCAAAGATGATGTTGCTTGAGTCACAAAGGAAAATGGTAATAACGTACAAAGTGATAGAAGAAAAGCAACATAAAGTGCCTTGGTATAATGAATATACATGAAAAATCAAAAGTCATAAAGCACAGAACACTAAAAAGTTATGTAAAACCATGGTTACAATTAAGATAAAGATTTAGTTTTGAGAAGCCTAGAAATCAGAGTGGTATTGACATTCCATGGAATTGTGGACTCTTTGTAATAAAAATAGGCAAGAATGGCAAGGGTACTTCTAGCAAACTTAACTTTGGGATATTTTTCTCCTATATAGGAGATCCATACATCGAAATGCATGGAAAACTACTGCCCTTTTTCATACAAATAACCTGAATAGAGTATTCAGGGGAAAAATCAACAGTATTATCCCTATGATAATTTATTGATGTAATATATTGTATTGTTTGTTGCCAACACATTATTAGTAACATAAATAAACATGCCAGTGTTTTTTATGTCTATATATACAGTTGTGAAATGTATTAAAGAGTTTATGCTGAGTTACTATTACACTGGTAAAAAGGACAAGATGCTATGCTAGCATGAATGTTATTTTTTTAGCCTATTTACAAATTACATGAAAAAAGGTATTTTTAAACAATTCAGTTTAAAAATCAGACTGTGTGCCTTTGCCATAAATCAAAGTCCCAGCAGAAGCACCTAAGTGAACTATTTATAATTTTGCTGGTGCCAACAAAAGCTAGATTTAGTAGCAGCCATACCACTCCCTGAGGAACAGAGAGAGCTGGCCCTGTGGTTGCTTCAGGAAGAAGCCATGGGTCCATGGAAGAGAGGGGCAGAGGCACAGCCTTGTGCAAGGTGTAAGGGGCCTGAGATGGAAAAGGGCAAAAACCCAGACAGAATTAACAGAGAGATGGAAAATGCCATGCTCTATACATTGATTAGTTTGGTATCAAAGAGGTCTTGGGTCAAAACATAAGAATTTGAGAAATGAAGTCCAGATTTCAGATATCTTTCTTTTGGAGCAAGTGTTTTAACTGCTATAAGGTTGCACAGAAGTAAGTCCTTCCTTCCCTCCCTGGAATCTAACTGGGCGCTTCAGGGAGCACATACACCCAGATGGGATCTATCTGATCTAGTTTTGGACACTTAACATCTTGATAATTAGATCTGAGTTAGCCGTCTGGACTATCTTCATAGTGAAGAAACAGTTGTATAGCATCCTTCCTCTCAGTTAAAATAAATACTCATAATAAATAGGTCAAATTAATCACATCCTAGAAATGTTGTTAATTATAAAGGGAGACCAAGGTGACCAACAGAAACACAGAACATAAACACACAACATAATTCAGGCTGCAAAGGACCTCAATAAGTCTCCAGTCGAACCTCCTGCTCACTGAGGTCAGACCAGGTTGCTCAGTGTTGTGTCCAGTCAAGTGTTGACCACTTCCAAGGCCAGAGATGGCAAAACCTCCCTGGGCAGCCTGCTTCCCTGCCTAACTGTCCTCGGGTTGAAAAAAAATCTTTCTTATGTCCAGTCTGTCTCAGTTTGTGCCTGTCATCTCTTCTCATCTCACCATGTACCACTGGGAAGAACAAGGCTTCACCTTCTTGCTCACCTCCCCACAGGCACTGTTAGGTGAGGGCTTCTATTAAGTGTCCCTGAATCCATGACTTCTTCAGGCTGAAAAAGCTCTTGTCCTCAGCATCTTCTCAGAGGCCAGATGCTGCCCCAACCACTCTGATGGTTTTCTACTGAACTCACCTCAATTTCCTGTACTGGGGAGTACAGGAAATCGGATTCAGTACCAAAACTGAATATGAAAATATTTCTGTGTTAGATAATGCAAACATTATCGTTGTGGTCACACACTGCTCAAGAAGTGAAAATGGTTCATCCAGTTTGGTCAGAGAAGAGAAATCCCCTAGTACTGACTCCAGTTCTGTGTCATGGCCACTTCCAGCTAGGAAGCAACCGCTAGTCACAACCAGGGCATCTGGACCACTCATCAGCCAAATGATGGATGGAAGACTTGTCCTGCACAGAAATTGCGAAACAGAGTTTAGGTCTTCTTGTATAACTTTGGCCAAGTGCTGCTCCTCACCTGGAAAATTGGGCTAATATCAGTATTTTCTGCTTAGGTTTTAACCTTTTCTACTACAATCTTTTGCTATGCATTGACATTCTGACTTCTCAGCATCAGCTGTAATTTGTAGGTATTTCAAAAAATAGGAACAGTCAAGTAGAAAAATAGCAACGTAGCATTTGGCCAGGTTGCTGGCAACCACAGTGTTTCAATACTAAAGATGAAATGCTGACTAAAGCAAAAAAACCAACCATACAGTATATTACTATTTTGAATGGTTGCAAGAATCCTTTTCTGATCCATTTGTCCATTATATCAGGACCACAACCTTGGATTTGCCTCACCACTACGGGCTTGCCTGGAGATCACTGGATGGTGGCTGACCTTGATAGTTTGTCACAGACACAATTCCCACACACTCATCTGACTTCCCTTGACCCCAGACCTGCCTCATTCCCACGGACATGTCTGGTTGCCCAGATTGCTGGCTCACCTGGTTCCCATCACCACCCCTTGTCTTTTCTCTTTGGAATTGCTGCCCTGCCAGCCCCTCCATCATTCCCAGCTGCCAGCCCCAGTGGCCTTGTAGACTGTCCCAGGGTTGCTGCTTCCTGACAGAGCCTAGCTGTAAAGCAGGCAGCAAACACAGCTGTATCTCACACCAGGGAGATGCAGATGGATAATTTTATTATAGGTTGTACTACTGCTGCTCATGGAAGCACTTGTAATGTTATGAACTGAATAATCCTTCTTCCTCATCCAACTCTCTTCTTATAACTGTCTCTCTTCCCCCACCATGGCCTTGTACTTCACTGCTTTGTGTATGCCTCAAAGTATCAGTAGCTAATGTTTTGGATAATGTTTAGGCATGAACACAGCTACTTTCTGTGTATTTGCACAAACACAAACATGCATTTGAGGCTCAGTAAATAACAGAGAAATACGACCTCTACCAACTAGAAGATGCCAGAATTACAGTGTAAAAAGGCTGAGTGTAGACAGTATATCTGGCCAAAAACTTTTTTATTGTTTAACTATATAAAAGTCCTTTATCTTCTCTTCCTGTTCATTATTCTGTAGTAGAACAATTATCCAATATATATTGGATTATTTTGGCTACATAGCTGTTGGGCTATATATAGCCCAAATAATCTTGGGCTGTGACCTTGAGAAAATCAATAGAAAATGTCTGCAGGGGTTTTTTTAGTGCTAAGATGTTAATTCTTTAATTTCACTTATTAAAATGGTTTTTGTGTGTGTGTATATGTGAGGAAATTACTATACTCCACTTAAGTTATAGTTTATTAACTTTATAATTTTTGCCGAAGAAAAATTAGATTATCTCTTCCAAAGTAATTTCATGCCCTTAGCTGAAACTGCCCACTGACTCCATGTAAAAATTGACCTTAATGGGACAATACACGAATTAATTTAACCCACTTAAATATGGCTGGACTTCAAAGCCAGCTGGTATTTTCCCCACATGGCTTAGCTGAGACCTCCTCAGTCAGCAGAGCTGGGTCTTCCTCTTGCTTCCACCTAATTTGACATGGTATCTATCCACAGACTTTCAACACCCTCTTGAATAAATAGTGAGGAGCACTGTTTTTTAAACCAACAAGATTATAATAAATGTTGACAAGAGTCAGATTCAGGAGTTGAAAGATACCCCTTTCTGTGTGTCTGTGTCTACGCTTTCATTGCAAATAAATTTAAAGGAATTAGAAGTCCTGTTGCAACCTGTGACTTCATTATTATTATCAATATTTTTAAAACTTCTGATTTATGTGTGAGTTTTGCCAAAGCTATTTGAACATTAAGGAAACTTCCCTGTCTGACCATCCAGGAGCCACTCTGGCAGTCACAGTCACCACCTGAGACTGTCACTGCTCGGACTGAGGTCCCTTCACAGTGGGTGGCTCTAGGGAGCTGACAGCTGCCTGTCTTGATACCCCACACATCCCACTCTCACACAGTCAGACCAGGTTTCCATACTGGCTCAACCCTAGGATTTCCATAGCAGAATCTCAGATATCTGGATCCTTAAAATAATTTAATCATGGTGCAGTCATAGAATAACAGGCCAAGCTGGTGCCTCCAAGGACAGACCCTGAACAACGAGCTCCCTGGACTTTCACACCCTCACAGTCTGTGCATGGTAAAGTCTGGGGTCTTCCAGCTGAGTCCTCAGCTCCTGCTGTGTCTCTGACTGTCTGGTCACCTGGCTGGGCCACAGGTCCCTGTGCCCTTTGTTCTGCAGAGGGCCAGCAGTTCATGGCTTCTTGCCTGGGGCTCCAACACCCAGAGCCCAACCTGCAGCTCAAACTGCACCTGTATCCCGAGCTACCGGCACTGAATGTATTCCTCAACACAAATATCAAAGTAATTTCTAGCCAGGATTTCTTGATTACAGATCAACATGGAAATATGAAAAGGACACAGCAAACAAATATATTATTCTTTATAAAACATTCTCATATCTCTAATTCCACGGCCTAAATTTTAAAATGCCATCAGTTATTTTGAACGATTTTTTGGGAAACTCACCTAAATTATAAACGGGCCTGATTTTGATAAAATGCTACAATCAGAAAGTATTATGCAATCACCCCCGGAATATCTGTCCCTTTTCAAGTATCTCAGATGGAAAATGAAATTTAAGTACTTGAAACCACAGGCTGATATTCATAAATGTAAGATGAATATAGAAGAAATCCTGTTACTGTTCAAGTTCTTCCTAAAATTTATTGACTTATGTAGGGACAGTAGTGTACAAATTCTTAATGTAATAGTTGCTCAACAAACAAGAAACTTTTTTTTGATTTTTTGTTTTTAATAAAGGCATAATATTAAGAAGTTTAACTAGCTTCCCTTGAATTTCCTTTTCTTTTCATCCTACTTCCTCCATTCAAAGCTCTGTCCGTTGGTTTGTTTCCATATACTTAATTAGATTAAACTAATCCACATGTATCTTAGTATATTTATAGGATATATCATTCCCTCAATACCCTTTGCTGGTGACAGTAGTTTCTATTTTTAGTTGAACAACATATTTACTGAGTGCTGGTGCAAGTGTTTGGCTTCAGATTTGTAACAGAGTCAAGGTTTATTGAGCCAACAATTTCGTGGACATATTAATATGGCTGATACTGAGGATACAAATACTTGTGTACAAATTCTGTTTATATTTCCAAGAATTATATATCTAAAATTCCGTCAGCTTCAGTCCTTTGGACGTGCATAGGATTGTTTTGGTTTTTTATTAATTAAAACACAGCAAAAACATACCTACATAACAAACAAATAAACAAACAAAAAAAAAAAGGAAGAAGAGCAAATACCAATATCCAGTTCTTTTTTTTTTCAAAACCTGACAAAAATTTAATTTCACTGCATTTTACTTCATTTCATATAATTTCATTGCAGGGTAGCCCTTACCATTAGCCGAAAACATTCCTAAAAATGCTTGTTTAGAGTAGAAGAGTTTCCGCCAGTGGAACTGTCTCCCATGAGTATTTTGGGAGAGCTCTCCCTCTAGTGGGAAAAGAGAAGACTTTTGGGAAGAGGTGTTTTTCCGTCACACCACATGACAGATATACACGATGGGTCGATGCTCCAATATGGGAAGAGGAAAGAAAAAAAGGCATTTTGCTTACAATCAGAAGCTAGATGCAGGAAAAAAATCATTGTGGACCACCTCAGAGTGTTTTATGGAACTGTATAAAAAGGTGATTATCATCTTCTGCCTTTCCCAAAGGGAAAAAACCCCCAAACAAAACCAACAAAAAACCCCAAACAAAAACAGTTCTCTTATATCAGATGTGCGGCATCTTTTATGTATAAATATATTTGAAAGTCCTTCAGAACTTAATAACATGACTGCATAAACAGCAGGTAGAAAATCCTCGTTTATTTATTGATTATTCTAGGAAGTAGTCCAGTTTCAGATTTCTGAGAAAATTCCGTGTTCCTGTTGTATCAGCATTTAACATATAAGCCTAACTAAAACCAGAAAAACTGTCTCGACTGTCTTCCCTTCATCCACTGTGATTCATCAATGCTGATAAGCTTCATCCATTTTGATAAGCTATACCTTCCTCAGAGGCTGCAGAAGAAAATGTAAACATACTCTGGAAAAGGTGTTAAAAATGGGAAACCTTCATTTACTTTGTGTGGCTACACCAGCCATTCACTACAACCCTTTGAGCCCTGTTATTCTGCCAGTTCTTTACCCAGTGCACTATGTACTGCTCATTCCACAACTGGACAACTTGTCCAGAAGGATGCTATGAGGGACAGTATACAAAGCCTTACTAAAATCTAGACATCTACACCCACTGCATTCTCTTCTTCCATGAGGTGGATGACCCTGTCTTAGAACGATATCAAATTATAGTTGCACAGGAATTTCTCTTTGTGAGCCCATGTAGATTGTGACTGATGACTACATTATTCTTTAAATGCCTTTCAGTAGTACCCAGTATAATCTTCTATATGATTTTACAGAAACTGAGGGTAGAATAAAATGTCTCTAATTTCCTGGGTCTTCCTTCACTCTTTTTGTGGATGGGAATAACACTGGCCTATTTCCAGTCAGTAGAGACCTCCCCCAACACCCAGTACCTTTGGTAGATGGTCCAGAAAGGTCCTGCCATAACATCCACCTTCAGAACTCTGGGATGAATCCCATCAGGTCCCATGGACTTGTGAATGTTCTGCTGATACAGCTGGTCCCTTACAATTCTGGTGTCCACAAATGGAGAACCACTGTTCCTGCAGCCCTGTGACTCGGTGACTCGGCACCCCAAGGCTTATCAGTAATACTAAAGACTGACTCAAAAAAAGCATTAAATGCCCCTGTCTTTTCTTCATCACCATTTGTCAGGTGACCAGCTTCATCAGGTGTTGGTTCAGTATTTCCCTTAGACCTCTTCTTGCTATCAACATACTTTAAAAAGCCCTTTTTATTGTCTTGACACAACACTGACAAATTTCAATTCTTGGACTTTCGTGTTTTCTCCCTACAGATGAGAACTACAGCTCTATGATCTTTCTGCAAAGCCTGACCTTGCTCCCAGAGAACATACAATTTCTTCTTCCACCCAAGTGGCAAAAGGAGTTCCCTGTTCAGCTAAAACAGTCTTCTGTCCCACTTGCTTGACTCACAATACCATGGCATTGCCTGCTCTGGGGCTTGTAGAAAGTGGTTCCTCAAAACTGACTTGCTCTCATAGAAAGCCCTAAGTCCTCAAAAGGCAGGGCACTGCAAACTGGCTCCCTCAGCAACGTAAGGCTTGCTCATTTCTAGTCCAGGATAGTGACTCCACTGATCTTTTTTCTCATTACACTGAAAATTTTAAACTCCACCACTTTGTGATCGGTGTAGCCAGATGATTATCATTCGTACTACCATCACTTCTCCTACAAGTCCTCTATATACAGATAAGAGGTGATAAGATCTTATCTGTTGAGTATATAAGGAACCATGGGAAGACACACAGAGAGCGATGAAGTGACCTGACATGTTGCCTTGTGCAGTCTGAGTGAGAAGCCAGCCTCCTGCTCCCTGAGCGCCTGCGATAGACAGTCTGTGGCCCTGAATGACAGAGCTGGCCATCAGCACAACTGGCAGCCTTCACTCGGGCATTGCCTGACTTGTAAGCTGTCATCCTTGTAGTGCTGTCAGTGCTCTTTGGACACAGATCTCAAACCAAGGACATAAGAATGAATCTTTTTTCAGTACTACAAAGCCATCACACAGATTATACATTTTAATTTTATTCGGGGAATTCTTTAAAAAGCTTCACCCAAGTCCTGCTACAGGAAAGCAATGCAACTCTTCTGTATCAACTGGTTAAGTAGTAGAAATGATTATCAGGGTGAAACAAGGCACTTGCTGATGGTTTTCTCTCCAAAGTCAGGAACATCTAAGTGGTATGAGAAATTATAAATGAGAAATCTAAGAAATTATGACAGAGGTGAGACATGGGAAGTTCTAACAATTGCTATTAAAAAGTTGGAGAGAATTTATGTACCCTTTGTGTCTTTAAAATAATGCTTTTAATACCTGAAAATTTCTGAGTAAACATAAGATCTGAAGTTAGACTAAAACTATAAAAACACACTGAAAGACATGTTCTAATATTAGACTGCAGTGAATCAAGTTTTTCTCCTGTATTTGGATTCTGGTAAACTTCACCTTCCTCGATGTCTGCATATGAAAATGCAAAAATACCCCTTAAAAGTTTTTAAAATGTTAAAATAGTATACCAGCCATTCATAAAATTGCAAAGAGATTTTTTTCCTTGCTTTTTTTGTTTTGTTTTGTTTTGTTTTATAGGAATTGAGGAAAATATCCAGTGTTTAACTTCCCCTAATTAAATATTATTAAAAAACTTGGGAGAAAAAAACAAGAGAAGAAAAAGAGGATTCCACAATGTCTCCTCTTACAACAAGTTTAGTGATTTTCCTCTGGAAATAATCCAAGCTGCCTCTAAAAGCATGACCAAGAAGCAGCAATGTCTGTGCTCCCTCTCCTGGCTCTGCAGCAACATTGACCTGGGCAAATTCTAACCAGGCTGACATCAGGCCTGAGGTCTGTGCACAACAGAAAGAACAAAAATGTAAAGCACCGTACTGTTTCAGTTTCTTCACTGAGAAAAACTAAAAGTTGCTTCAAATGGAAATTAAAATTATTTAAAAAATATTTTATTTCCAAGCTTCTCGAAAGTTTTTTTCCAAGATCTGACAGTTAAAAAATATAAAAATGCCTTGCACAAGGGACAACAGCACTTTTCCCATATTTGTAATGCTGCAGGTAATTTTTAAGAATAGTTAGTTGCACACATCCTGATCTCCATGGTGGGTAATCTGAAATCTTTAAAATAATAATTTATCTAATAAATTTTTCACAAAGAAGATTTAAATAACCTTTTTAATGCTAATATTAGATCCTTTTTAATTGTGTAATTGTAAACCCAGTAGCTCCCCAAAACCAAATGGTACCAGAAATAAAAAGTAGATAGCTTCATCCTCTCAGGAGTAGTTTATTTGTATATTTCTGTAGGACGAACTCATAGAACCAAGACTTTGTCACTTCACCGTATGTGATTATGTATAGTCTACAATGAAGAAGAATAGGTGGTGTGAACAATACAACTTTCACCTCAAATGTGACAGAAGGTATCCTTTAAAATTCTTTGCAGTGGTTCTACTACATTTAACACAGAGAGCTTAGATCTGTAGTACGAAGCCATCCTTGCTGGATTAGTCATGTGGCGTCTCACAGCAATCTTTAACAATGGCTGGTTTTTTCAGTTTTAACTCATAAAATTTTTTATTTATAATTGAAAATAAATTAGTGGTTTCAAGATAAATGGATAAAGTGCATCCTGGCACTGGAGATTACTTTTTCCATTTACTACAATTTGAATATGATCTTAGATAGCTGAGCCATCTCAGAGGCAACAAGGTTCATACTGTGACTCAGGAATGCCTTCTCTCCGGCGTGGTGTACCCTACACAAAAACTCTGAAAAACAATTTTCCTCTACTCTTCTTCAATTTAATAAGAAGGTGAGCTGGGCATGAGGGGTAGCAGGAAGGACGAAATAGAGATCCTGCTTGCTTCCTCCAATGTTTTTTGTATTAGTAACATCTGAAATGGAAAGGATACCATATCTTTTTTAATTTTTTGCACAAGATTTGCGAAGCAAAATACACTAGACAGCACTAAGTGAAAATCTGCTACTTCAGGAATCAACTGTCCATATACTGTGTAGCATGACCCAGAACTGTAGGCTTATGGCCAAAAACGGGACAGTGCATTAGGTGGCGTCTAAGACACACTGTAGACAGGACATTGAAAATAACATTTGGGATGGACCAACCTAATTACTAGGGAGGCAGCCTCTCTTCCCTAACAGGAAATCCCACCCACAGCATGTGTTCTTCATGACACGACAGCTGAGACCGCAGCAGCACCAGCATCGTCACAGTTGCCTCCAGCCTCAGCCCCTCCTTCACAGCAGTTTGCCCGAGGGAATTGGGGAACGCAGGTAGCCTCTTACCCCACACACAGGCATAAGTTCAGGTGTGGCTCTGCCCCATAATCATTTGCTCGTGCAAACAAAGGATGACACAGTAGCTTGAGATTCCATTAAGAAGATTTCTGGAAGAAGAAGTTCTGCTGGTTGGTGTCATAGGGGCAGAGTTATGAGCTATGTCTTTCCTTTCCTGCTACTCTGCAACTTGGGAAGGAAAGGAAGGAGGTATTAATTACACCCTGGCCCCTTTTCCAGTCATCCTTCCCACAGGCGCAAGCAGGGGCTAAGCTTAATTTTGCTGCCATTGGCAAAGTGGAGCAATCCTGCCTCTGTTGGTACAAATTAACAACCAAGTCCACAACAAGCTACCCCTGCATTAGTACAAACTAATGAGGTTCGACACCACCAGCATCTTGACTTACAAAAGCAACAGTTTCTACTTTTCAAAACACAAGGACATTTAGAGATACACAATACAGGCTTAGCATAGTGTGACTTCAAAGTGTGAAGTATTCTGATAAATATCAACTAAATATCCCACTACTGGTCTCTATATTTAAGCAATAATTAAAACCACAGAATTTGTAGGTTTGACTTCTGATGGTTGTGACTTGTTACAACCTTGGCTTCCAAGAAAACCTGTTGAACAACTGTTAGGTCAGTTCAAAAAAGCAATGCTCTATTCTATGACTTGCAATCTCAGGCTAAATGCTACGTGCACCAGCTATGAATACTTCAAACACTTGTGGCTTTGGGACACTCTGCACAAAGCCTTTTATAGAATTGTAGGGTGGTTTAGGTTGGAAGGGACCTCTGGAGTCCTCCCCTGCTCAGTAGGGCCACATAGACCACTTTTCTCCAGCTATGTCACCTATCTGCTTCCTGCAGCAAGAGGAGGCCGAAGAGATATATAATCCCAAAGTTTAGGTCTGCTGTCTAGAAAGACTATGGACAAGAACGTTGTCTAATGTCCACAGCTTATTTAATAATTGAATTTCTGGTTTCAAGGTTAGAGGAAGACATTTACATCTTACAGACCATCTGCTCTGAGAGCTTTTACAGGCCCTGTTTTTTAAGTGGCAGTGGCTCTGTTTGATTAAATTCACTATGCAGCAGTCAACAGTAAAAAAGCAAAGGACTAAACATTCATATAAACATTGATCTTTTTGGATCACAGTCAAGTAAGAGTATTACAAAGCTGACCTGCTTTGTGATACCTGTGAAAGCACAAGTAGGTGTATTCATGGGGAAATGCAGAAGTGCCTCAGCTTTCAGATACTCAAGAACTGATAAACATTTCCTATTTGTGAAGGATGGAAGGAGGAGCCCTCAGGTCTGGATCAATTCTGTGACATGATCCTCAAAACTCATACTGACGCCTCCTGAAATGAAACTCGCTTTAGCTAGCCAAGGAGCATCAGGAGGAACAACATTTGGCTCCTTAACACAGAGTAAAGACAGTACATGTACAGATACATGTCTATATAGCAACCAATGGCAAACCCCAAAACTCATTGTAAGTACAAACTAAAAATCTGAACAACATACAAAAATGGTTTAGTTCCATCAATCCATCTTGATGCCATCCAGTTTCATCAGCCCTGCTTTTTTAGACTGTGTGTTGATGCTAGGGGCTGTAATATGCTGTAGGGACATAGAACCCTTGATCTTCAGATCATCCACTCTGATACATCTGAGGTCTATAATGCTGAAATGCCTTTTCTGGGAGACACTAGAAGCCCCAAGTCTGGAACGGGTGTATTATACCTCCTATGCAAAACCAGAATCACATTTAACACCAGAAAAAACCCTCCAGTCAGAGATGAATGTTTAAATACAATTACAAATGCAATTGCATTTTCCTAAATAAAAAGGTGAAGCGTTAGAAGCATAGATTGAAGAATTTTGTAATGACGTAGACCAGTCTGGCTTGTCTTCAAAAGAAAATTAAAATCACTTAAAAAACAAAAAAACCAAGCCAAACCAAAACAACCAAACCATACACAAAAAAAATAAAAAAGAAGAAGAATTAACTTTTTTTTTCTGTATGACAGAAATACTGACTAATGAAGGCAGGATAGGTCTGGCAAAAAGATGGATGATGTGCCTAAATTTATTCTCTTCTACAACTATTTTCTGTATTTAAAAAAAAGGGACAAATCTGAGTTAAAAAGACAGTTAAGAAAATATCTATGGACAGTTAAGAAAATGTCAGCTTTCAAACAAAAATCTTTAACAGTTAAAAATTGCAGCTTTACACATTGATAAAGATTGTTTATGAGCACAAGTTCCATGGCTTTGGAAAGGAGTCAGAGAAAAAAAATCTCAAGAAATGTCAGGAAGGATCAATCTCTCTTAACTTCACTGGCCACATTCAGCTCTCACGTTAGCAGGTGATCCAATAAAAATGTGGATAAATACAACTCATTGTTTTTAGACATCAAAGGTCACTACATTGTGTTTGATAAGATTACTGAAAACTAAGTGTACACCAAACCTATGAACTTTGGGAGTTATTATATATGAAAACATCTATACTACTCTGAAGAACTTAACAAAGGTTTCCTAAGCCAAAAGGACTGTTAGGAGTCTGTGATGCACGAATAAGTAAAAGCATTAGATTTGTATTACTTTATTTGCATAACAGCTTATTTATATTTTGAGTTTATTGATGTTAAAATGCAACATTTATATTAATCCACAGAATATATATGTCATTTTTCATAGTTTTGAAATTATGACGTAGTTACTTAGTTCCTATTAAATGTTTGATACTCATAGGTCGTATACATGATACAGATTGTCACTATCACATATCAGCTGTAACTGATTTTTTAAATGAAAGTGTTAAATTGTTGAAACCTAATGACAGCTGTTCAGCGTGTTCTTTTATTGCTTTCCAACCTTTTCAAAGACTCATTTTTCCTTGTTATCTTCTTCAGGGCTTTTTTGTACAGGTAGGGATGAAATTTAGGGTCTGTTTTTTTCCTTTGGACTGTATGTGAATTTTACATTGAAGAGCTACAGGAGAAATAAAAACTTACTTGTTTTATGACATTGTAGAAGTTAATTATTACTTTGACCCTTTGTACAGATTCTCCATTATGTTGCATTAAATGAAACATGATCGTTACAATTTTTTTTTCAGTTAAAGTACTGATTTCACATGTGAATGAAGTTTGAGTTAAGTAAAAACTATTCCTTTTTTGTGTGTTTTAAAAACTGCTACTAACAACCTAAAGATACTGTATCTTAAGTAGAAACCACCTTATATATAGAAGACACTTTATTTTTCAGAGGAAATTATTGCCTCAGACCTAATAAATAGTTTTATTTTGTACTCCTCTAATTCCAGCTGTGAAATGAAATGAACATTGCCCAAAAATGCTACAAAACAGTGCAGTCACTTCTGAAGACGTGGGATGTAAATATTTATAAGGCTTTTAATATTTCAAGTCTGCAAACTCTAGAACTGGGAAAGCCAGCATTTATTTATTTATTTATTTATTTACAGTTACAATGAATATAGCCACAGAAGTGTGATAACAGCACATTTCTGTAAACACAGAAATGTTCAAAAACTACCACATGCAGGCAAGTCTTATCCAGTGCATAAAGTGCATTTGTGAAAACCTTTTTGTGATCACTAATTTCATTTAGTTAGAGCATTGTGCTTCCAAATGGTTGAAAAAGCAGTTTAGAAAATGAAATATCAAACACAGAAAAGTTGTTACTGTGATTATATCCATACATTTATGTGGGGAAGCCTTAGAGGCTGTGTTTTTTTGCTGGCTGTTGTATATCCAAGGATCAAAGGTACTTGCAAAGATGAGAGTGGACTGATGCAGTGCTTGTCTGAATTATTTCCATTAGACACTGACTTTTGCAAAGAATTAAGGGACAGATCCAAAATAAAATTAAGATTCTTATCACAATGCCTAATCTCTGTGCGCCTGTCCCTTCAGAGACCCATCACAATCCCAAGCTTAGTGACCTTTTCTACATGTTCACGAGGAGTTTAACTTACAAGTTGGTGACTGTGAGTCGAGGACTTTTTACACGTTAACAGAACAGTTTCCAGAATATTTCAGGCTCTGGTGAATTTCTGTCTACTGACTGGATGTGCTGTTCATTCTCCACTGTGCAGGAAAACCAAAGTATATCTTGTAATTGGGAAGTCCTCACCAAAGTACCTACTAAACTGGCAGCTTATTTAGTTGGCTTGCTACACTCTCCAGTCTTCAACAAGCTTTCAAGGATGATAATCAAGCCATAAATAATTGTGTGCAGGCAGCCTTAGCCTCTTCCAGCTCTCATTTAGCTGTCTTAGTGACAGTCACTTGAAGTTCCTCTCCCTCTGTGAACACCAGGCAGGCAGTTCAGGAGTCATCCCGAGAAAGGCAGAGTGAATGATTTCCTTGAAACACTTGCCTTTGTGCACTGCCTGTGCACAATGCCTGACTCAGGAGCTCAGGTGCGATGCAGATCTTTCGAAAGCCCAGATCAATCTGACTGAGGGACATTGAGCCGGGACATTTTCTTTCAGCACTCGGGCACCAGTGAAAGCAGCACATACATAACTCTCCATGGGAAGGCACCACACTGGTGGGCACAGCTGTGCAGGGAGCTGTTCCATGTGTTCCCACTGCCACAGCCCGTGGGGATGTCCGAGCAGCGGCGTGGGCTGGGCTCCCCCACCAGGTGCGCCCTGAGGAGCTGGGATCCCCCGCGTCAGGAAGATACGGAACTTTGCGGCCAACTCTCATGTTTTAAAAAAACATTTTTTTTGGTCCCAGCTTTTCTTAAAAAAAAAAATTAAAAAGTAAAAAAAAAAAAAAGGGATGTTTTTCCTTTTCCTATCAGTGGCAAACATTTCTGGGAGTTTGCACATGGGGAGCCGAGAGAGTATTGGCTGTGCTTCCCCTCCTGCTTGTCCAGGGTGCGGTTCCTTATTGCAGCTCCCGACTGGCTGCGAGACTGGGGGCTGCTCTCCACTGGTGGGAGGGTGGAGATGGGCAGCAACTCTGTCCAGTTGAGGGCTTATTACAAGGAATAATCCCGAGCACCAGTACAGATTGAGGGTGACCTGCTAGAAAGCAGCTCTGCTGAGGAAGACCTGGGGGTCCAGATGGACAACAAGCTGTGCATGAGCAGCAGTGTGCCCTGGTGGCCAAGAAGGCCAGTGGTATCCCGGGATGCATCAGGAAAAACATTGCCATTAGATAGTGGGAGGTGATCCTGCACCTCTACGCAGCCCTGGTGAGGCCACATCTGAAATGTGTGTTCTGTGCTCCTCAGTACAAGAGAGACATGGAGCTCCTGGAGCAGGTCCAGCAGATGCTATGGCCTGTTCAGCCTCAAGAAGAGACAACTGAGAGGGGGTCCCATCAGTGTCTGTAAGTATCTGAAGAGAGAGTGCCAAGAGGATGGAGCCAGGCTGTTCTCGGTGGTGAGGAGCAATAGGGCAAGAGGCAATGGGCAGACACTGATGCACGGGAAGTTTCACCTGAATCCAAGGAAAAACTTCTTGATTGTGCAGATGACTGTGCACAAGAAGAGATTGTCCACAGAGGTTGTGTCCCTCAATGGAGTTATTCAAGAATGATCTGGAAGCAGCCCTGTTCAATGTGCTCTAGGATGACCCTGCTCGAGCAGGGAGGTTGGGCCAGCTGACCCACTGTGGTCCCTACCAACCTCACCCATTCTGTGGTTCTGCGATCATATTAGGTAAGGCTAACAGCGTTTCCAGGAAACAAAACAAGTACATGCGCATTTCAAACACCAGTCGGGAATACAAAATGGCATTTCTTTTGCCACTAGAGCCCTGTTCGGTCCAGCCACGGCATCAGGAAACGGGTGACCGCTGAAAGACACCGAGGCCGCCCCTCGAACCCGCCTCACCCCCGCACAGCGGCCTCCCCGCTCGGCCCCGCCTCCCGGCAGCCCCCGCGCCGCCCGGCCTCGCGAGACTCCCGGCTCTCGCGACAGCGGGGCGCCGCCATCTTACCCGCTCGCTCGGGTGCTCGCTCCGTCGGGCACTGCGGCTCAGGGCGGCGGGGGGGCCGCCCGTCCCGGACCGCGCCGCCGCCACACTCGGCCGCGTCGCCGCCACACTCGGCCGCGCCGCCCTCCGGCGGGGGGGACCCGCGCAGCGCCCGGGACCCGCTCCCTGGCAGAGGAGCGGCGAGAGCGGGGCCCGCGGGAAGCAGCCGCTGCTCGACTGGTTCCGCCCCCTCCGTGTCGCTGGGCCTCCGGCCCCTGCCAGGCGGCCTCTGCCGAACCGGGAGGCGGCGGAGGGTGCGGGGAGGCGCGGCGGGAGCCGGGTTGCCGGCCGGCGGGGCGGCGCGGACCCGCCGCCGGGGCTGCTGCTGTTGCTGCTGGCGGGGAGGCGGGGGCCCGGGCCGCTCTGGATGGTGGTTAAAATGATCATAGAAAACTTCGAGGCGCTGAAATCCTGGCTCAGCAAAACCTTGGAGCCCATGTGAGTAACCGCGACCGTTCCTTGCCCTCTCGCCCCCTCGAAATAAACCTTCCCCTGCAGAAGATGGGGGTCCGCAGGGGCGGGAAACGTGGTGCCGGAGAGTCCCGGGAGGGCATCCCGGGAGATGCTCTCTCAGTGCTCTTCTTGTCCGGCCGCCTTGTGTGAGGGGTTGCGTTGCTCTCCCGCTCTCCCGTCGCCTTCCTCGGCCGGGAGGTAGGACCATCTCCCTCCGGAGGATGCAGCTTCCCCCCCTAGCGACCGCGTTCCTGTTCCCTTTGTAGCCCAGGGAGAGCGGGAGACGCTGTGTGTGCGTGTGCAGCTCGCTATGCCCCGCGCTCAGCCCCGGAGAGGCTACGGTAACGAGCACGGCCCGCTGCCCTATTCTGGGACCTTCTCCGAGAGAGCTCAGGTGCCACTGGGACGTCTTGCGGGATCCTGGGATCTTCCCAGTAGCATTTCTTACAGACTCGTCGCACATCATTCTTGGTTATTTTGGATATGTGACACACTCTGGTTTTCCTTCCCCCCAAATAAAAATTGCATCAGTAGAGGACTTGGGAGTAGGAGCCCCAGAGAATAATTTACCTGTTTGTGAATACCTGCGTGGCCTCTAAGCATAACATTCGTGTGAGTAAGTGAGGCTCTTCTGCAAATATATCTTGCTTCTCTGAATAGTATTTTAGTGGAACTGAGGTGTGAACTTAGTTTTAAAGGTTTATCTTCTGGAAGTGTGGTGTCTGTAGATCAAAGGATACACTTTTCTTGTCATTCTGAGCCACTTTTTAACATGTCTGAATTAAATTGCTGGAGTTTGATTTGAATCAAATGAACTAGAACTTCTGAATTCAGTCTGGTGTTAACTTTTGCCCTGAGGTGTTTGCCCACTGTAGGTTTTACTCTTGACGAGTTCAGATGGGGGCGGGGGGGGCAGAGTTTGCTTTATGGCTTCCATAGCCATTAGTTAAGTATATGTGTGTACGGATACAGTTTGTAGGGCTTATGTTGAAATAACTTGGAAAAGGTATAATATGCTGGAACATTTTAAGGAGAGCTTCACTTGGGTTATTCTTTTGTTTGTTTGGGGCTTTTTTTTTTTTTAGGGGGTGGGGGGGAAGGTAGTGGTGCTGCTTTATTCCATGGGGTCTGATCCACACCACACTGAAGTAGATGAACCATGAATTTACTTTTAGTGGACTTTCAATTAGGCCTGCAGCAAATTACACTGAGTGTCTTTGTTGTAAAAGGTTTGACGTTTAAGATTTTATTTTGGGGGGAAAAAAGATCATCGTCTTGTAAAGCTGTGGTTTGGGGAAGGTGAATTACTTTTTCTCTTGAGTCAATATAATGCAATATTCAAATAATGTACCTTGTTTTGTTTTGGGGTAGTAGACTTTCCTAGTCCTTGGCTGCATAATGCTCACTGTTAGTTTCTGGATACTTTCTTGTATGAATATTTTGTTGATGGAAATCAGCAGTTCGATGTTAGTATTTTAGAGTGTGCTGGTTAAGAGGTTTGGAACAGACTCAGGTTGGTCCATGTTCCTTTGTTTGAATATTAAACCATGAGATCCCCTAGCAATAGTCAGCAGTTAAAGGGTGAAATTGAGATTTTCAGCTTTCGTGATCAGTGCAATTTTCTGCTTTTTTTCACTAAGAGGACCAGCATGTATCTATTAGGTTAAATGTGGTATGTGAGCAGATCAAATGTAGTTGTTGATCTGGAAAACTATGGAGAGCTAGGGAGTTGCTGGTCTGAAGGATGTTGACTTCTCTGAATTTTTAGCTTTGGGAGGAAACAAACCAGGAAGGACTGTCATTCAGTTTTCTGCATTGTTGAATAGATACTGAAATTGGTGGAGATGTATTGTCTTTTCTTAGCAGTCAAATACTCTTGGAGGTGCTTTTGGTGTCAGCTATCTGAAATGTGTGACTACAGCCATAGCTTCTGGCTGTATGAAAATTTCAGTGTGCAGCTACTTCTAAAGAAGTAACTGTTGCAATACTAGTACAGCGAGGTTCTAAGTGCTGATCCTCTGGAGGTGTTGCCATAGCCCAGAAATGATTTTTGACTTGTCTTTTCCCGTTAATGAAACAAAAGTGCCAAGTGTTTTTGTCTAGTGGCTCTCTCAGAAGCCTTTAGCTGCAAGATACGTAGCTTAACCTCCTAACTACACTAAGAAAGACACCACTGTATTAGGTTGTTACGGAGGTGGTTTCTTGGTGGTTTTAAGGGGAGAAGCGCATTTAAGAAGAAACACAAATAAATTTTATACAAACACGTATAGATCTATATTAATGTGCTAGTTACCTCGAGCTGAGTGTAGAGTTAGCTGAGTTAGAGCATGCTGCACCTTCTAAGTTGCCCTTTCCAAGCAGATAGCGTTTTTTAATCAGGATGTGTAAGTTACTCCAAAGGCCATAATGCATGTCCTTCTGAAACATAATGTTTCAGAATTAAAATATAGCAGTAGCCACAAAAATTGTGTCATTTTATCTTTAAACTGCTCTAAACCGCTAACTTCTTAGTATAATGAAACAAGTGTGTTACATAATTGTATGGACTGGACATGATTCAGTTGTTGGATTGCTTTCACGTGGAGTCTCTGGGAAGCACTGTTCATAGACAGGAATGTTTGAAGGAGAGGGATGGTGGAGGATTTAAGATTTGGAATTTTTTGTTAGTGGTAGGTTGTTGGGTTTGTTTGTTTGTTTTGGACTACTCTAATGCCTTTGGCAAAGCCTTGGTGATCCTCCATACAAAAAGGCCTTATCTGAGTTTTGTCTTGTTGCAGTGAGGCGGAAACTGCAAATGCTGCCATGCTGGAGCATTTGCACAGTCCAGCTCCGTTTGAGGGGTGATAGGTCTCTAGGAGCTTTCTACAGCTCTTCAAGAAGAGGCTGCTTTTGTGGTTTTGGAAATAACTCTTTGTGCAGCTCTGTTTGGTGTACAGAGAATTGCTAAATATACACATGGAATCATTGCAGATACAGCCATGTAAATGTAGTACCAGTATAAATAAAGTGGCAAGAGGCTTTTTGTGCTGTGGCTACTGTGTTTGACTAGAATTATCTTGTATGTTCAACTCCAGTCAGCTCTGTAAAGAAGGCTTTTGTTACTAGTCATCCTCTTTGCTTGCAGACAGCAATGAGCTAAGTTTCTAGTGTTACCCACTTTCATGTCTGTGGCATGGTTTCTGTCAAGTGTTGGAAAATAATGTTAAACTTGGAATATAACTGCATGCCTGTGACTTCTGATTTCTATACTAACAAGGCATTCACTGAGCCTGTCAATCGTGATGGGTTTCTTTTCTGCAAGTCCATTCCAGATACTATATAAACTGTGTATATAGTCCTTGCTGGAATATCAGGATCTGGCTTGGCAAAGTTCCAAGTAGGGATTTCTTTAATTTTTTTTCTTGAATTTGTTTTAATCTCTGCTTGTGAAAAAACTAGCTTTTTGTACTAATGCTACACTCACAATTTCGCTTTTAAGACATTGTAATGTTCTCCCCCTTGCCCTAATTCTCTACAGTGGAAAGTTTCCTTGGTTTTAATTACTTTGTGTAAAATAAATTAAGATATTTCTGTGGCCCACTGAATTTTACTTTCTGTTTGATTAAGGCTCCCATATCTAATTTTTTTACAGTTCACTGTATTTTTATTTTTGTGAAGGTTTCTTCCTGTACTAAATCAAACTTGAAAAAAAGGTGAAATGCCTACAACATTTATGCCATATTTAGGCATACCTCATTGAAATGGAAAGGTATTTTGCATTGGTGAATTCTGTAAGTGAACATGGTGGTGTAACAACTTACATCAGATGAAATAAAATGAAAATTGTTTAAAGTATATTTTGAATATATTTATGATTGGAATATTTTATGGCAAATTATCTGTGTTCTATTGTGTTCAGTTATGCCCTCACTACTCTTTGTTTGTCAAGCTTTTTAACCCTTATTTTTTGGCTTCACATGTTACTGACAAAAGGTAGTGAATAAAAAAGGTTTAACTTTTAAAAAAGGTGGTGTAAGGAATATGCTAGTAAGCCAGGACATTGAAAGCATAGAAATAAGTTAAAATGAAAAACCTTGTCATTCCTTTCCACATACATTTGGCACACTATCCTACCAATAACACTTACTGGCCCACCATGAAATTTCTCCCATTTTCTGTGAAACTTCCTAAGAAGTTCAGAAGCAATAAATGTTTCTCTACATTTCATTACTTTGTTAACACTTTGCACGAAGTTATTTGTAACCTAAATAACTAAAGCACCAATACACATCACTGGTATGTCACCTTTAACACTAGTTATTTTTCTACATCTATTATGAAACTTGATAGTCTGTTCACCTGACTGAGAGCTACTGTATTTGAGAAATCAAGCTTCCTAGCTTAGAGTGCTGATACTGCTACGCTTCTGTGTAAAAATATTATGTTAGTATTAAAATATTGGTATTATTGGGTGTAGTTCAGAGCAGAAAATAAAAATACTCCTGTTACAGGAAACCTTTTTTGTTCTTACCGTGAACATCAGCAGTGAAGTGAAACCCCTTTGACTGCATTGGAAGTCATAGAGACGCTCTGATGAGTTTTGCTTTCTGTAGTGAATGGGTGTTGGAGAGCCAGCAAGCTGACAGCTGTTCTGCCTCATGAGAGCTGTCTTGAATCTAGGGGTGGCATTCTAGGCTGCCAATTACTGGTTGCAGCTGTATGAACATGTCAGATCTGGGTATCATAATAATTTAGAACTGATTTAATGGCATCATTAGCTTGATTAGCAGCTTTGGAGGCTGCTGAATTCCTCAATGTGTTTCTATTGCGTTAAGTACTGTTAGAGAGTTAATGAGAGTGAGTATCGTAAGAGTGGTCCTTCTCAGCCACGATAGTGTCTTAAGAGTTGGGTCTTGCTGAATGAGTTTGTAATTTATTTTACTTACTGAACAGTGTAGCTTTTAATAGAATTTCTTTTTTCTTAGTAACAACAGAGTGGTACAACTGCCTGAATTAGGCTGCCTGCACTGCCCAGTATGCAGTGTACATCTTTCTGCACCCACTCAGCCCTGCAAGTACAAAGCATTTCTCTCAGCCTTCAAACGCAGCCATGTCCACCTTGGTTAATGTCAAGAACTGAGCAGTTTTTTAGCAATCAGTCTGCAGGCAACAAAACTAGACTCTGAAATTTAGGTTGTTAACGCTCAGGATCAGAGCACAACAAATAGCGTGCACCTACATGTTATTTCCTTCACAGCAGCACCATTCGTTGCCTGGAGGACTGCAGAAATGCTTTTGAGGTTTCACTGTGTTGCGGTAGTTTAAATTTATGAAGGAACTAGTTGCAGGATTTGCAGCATCTTTTTGGTTTGTACATTAATTTTAAAACTGAAGAAAGAAACCCCTTGTGTAGTTTCTTTACTATCTTAAAAAAGTAGTGTGTGCGTACAGTATAAGCTCTGTTAATATGGGCTCTTGTACATACAGCTACACCAATAATGTGATTTTGCAAACACCTTTAATATCTATTCCCCAGGAACTCCATTTCTCAGTTAGGCTAATGTATATAGATGCATGGTAATTAAAAAAGTCAAAGGGGGTTCTCAGAACGTATTTTATATTTAAAAAAAAAATCTGAGTATTGGAAACGGATAGGTTAAAAGTTTAATGAATTGCAAAGTATTGAAATAAGAAGAAAAGACTGTACAGAGGGGTGAGTCAGTCAAATTACTTTTCTTTTTTCAAATAATATGTACAACAAAAAAATTAAGGCTCAATTTTACTCTGACAGCTTCAGCTTTTCTGGTTTATCTTTACTTGAAAGAGTAGTTTCAAATAATGACTCAAAACCAGGTGAGGTCAGAAACACGGGGTTTTGAACTTTCCTGGGAGCTTTGTTGAACCGTTCCTTCTGTGATTGAGCAAAATATTTGCTTGGGAATTACTTTCCTTTTTGAAGCTTTTATCTGTTGCATAGCAGTTGGAGGTATACATATAATTCTCTGAAGAACATGCAAAGATCTAGGAAGAGAATTCTTCTGTCTGTGCCTGTATATTCAATAGTGTTATTAAAGCAGGATTGCATGAGCCATCTCCCTTGTTTAATAGGGAGAAGTAGGCACTGTGTATTTTCTGACTTGGAGAGTACAGACTGCAGAAGAGTATTACTAGAGGTAAAAACATTTAACATTGTTAGTAACAATGATATATATTCAGAAATTGGGTGTAAGAAAACATGCTATGGTGTTTAATTGCAGCACACAGTGGGATGTACTTGCTGCAGTGGAAATGAATTCAGATTACTTGTGCCAGCTGGAGTTTGTTTGTTAAAGAAAACACAATTGCAAAAACAGGAGGAGAAATTTGTGATTACAGATGCATATTAGTGCTTGCAGCACTTGCCTGCGGAACGTTGAGGGGATGGAGATACGGGAATCAGAGTTGAGAAATGTTTTTCTACCTGTTTTGGTGGATGTGACCATTTTTCAAGTAGCCAGACTCTATCATAAGAATGAAGTTATGTATAAAGTTCTGTCACACTTCTAATGCGCAGATTGTGTTTATGGTGAGGACTGATGTACCACACCATGTTCAAGTTCAGCTAAGGATTCAAACCTGTATTAATAACTGAAAATGTATATCATTCAGAGAGCAGTAGAATCAACATGTGAATTTACTGATTATTTTTAGTGCAACTTAGAGTACTTGAAATATGTTGGTGGTATTCTCATTTTTCTGAGTTGTCAGTTAAGGATCTTTCACTATTTCAATTTGCAAGAACATAGCATGATACATATATTGTGTGATAAATCCTTGTGCTACACAGTATATTTGCTGCCATCAGTACCTTTCCTGTTTTCTTTATTCTCACGTTATTTGTTAACAGAACAAAGTCGATTATAAGAGCATAAAATGCAAGACAAAGAGGTTTAGAAAAAGCTAAAAATATTCTAATAAAAATTCTATAGCTAAAATAAAGCTAGCTCAAAATGGGTGAAAAATCCATGTATGCACAACAAAGAGCAAGCATATTGCGTATCATTCACACACAAAGGCTGCTATTCTGTAAGAAAGTACTGTTAAACTAGAGAATGTAAGATCTTGTTTATCAGAAGAACTCGAGGCCCCATAATCCAAACCAGCGGATTTTGACTAAACCAGTGGATTGAGAATTTACAGAACATTTCAGAATTAAGTTTGGGTGAAAAAGTGGAAAGGAATTGCTTTGTAAAAAAGCAGCTCTCCCCAAACAAAATGATTAAAGATCATGTCTAGAGCTCTTGATAGCTATAAAGAATCAGGCAGACCTCCTTTATTCACAGTTCTGTAAACTTTAAGTTTCTTTTTTACTTATGAGACCAGTTGGTCTTCTCTTCCACCTCTTGAGGTTGCTAGCAATTTAATTTTAGCATCATCTTAAAAAAAGGCATTTTATAAGAGTTTAAAAAGCAATAAAAGATCAGATTATAAACTTGTTAGATCTATTTAAGATACTGTCTACAGAAACAGTCTTCACAGTAGTGTGGAGAAAACAGATTAATTGTTTGTGGGTTTTTTCAAGCTTTGAAGAACAGCTATAGAAGAGACTTCTGTTTCAAGTCAGTACTTAAAAAAGGACGTCAGCCTCTGTGTAAAGATCATTTGCAGTTAGTTTAATTTTAAAAAATGAAAGCACATAAAATCATAATGTTGATTTACAAACACATCTTCATCTCACTCTACCACAAAACTCATTGTATTCATTATTACTTAATTAGTGTCAATTTGAAATAATTTGTCTGTTACTATTTTTTAAAAAATAGTATTTGTTAAGTAGCCAAAATTGAAAGCATGTAAATTCTTACTGTTTTAGAAATTCTTCTGTACACACTGAATAATAATAATTGTAGAATGCAGTACAATTGTTTTGCATTGTTCATATGTGGCCGTACAGGGTGTTAATGCTGAAACGTGTGCACGAGTGCACAGCAGAAAGTGATCCTGTGTTTTGCAAATTAAAAGTACATTTTCACTGAGAATATTTTTACAAGCATATCTTGGAGGTGGGTGAATGAGTTCAAGTCCTGGGGTGGACAGGATTGCTAAGATTTCCGAAGTCATCATGGTAGGGAGGATGAAAGCGTTAACTGTTCATTATTTTTAAACAGCTTTTGTTTGTTTGGGTTTTGAGGTTTTGTTTGTTGTTTTCTTGCGGTTTTGTGGGGTTTTTTTGGTTTGTTTTTTGGGGGTTAGTTAATGGTTTGTTTATTTTGTTACAGTCTAGGTGTCTTTCCAGAGAAGATTTTCTCATTTTTATCCTGCTCATGAAAGAAGAATTGGTTTAAATTGAATATGAGGTTGTATAGTCAATACTGTAGGAGCTGGAGAATTAAATACATTGTAGTAGCTAAGAGCAGTAGGCTTTTACCTTCTAGACTGACTTGGGGTTTTTTCCCCCCTTGTTCTTTATTTTTTTGCCCCCTCACTAAATTTTGAGTGCACATGTGTCATTTAAGTAAGTTGTAGCAGATTTTGAACAATGACAGGTGACTGTTCATATTATCAAATGAGAACCAAGTTTGTGGAAATTCAAATTTAAAAAGAAAAACTGAGGATAATAATGTGAAAATTGTCTGCTCTCCACCTGTTATGATGAAAACAGCACATTAATTTTCCAAGTTATGAGTCAGCTTGAAACTGGGAAAGTATTGAAAATTTGAAGTGCCATTGAAGTTGCATGTAGAAGCAGTAAAAAAAGTTAGTAATTTTGCAAATTCAAGGATTGAGAGGATATGAAATGCTGGTCTTAGGGTCTGCTGAAGGCTGAGAGAGCACCCTCATTGCAGTCTATGATGAATACCTGTTCAACACTGGACTTCTAGATAATCTGCTTGGCTGATGGGCTCAGGTGTTTGCAGCGTTAAAGAGACTCGTTAAAGAGTCCTACAGCTCTCACTGTAGGAGGTTGTGTGCCTGCTTCCAAGATGACTGACTTGGTGCTTGGGCAGTATTTTCGTTTGGGTAAAGAGTTGTTAGAGCTGAATGTGGCAAACTAGATGTGAAAAATTCCTGAAGAATTTTCCGTCAGTGTGCAGTCTGGTTTTTGATTCACAGTATATATTTTCATTTTGTTCATTTAGCGTGTGTGGGTTCTTTTGGAATGTAGACTGATTCTGAACTCCCATTTCCTATATCTATAAATAATGCAGACTAACATGGGATACTGTGGTGCATCCAATAGCAGCCCAAGTTGCTTTTTCAGCATGAAATTCTACTATTGCCTGCTTTCTAGAGGATGCTGGGTTACGTTTGAAGCTCTGACCTTTAACTTCAGGGCCCTGTGTGCTGGGCCCAGGCTATCCATAAGTGATGCTGACAGATCGGCTTCCTTTGCTTAGTGGATATGTTTGCATGGGGGATGTTGCTTGCTGTGCAGGAGATAAGTTTCTCTGGTGAGAGGAATTAGGTGGTGTGATATGTGCATTTAGGGATTTGGTTTCTTTTGCCTAGTGTCCAAAGTAATGTCATTTCAATGATCAGCATTTAGATTAATAATTAAGCTTCAGCATTTGTATCTTACTCACTATGGAAGGGATTTGGAGCTTCTGTTTTATTCCTTTGTTATGACTGTTGGAGCTCTATGCTAGAGCAGTATTTGTGTAATGTTCACATTCAGTGCAACTCCCTGACCACAGATTAATTTTTCTTATTGGTTATTTTTTTTAGAAAATATGTACAGTTAGGATGTATCAATGCAATTTTTTTTTTCTTGTAGCTCTTTAAAACATTAGTACAAACTTTAATTACCACCCAAATAAGCTGTTTGTATCACAAGACTGGTGTGCATCCATTAAATCCTGCCTTATTTTGTGAGGCCTGAAGTCTTCCTTTGGTATATGCTAAATAACGAGATTAAATTGTTTAAGATCAGTGTCTCACCATGTCATTAGTTACTGTTTTTGAAACATGAATGGTTTTCTGCAGAAGTCTCACTTGCTTTGGCAGGTTTTACAACACCGCCACAAAGTTCATTGTAGATCCCTATTGGTGAAACATTGTAAAAAAAGTATGCCAGTTATATTAAATAATGTTCTGCTGAATGTGAATACATGGCTTTCTTTATCCTAAGTTCTTTGTTGATGTGCGTAAGACCATCAGCTTCTACATTGAGGTGCTCTCTACTTAATCGTAGGTGGAATTCAGATGTCAAATGGATAATGATCCCCTAAATTTCCCTCCATTTTCAGTGTACTCCTTATGGGGGTATCTGTTACAAATATTTGAATTTAGGCTTTTGAAACCAAGTTTGAAACTGAAAAAATCAGTTTCAGTTTTTATGGTGGTCATATGTAAGTAGTAGTAAGAATGTTCAAAAGTGTATTTAAGTGGATACTCGAGAGTCTGATTTTTTTTTTTTTTGGTAGCGCAGATCACTTCTACTGTATCACTGTATTAATTTGTAATTGGATAGACTGACTTTTCCCAGTTAACAGTTACTCAGTGTTACATTCGGAATTATTGATTCCATCTTTGGGGAATTAGGGAAGTATTTGTTGTCTTTGTTTTTAATACTGTTAGGCAGTTGAATCTGTTTCTTACTAAATAGTTTGTTCTAGTTTGTTCTGATGTTTTCTGTGCAGTGTTGTTAGGAAATATTCTAGGCAATTGTTCTCTTGAAAAGGAAAGTGGTGCTTAGAAATATTATGTATCTGGACTCTGTTTTGAAAAATACACCTGAGTATTTTTCAATTGCTGTGGTAGGAAATGGTTTTGCTCTATATATGTATTGGTCATGCCAGTTTCGGACATTAATTTCCATAATTAAATTGCTTTTTTTCCCCTAACTAATCTGTTGCAGATGTGATGCAGATCCATCTGCCCTAGCTAAATATGTTCTGGCTTTGGTAAAGAAGGATAAAAGTGAAAAGGAGCTGAAGGCATTGTGTGTTGATCAGCTGGATGTATTTCTTCAGAAAGGTATGGGCTTTGTCATAACAATTAAGATTGAGTGAAAATTCTGTCTTTTTCACTTTATTTAAGCAATCATTTACCATAGAATCGGGCATTGATCTCTTTATTAGCTTTGTTACTTTGTAGAATGTAATTCAGGTTTCATAAAGTAATTTTTAAAAGCCCAGGTGTATAGGTTAGCATAGCATAGGTAACATTAGGTATATGTTTTGTTAGTACTTATAGAAGCACAGAATTATAGAATGGTTTGGGTTGAAAGGAACTGTAAAGATCCTCTAATTCCAGCCCCCTGTTGTAGACAGGGACACATCCTGCTAGACCAGGTTTCTCAGGGCCTTGTCTGACCTGGTCTTGAATGCTTCCAGGGTTGGGGCATCCACAACTTCCATGGGCAAGTACTGAAGCTCTGTATATATATGCCAGAAATACTCTTCCAGATGTTTTATAAGAGACATTAAATAATTCAAGAATTGAAAACTTTCGTGAAACATTGTTCATTATTGACATGTTTTTTGACTCTGTAAATGTCCTTTTAAATCTAAAATTAGGAACACAGTATTTAAAGAAAATAGTCTTTTTTGTTTTTAACCTTTTGTTGAATGCTGGTTTTAGTTGATTGTCTGGGGTTTTTGGGTTTATTTATTTATTTTTAAAGCAAATGTTAACCGTGGTTTTGGATAATGGATATTTGTACACTCTTTACTTTTAGAAACTCAGATATTTGTGGAAAAACTGTTTGATGCTGTGAATACAAAAAGCTACCTACCTCCACCAGAACAGCCATCATCAGGAAGCCTGAAAGTAGAATTTTTTCAGCATCAAGAAAAAGAGACAAAAAAAGAAGAGGTGGGCACTGATTTTAATTTAAATGTACATATTTTTCCTCATTCATGTAATTTGCTTATGTGTTTAACTTCATAGTGCTTATTTGTTTATTAGTAAAAGTTACTAATAATTTATTCTAGTTCAAGTCAATAATAATTTCTGTTTATTAATAATATTATTAGTAATTACATGAAAGCGTTAAAATAAGTCAGAAGATTTGTGCTTGGCATGTTGAGCACTGCTGCATGGTTTTTCTAACACATGTGGGTTCTTCAAAGGTAAACCAAAGTAGTTTTGATGAGGCAAAGGTAAATGAAGTTATTGAGTAGTGTAGGAGCTGCAGTATAATCTACATTAGTTCTCTGGTCAAGATTGCTGTTGTAGTTGTGCTGAACTTTTAATTCACCATAAATCCAGGCTGCCATTCTAAATGGCAATTCTCATTCCTTCAGCTGCTTGATCCAGATAACATCCTTTTGTCACAAGTGTTTATCTTGTGCATTGGGCCAGAAGAGTGAGTTTGTGCTTTTCAGTAGCAGCCTGGGTTTGCCTGCATGGAAGTGTTTTAAGTGTGAACTGAACCAGATAACCTGCTGATGAAGAAAAGACTTTGCTGTTGGTCGTTGAATATGCCTTCTTAAATCTTCCCAAAACCTTAAAGTGGTTTTTTGTCTACCTGCAGTAAAAGCAGCTGTATTTTCAGTGCGACACGATAAAGATTGATAGTTTTATTTTCTCTCAAACAGTGCTTTGAATGTTCCTAGAAATAGAAATTAATACAGAAGGTTCTCTAATTACATTAGAGACTAAAATGTGTTACTGCTTCTCAGTGTTCAGAATTTTTGGTTTTATTTGGTAGTGCAGAAGCCTGCATTATAGTGTGCTCATGTTTTGATCTAATATCTATGCTTTGAATTCAGATAGTTAAAGAGGAAGAGCGAGAGAAAAAGTTCTCTAGAAGATTAAATCACAGCCCTCCTCAATCAAGTTCTCGCTACAGAGACACCAGGTAAAAAATTTTGCTTAACTCCTTTTATTATATCAGTAATCAGACGGATTTGGATTTTTGTGGTGTTACTATAATAAATATTTTGTTTCTGTGTTGTCATCCAATAAGCCTAAAAAGAAGACTTCTATGGCTTTTATGCAGATGTAGGTAAATGGCGAGTGTGTAATGTCACTGTAACCTGTCTTTCAAGTTGTGCACTTCTATCACCCTTTAAATTTTATGAGTAATTTTGATGTTAGATTTGTGGTTTATATTGCAGTACTTATTCGTCTCAATACTGAGTTTGAATTTTGATTTAGAAGCCTTCCCTTCAATAACTCTCTGTGTTTCCAACTTGGGAAACATGCAATATTGGGCAGAAACAGAATTTTATGTATGTTTTAAAATCTTAGGTATGGTAAAAATAAAATGAATCAGCAAAACTTATTTTAAAATCCTTCTGAGAAGAAAGGAGTAGCCATAAATTAGATACAATTTGTAGCTTTTCTCTAGTTTTCCATTGACATTTCTTAAAGTTTTGAGGTAGTTAAGATTTCAAATTACGGCTTCGTAATTCTTGTAATTAACCTCTAATATTTCATTTTTAGAAGCCGTGATGACAGGAAAAAAGATGAACGTTCTCGGAAGAGGGACTATGACCGAAATCCTCCCAGAAGAGATTCCTATAGGGATCGATACAACAGACGAAGGGGGAGGAGTCGGAGCTACAGCAGGAGTCGAAGTAGGAGTTGGAGCAAAGAGAGGTTGCGAGACCGTGATCGAGACCGGAGCAGAAGCCGGAGCAGAACACGAAGCAGAGGTACCAACAGTTGGTCTCTAAAATACGGTGAATGTTTTCTACAAAATTTAGAAACTACACTTATAAACTATGTTCAAAATGTACTAGAACTTCCTCTATTGTTCTTGTCCCTTATTCAAATTTAGCTTTGTTTTTTGTGGAAATTAGGCTTCTGTGATTGTGTTCTCTTGTTTTCCTCTCTTTCCCTCTGTTCTTCTTTAATACCTTTTTATTAAGGTGACTGTGCTGGCCACTTTTTAAGCATTGTTGCAAGAGAGGCAGAAAAATCCAAGTTGTTTCCATTTCATTAAGTTTTAGGAAACTTGGAATCTGGTTTAGGGAGATACAGAAATTAATGCTCGTTTGCAGAGGTGGAATTGGCAGAAATTGTCTGTTTGGCAGCAAATGACTTGTCAAGCAGAACACTACAGCTCAGTTCTTTTGGTCTTGTCCCCTCCTTAGTGTCATAGGTGAAGGGCTGAAATCACTACAGTAAGTATTTGCGTTTGTGTACATATCTGTAGGACTTCAGGCTTCAGTACAGTACTTTGTAGAATTACACTTCTTTAAAAAGGGAGTTGCTTTTTCAGCTGAAAATAATGCTTTTTCCCTCAATAGTTTTTAATAGTAAGTTGGAAAAGAGCAGTGAGAGTAGTTTTATATCTTTGTCCTGTATTAGACAATGTAGGGGTAAAAACAGTCTGGTAGAACTGTCCTGTGTATTACTTTTCTTTCTGTAAGACAGGCCTTGGTAACCCAGACTTCAGAGTAGGAATACAGATTTCTGAAAATATGAGAGCAGATATTTTCCAAACAACTTATTAACAAGCAAATTAAATAACATGCAGCAGTTTAACTAAAAGATTACAACATGATTAAGTCTTGATTTAAGGATTATTTACATAAACTGAAATGACAGTACCTTATGGACAATATTTTGTTGTGAAAGCTTTGTTTCTTTTTCTTAGAGCATGAAGAAATGCCTGTTTTACCCACACTGATGAGCCATCTTTGAGATATTTCATAATGTTCCTTCAATGTGGAGTTATTTAAGTCTATTAACTTATGTCATGACGTAACTCTTCTGTTTTAATTGGGATATTTACTATTTATTTGGTGGTAATATTAGAAAATGAAGAGAATAGTTAGTATGTATTCAGAATAAAAGGTCATTTTACTTGCTGTATCTGCCTGGGAGTGTTCCACACCTGTCAAGTACTATTATTTCACCTATTACGGCAAAGCTTTTCATGCAATAAATACATGTAAAATGAAGATCAAAAAATGAAGATATAACAATAACATTGTCTTGAAACATTAAAGATTTCTAACTTTTGTAGTATTTTCAAGTGATGGTTACTGATTTCTTGCCATTGCTTCCCTTTATTGAAAACTTTCCATCTGAAATTCTTAGAATATGTCCGTCACTAAAGAAGATGTACTCTGCCTGAAGTTAAATAGGATCTCTGCTCTACTGTGGATATAGCTGTTATTAAAATACCCCAGAGTCTGACTATGTACTTCACAGATTATTATTTTTCTGATTAAACCTTTGGAATGTAGAATCATGGAATAGCTGAGGTTATGGGAGACCTCTGAAGGTGGTGTAGTCCAACACGCTTTATCAAAGCAAATAAACTGGAGCAGGTTGCTTAGGACCAGCTGCATTATAAATAACTCCAAGGGTGGAGACTCCACAGGCACTTTGGGCAACCTGTAAAACATTTCAATTATCATGTGTGTGTATTGAGTTGATGTAAAATAAAGATACTTATAGAGTAGTGGCTGCTTCTGGTGAAAAGGTGGATGTGGAATTACCCAATATAATTTTTATTTTTACTTTTTGTTACAGAAAGGGATTTGGGAAAGCCAAAATATGACATGGATAGAACAGACCCATTAGAGAACAATTATACTCCAGTTTCTTCTGTGACAAATATTTCATCTGGCCACTACCCTGTCCCTACACTGAGCAGTACTATTACTGTTATTGCTCCTGCTCATCATGGAAATAACACTACTGAAAGTTGGTCGGAGTTCCATGAAGAGCAGCTGGACCACAACTCCTATGGAAGACCTCCGCTGCCAAAGAAACGCTGTAGAGATTATGATGGTAAGTCCATGGATTTTTAATTGCTTCTTGCACCTATGATTGTTCCCTTTCTGAAAAGATTAGGGTAATTCACCTTTCTTTTTCTGATCTTTAATAGAGTGAGGTTTTTGTATTGCACAATTCTTGAATGCAAATTTTGTGCCGCTTCTTACTGACTTTAGACAGCATGCTCTTTTAGTGTTTGTATATTTATTTTGCTTGCTAGAACTTTCTTTCTATAAATGAAAAATAGTATACTAAAAAGTTACAAAAAAAATCCAGTTTTAGCCAGGTTTTCTGTCTTATGTTCCAACCAAATACTGTATTTGATGGTTTTGACAATGGTTAGCTCCTTACTGATCTCATCCTGTTTCATTCCATCCTATCTAAGAGACAATTTTTAACTTGAAAGGTCTAGAGCTGAAACTTTCCAGCCTCATGTTAGACCATTATTTCTTTCCATGTAGATGTTTCTTAAAACTGGCTAGGTTTTTTGCTTATCTCTGTCTTAAGCTTTCATTTTAAATGTCTTGTGCCAAAATTCACACAAGAGGCTGCTGCAGCTGGCAGTGTCTTAACTAAAATCAGCCTGTCAACCTGTGAGCTCAGAAGAGTTGAAATCTCCCCCTAAAGTTGCTTCTGAGGGATTTTGTTGTTGTTATTGTTGTTTACCACAATGAGGAGTTTACATTCTAGGCCATTTACATTCAGAACTCCGATTAGAATTTTTTTTTTAAGTAAGAAAAGGGGAGACTGAGCTTTCAAGTGTTGGCAGAGTTGTACTTACGAGGAATAGTTTTGCCAGTGTACATCACAGCAATGCTGTGAAGGAAGTGCAGTTGTGAATGTGTCATTTTGTTTTGAAGTTTTCTCTCTTCAGTGACTACATGGTTCCATCACACTGCTCTTCCTATCTGCACTTTCACATTTTCAACTTTACCCTCTGCTGAACTTCTGGTTTTCTTTAGTATTTCAATTTAATGTGTTCTATTAATTCTTCCTGAACATGAGGTAATACATACCTCTTCTCCACATCATGTTTTGAGGAAGTGGGCACTCCTCTTTCTTCCTCTTTTTACCAGGTGTTTCAACCTTTTCCCTGTATTGCATTGACTGGTATTTTGGTGGTGTTTGTTTCTGTGGGTGCTGTTGCTAAACAGGTAATCATAGAACAGTTTGGGCTAGAAGGGCCCTGTAAAGGTTATCCAGTCTAGCAACCCTGCAGTGAGCATCTTCAACAAAACCTGGTTGCTCAGAGCCCAGTCCAGCATAACCTTGAGTGTTTCCAGGGTGAGGCATCCACCACTTTCCTGGGCAACCTCTTCACTCTTTCACCACCCTCATTATAATAATTTATTTTTCTTATATCTGCTTTGATTCTGCTGTCCTTTAGTTTAAAACTATTACCCCTTTCTTACCACTTCAGGTCCTACCAAAATGTTTGAAGTACTTAAAGGCTGCAGTGAGTACTTAAACTCAGTGCTCTGAGCATTCTTTTCTCCAGTCTGAACAGCCCCAGCTCTCTCAGCCCTTCCTCATAAGAGAGGTGCTTCAGGCTTCTAATGATTTTTGTGACCCTTCTCTGACCCGCTCCTATGTTTGACTTGTGTGTAAAAGAAAAGAAGTAAACATATATTAATTTTTATTTATATATAATTAATATTTACAAATGCATATGTTATATGTGAATAGCAATTTTTTATGTAATCACATTAAACTATGGTAAAAGCTTATAATGGTTCCTGAAATAATTGGAAAAGAGGAAAAAATGAGTCAATTTTCTCATGTTGGAATTTCATAATATTAACTTCTAACTTTTAGTAGGGCTTTCTTAATCCTAGTGTCTGCACTTCTTGCTTAGAAACAATGTTAATGTGATGACATCTAGGTTTTATTCTTTGCTTTCACCATTCGTTATAATTCAGTGCAGAATTAGTTCTTCAAGAAGAATTGAACGCTTTTGTGTTAGCAGGTTTCTGCAAAGTCCCTGTGTGCTGACTGTTAAGAATAAAGTTAAATGGTCAATTTCATTTTCTAATCGAAGCTTCTGCTGGTATGTGAAGCTCTTATTTTACAAACTGCTGCATTACACATTGACTGTCTCATATCTACCCTGAATCAAGCTACAGCTGTTGAATACTAACATCAGTTCTTTTTGATGTTTCAGAGAAGGGTTTCTGTATGAGAGGAGACATGTGCCCTTTTGATCATGGAAGCGATCCAGTAGTGGTAGAAGATGTGAATCTTCCTGGCATTCTGCCTTTTCCAGCACAACCCCCTGTTGTCGAAGGACCACCTCCTCCTGGACTTCCTCCCCCTCCACCAATTTTGAGTCCTCCTCCTGTTAACCTTAGACCTCCAGTACCACCACCAGGCCCCTTACCACCTAGCCTTCCACCTGTAACAGGTAATTTAAAAAGATTAAACCCCATTTTTTGACAGAAAAGCCTGGATCTTACTTGAGTTGTAGGCAGTGCAAAAAGCTGTTTTGAAAAAGCTGAAGAATCCCAGCTGTATTTTAGAAAGTTGAACTATGCTCTACTATGGCATAGCTTACCTCAGAATTACTCTTTTTGATGATAATTGTTGCAGGCTTGGTTGTTGTAAAATTTTGCACACTAAATGTGACCCTTTAATATAGAATAATATTTTTATTGTATTTAAGCATAAGCATGACATGGCAAAATTCAATTCCTTGAGTATTACAGGAGAAGTTGTCCAAAATTGACTGCTGTTAGAGAAGAAGGGAAAATCCTGGAAACAACAGATACTTACTGTTTCATTTGTATTAATAGAGTAAAGATAATTAATGACAACATCAAATTTATACCTGAAAATACAATTTGGGATTAATTTTAAAACTAAACTTGTAAAGTAACTTAAGTAAAATTGTCCACTCTGTTTACTGTTTCACTGGAAAGTACTTCATCTGAAGCACTAAAAATTACATGGAGATTATGTGCCTGGCTGTCATTTATAAAGTAACTAAAGTTTAGTGCTCACTTGCCTTGTGTGGTTTAAGAGCTGTTTTCTTAGTTTTATGTGACTATTCCTTTCTCTCTTTTTTTTATTAACTTAGGTGTCCCACTTGGTAAACTTATTCAGGAGTAATTGATATTTGATATTGCTCAGAAGTTTCTTAAACTGTTTTAGTTTTCTGTTGATAGTATATTTAAGAAAGATGTGAATGAATGTTTTTATTTCAGTCAAGATAGAATGTAACTTTCTCTGGGTTGGTCAGTTCTACCTTACATGCTATTTTCAGATCTGCTTGACAAGTTCAGATCACTTTATAACACTTTCCTGCTCTTGTCAATGATTAAACTGAAGATAGGGCTTGACTGCTTAGCTTTGGAAGTGTCACATTACCTGTTGTAAAAAAAGTCAAACCATCCAAACAAAAAAATCCCTCAATTTTAAGAAGAGTTCTATTAGTGTTGAAGGTTTCTTCTTGGGTGTTTGGAAAAATAATTTCAGTCACGTTAGTTATTGTCATCATAGAATATTTTTGTTATATTAAAAAATAGTTTTTTTATTTTAAAAATAGAATTTGTTTATTTGATGAGTTTTTATCGCGCTTTAAAATGCTTTTATTGGTCAAGATGAATACTGGGCTAGCAATTAAATTTTGCTTGTAAAAATAAGGTGTTTGGAGAAATGTTAAATGATTTAAATGCTTTTCTCTCTAATCCAAGTTCTGAGTCATTTGCTGTTGGGGGTGGTTTCATGTGAATTTATGGTACAGCATCAAGTCTTGTAGATGTGCCATCTCAGCTCCTTTTATTCTTAAATCGCCTTAAAAGCATTTCAGATCAGTTTCCTTATGAGTAGAGTGTAATGAAAGTGTAGTGGATAATAAATGAATGTGGTGTTTTCCTTTGTTTTTGACAGGACCACCCCCTCCCCTTCCACCATTACAGCCTGCTGGCATGGATGCCCCCCCAAACTCAGCAACCAGCTCAGTTCCTACTGTTGTTACCACGGGTATTCATCACCAGCCGCCTCCTGCTCCACCCTCTCTTTTCACAGCAGGTGTAGTACTGAGGCTTTGCCCACAAGGTTTGCTAAATAGAATAACATTGATTCATATTATACTGTACTTTATAGAGTTTATAATGTCATAGTTTGGGAGAATAAGTTTGTAACGTATAGACTGTGACAGTAAATTAACATTCTTCTTTTCAGACTTAGTTCAAGATGGAAGTAAAATTTGCATATAAAGTGTGAATTTTGACTGGAGTGTAATATTTTCATTGTGTTTAAGCAGAAAACTTGGCACGACAGTTTTTTATTATAGTGGTTATACAACTCTTTTATTGTAACTCTATCTTGTAATTAAATACTATATTTGAAACCTTAGGGGTTTTAACTGCAATTTATTTTAATTAGACAATTTCTTTGTTACCAGAAACGTATGACACAGATGGCTATAATCCAGAAGCTCCAAGTATAACAAATACTTCAAGACCTATGTATAGACATAGAGTACATGCCCAAAGACCAAATTTGATAGGACTCACATCAGGTGATATGGATCTACCACCCAGAGGTACGGTCTCAAAGCTGTACTTAGTTTAGCTGATTTTCTTATTTTAGTTCAGATTGAGGAACTTTTCGGAGAATGTAATACTGGAAAACATCACATTTTTCTAAAACCTTCTGGAATTAAGAGATGTTTAATTGAATAGGGAACTATGTCTATAATTGCTTTTTTACAGTGTGCATTTTTACAGGTAAAATGAAATCTCTTGCTAGAGTATTGCACAGTTTTCGCTTAGCTGTAGTAACTGGTCACTTTGTATATCTTTTGTATAGAAAAATGTTAATGTTTCTGTAGTAGAATCTTAGGATGATTTTTGCTGCAGAGAAGAGAGAGTAATTTTTATCTGGTAGAAGTTTTATGCATGAGTAATCTTAACCTCGCAGTTCCTGTGGCCCTGAGAAGAAGCAGCAGCACACAAAATGAGAATGGAAGAGGGATAAAACCATTTTTAATGTGCTTTTTATTTGCATTTGTATGTATTTCTATTTAATCTTACTATGTTTCTGTTGGTGTATTTTCAGTGAGGAGTCCCCCAGTGTGATTCCTGTTCTTCAGCAAAAGTGACTCCTTTCCCACTCCATCCATAAATCTTGCTCCTAGGTGTTAGTGCCCTGGAGTACTTGTGCATTTCCTATCGTGACCATTTTTGTGTGTGCCATCTAATAGTAGAATGGAGGTGTTAGCTGGAGTGGTGTGAGCTTCAGAATATTGCATGGGACATTGTGCATCATTGTGACTCAGAGTGCAGTCATCTTGAGGCAGATGCCTTCTGTCACAGCTCTTTTGTTTTCTGTATGTGTGATGTTACAGTGTCAAAATGAGTGCTATTAGATATTTTGATCTGTCACAGCATCTGTTGATAGTTAAGAAGAAAAGTCTGTGACCAAGGTTTGATTCAGTCAGAACAAGAATCACAGTAATTTCAAAATAAACAATTGTGCTTTTCAGTGCAAATTCAGTGTGAGCAGAATACTTTTTTACAATCAAATACACAGAAAATAAATTCTAAAAAAAGTAAAATCTTCTCATCTATTTACAGAAAAACCTCCTAATAAAAGTAGTATGAGAATAGTGGTAGATGCTGAATCCAGGAAAAGAACAATTGGTGCAGGGGATGGTGGAGTTCCTACAAAGAAGACTTGGTTTGACAAGTGAGTGACCGTTAACACAGTGTTGGCTTAATAGCTGGAATTTCATGAACCGCTTTACTGTAATCTGAAACATATGTGTATCTCTATGCATTACAAGAAAGTTAAACTGTGAGTACACTGGTGGTACTAAAATAAATCACGCTCTAGTGTGATCTGTATTTGACTGTCTTCTATCAGAGGCAGTATACAGATGGATGAAGTTGTTTTGGATGATACTAAGATCTATTCCTTGAAAGTTGGCACAATCTAAGAAACAGGGGAGCTGCAGGATGATAGTTGTTAGAAATAACAGATTTTAGTTGTGAAATGTGAATTTTATCATTGCTGTTTTGATTTGAGTTGCTGGGTATGTTGCTGAGAAAAAAACAGAGTGTGCAAGGTTAGAAGGGATTTTAAGAGATTGCAGGAGAGCCCGGAAGTAATAGTAATTTGAATCAGTAGTGGGGAAATTTTGTGCCATAGCTAAGAAATAGTTTTTGGAGAGAAGCAATATGGAAGTCAGGAGTTACTGACATGAGAAAATAAGTGTGAATTATCTCACAGATTTATGTGCTGGGGTATGCTGAGAATATTAGTGGGGAAGACGGCAGGTGTATGGGTGTGTGTCCTGTACTCTCCTTCACTTTTCTAAAATTGCATTATTTTTTAAGTCTGTAGATCTTTGTGTCTCATACACACATGCTTCTGTGTTAGCATATAGAGTTTAACATTGTGTTTGCTGGTTTGCTATGGATTTCTGGCTTGATTTTTATTTGTTGCAGGCAAAATTTTAACAGAACGAATAGTCCAGGTTTCCAGAAGAAGGTGCAGTTTGGAAATGAAAATACAAAACTTGAATTGCGAAAAGTTCCCCCAGAACTTAACAATATCAGCAAACTTAATGAGCACTTCAGTAAGTTTGGAAACTTAGTCAACTTGCAGGTGAGAGTCAACAAAGAGAAACCAGTGTGCTTTGGTGTAAAGACAGTGGTAGTTGCCAGCAGCAGAATGCCAGTTGGTTTTTTCCTGGTTCCCTGAAACTCTTCATTATTTTCCTAACTTGTTTATTAAACAAGATCTCATTGTTTTTAATTACATTGCCATTGAAGAAGCAGAAATGAAATGTTCTAGTCATTTTTTAGATTTTGAAAAAATGTGTTCCTCAGAGGTAAGACTTTTAAGATACATTGTTTAAAACATTGAAAATTGATTGCACATGGGTTTTTCTCAGCAGTTTTCTCCAGTTTGGATCTGTGATCATAAACCCTCTGTGTTTTCAGAGATAAATTGTAAATACAGAATACCTGTATTTCTCATCCAGAAAGCAGTCCCTGTGATATAATTGCCTTCTAGTCCCACAGTAGTGATAGTTTGTTTGTTAAAATTATTTTGTGGTTTATTGGAGTTGCACAATACACAATTAAAGAGAGAGGAAAGTGATGAAAGAACTAGGGCCTGACTTAGGCTGATGTTACATATTGCAGGCTGCACGTGTAATGTCAGTATTTCATACCCAGTCTCTAAGCTACTCAGTGTGACCTTTCACCGTGCTTCATCATCAAAAAGTTTCAGATGCTACCTTGCATTTATCTAAACCCTTTCTTGTTTGCACTGAGGGCTGGAATGAAGAGGTGTAACAATGTTTTTGTGCATACTGATACGGTACGGAATAAACCTTCTGTGCCTGTCTGAACACTGGAGGGATTTTAAATCTCTCTTGATTGCTATTAAATATTTTTTCAGCCTTTCTGTAATTTACCTAAGAATATGGGTGTATTAGCAGGCAGTATTACTCATTAAGGCAAGTAAAATACGGATGTGTATAGAGAGACACATAGATAAGCATATGGAGATTGCAAACTATGCTCTTCTTGGAAAGAGTATAATCTTGGCTTTTGAAGCTAAAATAATATATTAATGCTCAAAGGAGGAAAATCAAAATGAACTTTGCTGTCTAGCTCTGATATTAAATAGGGACATTTACTATCTCACCCATGCATTTTTTGTAGTAATTTTCTTTACATTGTCAATGTTTCCTTTTGTCCTTCAAACGACTACTTATATTTGCAGACAGAAATACTGGTTGACGGGGGGTTTTGCTTTACTTTGTTTGTTTGAGGTTTTTTAACTATTCTTAAGGTTTATTAGCATAAAGTCAAGGTTGCTTTTGACACCAGGCCTTTTAAATGGACTCAAGAATGGGAAGTATTTATCTAATGACACATATTGGGTGTAAATGGTAAGCTTCTAAGCCTAGAACTAATTATTTAATGATCATCTAGACACAAATGAGAATCCTCTGTGTGGTAAGTTTTGTTCTTCCGTTTTAAATCTTAGGTTGCATATCAAGGTGATCCAGAAGGTGCCCTTATTCAGTTTGCCACACATGAGGAAGCAAAGAAAGCTATATCAAGTACAGAAGCAGTATTAAATAATCGTTTTATTAAAGTTTATTGGCATCGAGAAGGCAGCGCACCACAAATCCAGACTGCCACACAGAAGGTAGAGGATTTAAGTCTGTTCTAGCATATTATGTAAAATAGAATCTTGGAAGCATTTTTAAGAGAACGTTTATATCAAGTAAACGAAATCCTTTTGAAATAACGACTACTTCATATCAAGCATTTCCAAAAGTCACTCTTCAGTTGTAAATTTTTTTACTTGATATTTAAGGTTCAGGAGTTGATTAACAAGATGAGACTGAAGGTATTTATAGAAAGCCCTTCAGTGATTTTTGGTGAATTCCACTCTGTTATCACCTCAAGCAAGATTTGGTGTAGCTCTCTGCTGAATAACATCTGTTTTGCTTTGATTAGTATAGGCTTTTTTATTTCTTCTGGTGAGCATAAGAAAGGCAGCAGAGTTACATTTCTTTTCTTGAAAAATGATCTCCATTTTCTTCCAAAAGGTGCTGGTTTTCCCTCTTTCCTATTCCCTTTCCTATTGAGCATGCATATTATTGTGGAAAGTAGCAGAAGAATTTGTTTTACACAGAGGTGCCTATGTGTATATACAGGTATATATACACATAGATCTAAGGACTTGAAAACAACAGTGGAAGAGGAGAACTTCATTAGAGAGACTAATTTTGTAGGAAGCGATCGGGGACATGTTTAATTAGGGAAGAAGTTGCTGATCTCTCTGATATCCAGGGTCAGTATGTCTGGGAGTGGATCGGAGGTGTATGACATGAGGTCCAGACTGGATATGAAGCATTTCTTTACTGAGAGAGTGGTCAGCCAGTGAAACAGGTTTTCTAGAGAGGTGGTTGATGGCCCCAAGCCTGTCACTGTTTAAGAGGTATTTGGACAATGTCCTTAACAACATGCTTTAACTTCTGGTCAAACCTGAAGTGACTAGGGAGTTGGACTAGATGATTGTTGCAGGTCCCTTACAACTAAAATACTCTAAATCTACATTTTTTGATTGAATTGCAGAGGAACACCTACTGGAAGTTGTCATGTTTGTAGCAGCACTGGCAACATTAAAAAAAAAAACAAACCAGTAATTACTGTTTGAGGGGTAGATTTGTAACCTGTGTCAAGCTAAATCAGACTTTTCAGCAGTCATAGTGGCTGTACTCAAACAAGAGGAACCTTGGGTTCTCGCAGGCTCTGTGGGTTATTGAGTAGAGTCTTCTCAGTTAGCAGCTGGTGTAGCAAATCCTTCAGAATATTTGTGTATCCTGCTTTATTAGATTGGTGATCAGTGTGGAACAAGTTCTGCACCTCGAAGTATGAGACAGGCTCTGTAGAAGAATGGTCACTTGATTATATATGCTGATATAATGTGTGAATGACTTGTTAGAGGATTCTTTCAATTGCTGCTCTGAGAATTCCTGCTTTCTCTTCATGTGTACTTCATCATCATTCAGAATCAGTGACCCAGTTTTCCATGGCAATCCTGCTGTACAGCACTTTACCCGTTTCCTTTCTCTCCTCCTTTTGTAACAAATGCCCTGATTTTTATCTACAAAAATTCGGTTTTAATGACATCCATCTTACTATCTTCCCAATTATCATCCTTTAGATTTTATAGATATCCTTGATGCTTCGTCCAAAGTAGTGCTGCTCAAAATGGTATTTATTTTCTAAGCTTGATTTCCATCTCAGCCAGAAGAGGGCAGTGGAGTATGCCATTTGCATTCCTGCAGACGTTCCCTCTTACTCAAAAGATAGCTTGGACTATGCTGTCAGCTTATTTGCTGATGATGCTATCCAGAGTGTTATTGGAGTATTAACTCTGTATTTCCAAGCAAACATCCGATCTATATATTTGTTATTTTTAGCAGTCCCCTAATTTTTAGCCATCACACCACCTTTACTAAGTTAACCTTGCTGATCTTGCTGATTTGAGAATGAATTCCCTTAGTACTAGGGGCAGTATTAAGTGTTCTTGCCTCACCAAGAACAGCCATTCAGCACATGTCAGCAGACTGCAATATGAAGTCTGTTATCGGTGACAGAAGGTACACAGTAACAAGAAAAACTTAAAACAGGAAATCAAAATTTTAAGTGCAAGGCTTCTGTGTTCTTCTACCCCAAAATATAACAGTTAACAAACTGTTGAGTCAGTAAACAGGTATTTTTTGTTCATAAGTCTTTCAGAAGCATGAATATTTATTTCTCTTTTCATTGAAATTAATATTTGCTATCATATCAGTTAGTAGTATGGAAATTTTATACTTCTTCATACACTATAAATATTTTTATTTTTGTCATGATTTGTTGTGTTAATTAATTATGGGTTAATTAATTTCACCTGTATTTGTAATGGCTTCCAACCAGATTTTGTCTGCCAGGCACCAAAGACAGGCTTTTGAATTTTCTTCAATGTAAAGTCAATTGACTTTTAAGTTGTCCCTTCATCTGGTCCAGCACAATTGCTTAACCATTGCTATTTCATCAGCAGGATTACTTTGGAAAATTTTTGCTGTAGAATTTCTAAGAGGAGTGGAAGTACTTAGGTAAAGATGGTGGGAGTCAACCATAATAAATCATCAAACAAAAGGCTTCTGCCAGGAAGCAGAAATAATATGCTTTCCACATCTGAGGTAGATAAAACAGGAAGTTCTGGGCTTAAAAGGCAGCACAAAGAGATTTAGGTTAAATATTAAAAAAATATTTTCTAATGCCTAAGCATACTGAAACATTTTTGCCTAGAGAGGTGACAGGACTTGTTTCATCAGAAATCTGTAAGAACGAGATAGATAGATAGATACTGTCAGTAATGGCATAACTGACTTTGCCCTACAGTGGAGAAATGGATTAGGTGACCTTCTGAGGGCTATAAATATGACAATAAGCTTGCTTGGAAGCATTTTTTTTGGTCTTAACTGTTGAATGGTTTTGTCAAAGAAAAAAAAGGAAAGCTGTTAGCTGTCAGGGTATCCATGGTAGGTTCAAAGATTATCTGCTCTATTTTCTTTTTCTTCAGTCTCATGACTGCATGTTTCTATAACCTTTTTTTTCCTATTTTGTCCAAGTTAAACATACAGGAGATAAAAAGTGACGTATCACTGTAAAAAGTGAAAGTCTTTGCCATACAAGTTTGTGTTCTGTCTTTTCATAACTAAATGGTTGATGGTGAAAGAGTTGTGAGAGGAATCAGAAGACTTCTTTATTATGTTTTATTTGGTTCTAACAGGTAGAGTTTAAGTTAGGCTGAATAAATGTAATTAATAGAAATAAATCAGAGTTGTTCGGTCACTTCTGTAAGCTGCAAGTGCATAATGGATATTATTGCCACTTGCACTGCACAAATATGCAGTATAACATAATAAATCTCGTGAAGAGGTAATTTTTCCCATCAGGTGAAAAAGCCTGAATTGAATGGTAGAAGGGAAGAAATGCAAACGGAAATGCCATTGCAGTAATTTCGTTGTGTACTAACTGAATGACGCGTGTAGCAGCCTTCTGTTGTTAACCTTACGCTGTGCCTCTGGGGGCTGGGGCGGTGTTCCAGGTGATCCAGCCCTTAGTGCAGCAGCCCACTTTGCCTGTAGTGAAGCAGTCGGTGAAGGAGCGGCTCGGCCCGGTACCTCCGAGTAATATTGAACCCGCGGAAGCACAGGGTGCCAACACAGAAGTCGCTCAGGTTTGTGTTGTAGTGAGAAATTCAGTTGCCTGTTCTTCCTAGAGTAGGTTCTGTAGTGTATGAATGTACCAGTTACTGTTACTCCTATAGTGCAAGTGTGCATTTACTGCTTGCAAGTGCATCTGCTTATATTGTTAGTGGTGTTTTCGTGTTAAAAGTTTTCCTCAGTGCATTGACATTTGGCTTTTTTACCTGACATGGTACTAAATTTTTAAGTATCATAGCTTTTTACATAGTTTAAAAAGAAAAACTGAAAGGCTCTGAAATTGTTTCAGTATTGTTGTGTTACATTGCTGGTGTCAGATTTCAAAATAAAGTGAGTTTCTATGCAAAGAACTAAAAGCTAATTTTTTTTTAACGTATATATATATTTTATCTGTTAAACACCTAAAACCATTAGAGAATGATGGTCTGTATCTAGAAGTGCTTTCAGGATTTGTACATCACCCCTCATACAAGGAAGAGTGTCGTGTCGCCGCAGTACCAATGTGAATAATGACAGAATCTGGTGTGTTACTCCCATTAGAAATAGTCTTTAATGTTTTATTATATTTGCAACATTTCATTATTAGCATTATGCCACCGCTTTGGTTTTATTTCTGGAAAGGAAGACCAGCACAAATCATAACACATCTGTAGTTTAAATTCAAACAACTTTCTGCATTCGATGCAGATGCAATCTGCAAATAGCAGATTATAGAACACAAGAACTGTAGTGTATTTAAAAGGGCCTGTGCAGATAATCCTCTGCCAGCTAGCATGTCTTGGACCTCTTGCAAAAAGTACGTAGTATAATTTTTGATTCCAAATTTGGCTTCATATTTGTCTTACCCAATTTTAGATGTGTATTAATTGCAGAAGCAAATAATGAATTTTATCAACTGGTTGAATATTTTTCTTGTAATGTTGCTTAAAAGTCTATGGTTTTATTATTTAAGTATTTTTTCTAGATTGCTAATACTTGTAGTGTGCATTTGAACTATAATTTTGCTTTGTTTTCTTAGAATGTGACTAAATTATCTGTGAAGGATAGACTGGGTTTTGTGTCAAAGCCAGTTACTCCAACAACTGAAAAGGTAAGAAAATGTCTCATATTCTCTTCTCTCATATTTCAGTAGAATTAATTTTTTTATGGAACCCTTTGTGTGAATATTAAGTTTGTTTCATAACTATGAATAAAATAATTTGTTAAGGATTAGTTTTAGGCGGTATAATATATCAAAACTCAGCAGATGGCTAAATTATGATAAGAAGAATAAGACATAATAGGACAAAAGCTGCTATTTTGTGGAGTTTGTTTAATATAGCAGGTTCCTTTTATTCAGTCATAAAAATAACTAGGTCTGTTCCATAATCCTGAGTTGTATAGAAGTATACAGAAATAAATTTTAAAACTAAATAAATTTTTATACCTCATATGAAACTATAGAAAGCAGTTCTATAAAAACGTGACTTTTCTTTTTAAGGGGTCTTCTGTGCCCCTTAAAAGGTGATGCTGTAAATATTTACCCTTTTATTTGGTTTTACAATTTGCAGTACTTGTGAAAAGATAAAGGTGGAAATTAATCAGTATAGAAAGGACAAAGAGAGGTAAGGTGGGAAAGGTGCATCTGAATTGTGATTATGAGCTATGTATTTTGGCCAGTGGTTCCAATTTTCAGAATACAAAGTTGTTGATGTGTTTACTATAGTAGCAAAGTTTGTAATGCATGTTTCCAGATCTATTTAGCACTTAAGGGACAGGCTTCCCCAGTGTTTATAACATTCATTTGAGAAGACTTGTCGTAGAAAGACAGCAAGTATTACCCTGTAACAGGATTCCTCTGTCTAGGTATATATCTTGTCTATTGGGAGTTAGCTTGACCTGAAATAAATGAAGCATCCAGTGTATTTCCCCACATACATCCCCTCCCACCCCTTTTCAGTGTGATCAGTATGGCAGTTGATGGATTAAGTGGAATCTAACGGGTAAAATTCGCTCCAGAGATATCTAGCATACAAAGTTAACAATACTTGAAGTTGGTCATATTAGTTGTAATATTAGAGAATGGGTCTTTGTTTCATTTCAAGCCGAGCAGTCTGCCTAAATGCACTGATCTAGGCTTCTTAAATGTATTTTGTTGTTAATTTGATTAGTTCCATTCTTGGCACTCTAAATCTTGCTGTGTATACCTGAATTACATTTTACATACAAAATATATGCTTCAGCTTGCAGTTTGAGTGAAAATACTTTTTTTTCTTCATTCTGTAAGAGTTGAGCTATCCTGAAACATTTTTCTACAAAGAGTAAATTCATGCTAGAATGTTCTTCTGTTGTGTTGTCTTATAGTACAGATGTGATTTTGCTGGGCTGTTCACTAGGTTTGCTGTGAAAAACAGCAGTTTCCTTTGACATTTTTAGTAGGTTTCTGAAACTTCATTTGACTTGTTTTTACCTACTGCTACCTCTTTACAAGGAAATACCTTGCTTAGTTTGCAGTCACTGTATTCTATAACCATTAGAAATTAAATGACTGACATCCACCAAAAAAACGAGGCATCATGTCCTAGATGGTTTTTTGTTCCTGATGGAGTGCGGGGGGGTTTGACAAGAGCTTTGCAATGAGAAAGGGGGATAGCTATTCCCAAAGAGCAGGAGAAAAAGGTGATAAACCAGTCATTATGAGGCATTTTAAGATCTGTATGGGGACTTACAGTTTGTGGACTTGTGAAGAGATTCATGCTATTCACACTATTCCTTCTCTTGAATAGTATGAAGAAATTTAGAAAACGTTAGTGTTGGTTTTGACTTGTCTGTATTGGTGCTGTGGCATCTCCTTACATCTCCTACATAAAAGAGATGAGGAGGTGTGGTTTACTCTGCCCTGAAGACGGTTCAGGGCAAAAGGAATGTGTCAATATTTTTTGTCTTTGCTTGATCCTCCGTTTGTTTGTCTTGTAGCCTGTCCTAAAGCTACTTCGTAATAGAAATTGTATGATTGGAATATGCATACTTTAATGTTCTTTAATAAATTTAGAAAAAATCCTTCATCTTTGTAATGGCCTGCTTAGAGCATTTTGTACCACCTTTTATAGTACTCCATAATGTGCGTTGACTTGTTCTTTCTGTAGTTTTCTATGCACTGCATACTCTTGAAAACACTTTACTGTGGGAAGAAATATATAAATATCATACTGAAGTGCAAAGGATTTATATGAATCATTCCTGTTATAAATTCTTCTAATCGCTTGGTCTTTTCTGTCTTTGTTTCTTGTCTGTCTCTTTATTTTTCCTCCTGTTGGTGGACATTGTGTCTATTTTATGGAGTGCATGGTGACCCATAGAAAATCTGCATGCATCTTTTAGTTTTTTCACATACATAGAAAGTATTTTTAAACTCCTGGAAATCATACCAATTGCATAATTTCTGCTGTTTGTTAACAAGGTGGACAAGATCATGCCTATATTATCTCTAGGATATAGCTGTGGAGTTTTCAATACTAGCATCCCCAAAATATACTTTAAGGAACATACTAAGAAAACAAAATAGTTGAAATCTTCAGGTATTGTGGAGATGTGCATAGTATGTTTTAGAGAGATTGTAAAGCAGTCATCAGTGTTCTCAGTAAGTCATGGAGAAAGTTCATTCCTCATTACAAATATAGGAAAGAGAACAGAGGGACATACGAGTCTCTTCCTTTGCTGTATGATGTTGAAGCACATCCTTGTGCTTGAGTTACTTCTTGCTGATTGTGCAAGCTCTACTTTGCACCAACTGCATATGAAAAGAAACTGTTGTCTCTACTTTGGACCTTAGTCTCTAAAATCATGTTGAACTTTTGCTTGGAAAATTCATGCAGCCATTAAATACTGTATTTGAGACTTCAAAACACAAAAGAAAAACAACAGTTATTCTTGCAAAAATCTCAATCTTCTGTTTCCTTAGTTATGCTCAAATACGTAAATATTTATGTATTTGAAACTTGGAAGTACATACAAAATCTCAGTGGAGAGGATTTATAAGATGATGTTTATAGCTTCAGAAATTGTTTAACTTCAACAACTCCAAATATAATTGCTACACCAAATTTTTATATTCCATATCATCAAAGGAGACAAAAGAAAAGATGCTTATATATTTTTAAGCACTCATGCGGGTTTTTTAAAAGACTGAAATTCACTGGCAAAAAAATAAAATGATTTCCTCCTATAGGTTTTATCTACTTCTACTGGCTTGACAAAAACTGTGTACAACCCTGCTGCTTTGAAGGCAGCACAGAAATCTTTGCCTGTTGTTTCCACTTCCGTGCTAGACTCTAATGAAGCACAGAAGAAAAAACAGGTAAATTAAATATGCTTCTTTATAAAATGGACCTAGGTTGGGAACTTGTGACCTAGAGATAGAGCACTATGTATATTCATCTCAAGAACATAGATGAAACTTGTTGCAAGATTAAATTCACTATGTTTTTTTCCCCTACATATTACAAGAAAATTCAGCATTGTTTTGTTATTTTTCAGTGTATGTTCAGGCAGTGTAAGCAGGTTTAAAACTGTAGAAATTCAAAATGTGACACACTTTTTCCTGGAATCAGAATCTACACGTTGAGGTATGACTTGTCTATTGTGAGTGAAAGGGAGTATAGTATAGTCACTGTTCTGCTCTCTTAAACCTTTCTGGAACTGGCCTTTATTCTCAGTGTATTTCGTACTTGCGAACAAAATTGTTTCTTTGAGAGAACTGAGAATTTATGACTCTGCATTTTGTTGTTTCAAGCTATAGTTCTTCTGCACCAATTTTTATTTTTACCTAGTGCTAGGCTTTCTCTTTTCTGTTTATGTTAGAAAGGAAACGCAACAAAAATGTATTTGGCCTTAACAGGTCACTCAGTTATATTTTAGCTTGCTTAGAATTTTAAAGAGAGCCCAGAAAAGCTCCTTTTTCAAGTTTATTCTTATCACTTAGAAAAACTAAATCACAGGACATTTTTTGTCTTACTGTTTTTTAACCACAAGTTACGAATACAATAATACGTTAGGTCCAAACATAAGTGTTGAAATCAGTATAATTGTTAAACAAAAGATTCTGGTCAAATGCTAGTAAATTGCTGTAATTTATGTCTAATGTAATTTGAACTAGCAGTTTGTAGCTGCATGTGAGTTTTGCCATTGGTCCAGACTTTAAGGAAAGCAGTTCTAATTTTGGAATTTCATTTCATATTTGTCCCCTAACACGTTTTTTACAATTAGAGTCTTTACCTTTCAAGTTAAGATGCTAAATGCCTGTAAAATGGCAAAAAACTTGTAATAAAATTGTTGACTCATCATAACAGCTGTAGAAGTTTTCTTGAGAAAAGACACTGAAGACGTGCCTAAGTGATTGGCTCTTTTTTCATGTGATCTTGTGCTCCTTCCTGCCTTCAGAGATTTCTGTTACAATATACTAGTACTTGTGGAAAAACATGATTTTGTGGGACTCACTCCCTTCTTTTCCTCCTGTCTCCCTAGCTTTTTTTTTGCGTTCATCCCCTTACCTTCCTTTCCCTTCAGAATAATGATTGCACACTATATTGGAAAACTAACATTTCATGCAGCAGAATTTGTCAGTATTTGGGAAGACGTACAGAAACTTGACTATTTATTTTTCTATGGCTGTTGTGCATTTACAGTCTTGTTGTGCATTTTTAGTCTTTGTATAAGATACTCCACTTGCAATCTGATCCCAGTTGATCCTCTTCTGCCTCTCCTCTACTATTATATTAAAGATGTTGATATCAAAGCTCTTAAGGGTTTTCTGCTGTCTGAGACTTCTATATTCTGTATTTGAGAACAAGAAGCAACTGCTTTCTCACAAGCACCATTAGTAGGCGCTGAGCACAGCAGGGGTGGCAACTCCTCCTGCTTCTCATTCCAAGTGCAATTATGTCACTTATTGATCAGTTTCAGTTCATTTTGATTTGCCCATTACCTGTCAAGGTTCTGTTGTTGGCACATGGAGTAGCTGTACTTGTCACTTCCCAGTTAGAGTGTTCAGACACAAAAGAGGTGCTTTTCTTTGGGTGACACTTCAAGTTTAGAAAATAGAATGTGTTTTCTTTTTACTTGTAACAGTTTTGGAGACTGTGTTTTAATTGATGAACTTGATTTACAGTTGCTTTCAAGATAATTGTGCTTGCACATTTAAACACTTGCATGCTGTACCTCTTGAGGTAGTGTAATGTGTTGCCTTTCAGCTTTCAGTGGAGTTGTGTAAGGTGTTACTTTGTATGTGAGCAGTAATAAAGTCTTCCCAGCACAGATCTAACTAAGATAATTAGATCTTTCTTTAATTTGGTGATGTATTGTGTTCCAAAACATAGTTGGAAATATTAGTACCTTGCATTTCCTGTCACTAATTTTTTCCCTGTTATTGTAAGTTAATACTGTGTAGTTGCCAGGTATAGTATATTATTCTGGCATTATGTTTCAAAGTCTAGAAACTTTCTGTAATCTTTTTATGCTTCTAGGAAGCATTGCGACTTCAACAAGATGTGAGGAAAAAGAAGCAAGAAATCTTGGAGAAGCACATTGAAACACAGAAGGTAAAATATTAGCATTAAGACAGTCACCAATTCAGTTATAAAATCTCAGTTCAGTGTAAAATATTTCAGAATTTGTAAGAATGAACAAAGAAAGGGCCTATAAAATAAGCATTCTCTTAGAATGATATTAGCATATTATTTTAAGTTTATAGTCTTAATCTAATTTGTCCTGTTGTTTTACTTAAAATAACCCTACAAGCTTATGCATTCTTATCCAATTTTAATTGGTATTGCCTAATTTGGGAGCAAAATGCATATGTTTGGGAGAAAGGAACGCCTAAGTTCTGTTTGACAAGAGCAGGTGAGAATGATGTAGAAAATTATGCATGACTGCACTTAGGCTTAGGAAGAGGAAAAAAGCCAAAATGTCATTTAAGTTGAATAAAATTTTCAAATAATTCAAGTGTGTCAAGCAAATCTGTCCAAATGAATTGGAAATATCAGATATTCATTAGGAAACAAATCTGATATTCAAAGATTTTAATTTAATACAATCTATTAAAAGTCCTATGTGTTGATTTGTAGGTTGCAGCAAAAGAACTGCAGTGGTTTTTTTTTCCATTAGTTATAATAACCACTGGAAAACAGATCTGTAATACTAGTTGCTGAGTAAAAAGACTTTTTTTTCCTGAATTGGACAGATGCTGATTTCAAAGCTGGAGAAGAATAAAGCCATGAAGTCCGAAGACAAAGCAGAAATCATGAAAACACTGGAAATTTTGACTAATAGCATTACCAAGTTAAAGGATGAATTAAAAGGTGTATCACCAGCAGGAGGAACTCCTTTAAAAAGCATGAAAACTAAAACTCAGGTACTCAAGTTTTGATCAGCTTTTTAATAGATGAATTCACATGTTTGTTTCAGATGAATAAAAATATGTAGTCCAATCAGCAATATTCCAAACCCTAACTGGTTTAATTTTTAAGTCCTCTTTGAAGTGAGATTGGTTTTGCCTTCTTTTCAAAGGAACACAGTTAATTTTAAAACCATGCTGTTGTCTAAAAGCTGTATTTGCCGTTACACAGATACTGCATCATCTGGAAGATCAAAAAAACCAAATCAAAAGTGTTGTGATTCTTTCTTTTACTTTGTCCAATGCTTTGTGTATAGTCTATTGCTTTCTTACATTTTTAATAGAAATTATAAAAATAATATTTCTTATGCAAAAAGATTGTGGTTAGGCAGCACAAATATCTTCTGGTCAGGTTTAGTACACAAAACAAACGGTACCGGTACGTAATTTCCTGGGACTTTTTATGTCACTTTAATTTGTCTATATATTAACCTTTTAAGATTGAAGATTATACTGGTCAGTTTTCCTTTGATCTAGGTGCCCATATCTGGGTTTTCCTGTGAGAAGAGATTTTTCCTCTGCTATCATTCTTGTTGATACATGGCTGTTACCAGTTTACCAGCTGCCTAAAGATGCAATTATATCACCTTTTTAAAATGGAATATCTTGCTTTTTATAGAAATATTTGTTCCTAAACTGATCACAGCCTTGAAAAGAAATACCAAAAAGAAATACTGAAATTACTTCTATGTACTCAACTGTAGCTTCTTATATAGATTTTAAGAAAAAATTGAAGCATGTATTTATCCTGATGGATAAATGGGCATAGGTTGTTAGGGTGGGCAGACAACAGAATAGGTTGCTGAGAGAAGTGGTGGAGTCACCATCCCCGTGGTGTTTAAGGCATCTGGATCAGGTGCTGGGTGATAGGGTTTAGTGGTTTAGGGTTAGGGTTTAGGGTTATAGTGGTAGTGCTGGCTTGAAGGTTGGACTTGATCTTAAAGGTCTCTTCCAACCTTGATGATTCTATGATTCTTGCTCCAGGTTTTTCCAGTCTCAGGATGTGAGATTGATGAAGGCAAGTCTTTCCAGTAAAGACTGAGGAGTAGGAGATATTGAGTACCTCCACTGTTTTTATGTCCTTTGTTGCTAGGTCCTCTTTAATGTTCAGCAGTCAGACCACATTTTTCACAGCACAGTGTTCCTCTTGCTGCTGATTGCTGTGTTAAAGCCCTTCTTGTTTTTCACCCCGCCTTGCCAGATTCAACTCCTGGTGGTCTTTAGCTTTCCAAACCAGTACCTGCATGCTCAGACAATTTCACTGTGTTCCTTTTGTGCTCCACCTCTTGTACATCTTGGCTTTGGATATAAGTTTTGTTAGAATCATCTCGTTCATCCAGGCCAGCATCCTGCCAACTTTATTTCCTGCGTGCTTTGGAACTTGGAGGATGCAATTCTTGAGAATCATGCTGTCTTTCCAGAAGATACCTAGACCCGTGGTATTCAAACAGGAGGCTTTTTGTAGCAGTCTGAAGAAGGCCTCATCTACTTTTACATTACTAGATAGTGTGTAGTACACACCCACTGCAATATCACCAGCATAGATCTGCCACCAGTCTTGACTCATAAACTTCCAGCTGGCTCATCATCTGTCCCCAGGCAGAGCTCTTTGTGTTCATACTGCACTCTCTAATGAAGAGCAACTCCTACTCCTTACCATCCTTGCTTGTCCTTAAGAGGCTCTGTCTGTCCACTGTACAACTCCACTCATGTCTGTTTTTCTATGATATTTCTGTAGTCCCAGGGAGATTGTAGCCCTGTAACTACACACAGACATCCAGTGCCTTCTCTTTGTTTCACAAGTTTTGTGTATTAGTGTATAGGCTCTTTAGAGAGGCATTGATTTCCCAGAAAAGAAAGGAGATCTTGCCCCTGTGATGGTGATGTGTAGGCCATCCCTAATTTGTTGTATGGATTGGTGTGTTTATGTTTCAGGTGGTTCTTCTTCAGCCCAGTTTTGTTTATCTAGAGATCTTTTCTGCCTACATCACCCTTCGCTTGGGAACCTGGTCCACCACTTCCTTATGTGATAGTTGTTTGTGCTAAGAAAAAGTGAGGCAATATACTAATTTTGAAGTTCTAATGAAGTTTTTGAGCTGCTTTTCCATTTCCTTTGTAATATAGAAAATGAAGAAACATTTTAAGTAAACCCACTTCATAGTAGACAAAGTATCCATTATCTGTGTGCAGTTTTGTTAACATTTGAAATAGCAAAACCAATCAGCCCCATCTGACTTTTGTGGAAGTGAGGATTTTACAGAGTCTTTGGTTAAAATCTACAACTTTGACAATTTTCTGAAAGACTTTGGTTTTGATTCTCTTGCATTTTTAAGTGTTTAAAACCTGGACAGCTCTGAAGAAGACTCTGAAGACATGAAAGATGAGGCCCATGTGACTGTGCCATTATCTTTACCTATTTTTGCTTCTTCCAGTTCATCAGATTACAAAAGGCTCTTCCCCCTTAATTGAGAAAACTTTGCTGCCCCTTGATGTGTCCTGAAGGAGGTATTTTCTTCTTCAGACTTGGCACAGCTCTGCAACAGAGAAGTCTTCATTAAGACCACTAATAATAAACGCAAAAGTCTTTATACACCAGCGTCACTGGCTGCTCTGTGAGTGCTGACTGCTGGTCATTATTAAACTTCAGAAGCGCTTCTTTGTCATGTCATTGATGTATTGCAACACAGTGGGATTTGAGAGAAGCACTGGTTCCAATTTTGAAAATTTAGAAAACCATTATACAAGAGATAATGGATTTTTTCCTGTGGTTGCTGTAGATAATCAGAAAATGGGGCTGAATGGACTTGAGGTTGAAGTTGCCAGTTGAATAATCCAGCTATTTTTCTTCTAAAGCTTCCAGGAAAAAAACAAAGAAACAAAACCACCTTTCTTTATCAGTGTTGATACTTGGTTTCCAACTGTCACAAGTGCGAAACCTTCATCTCTTGACAGGCAGCCTTTGCAAACATTCCTTGCTGTTGTTTCGAATCAGTGGGTGTAAACGTAAACTGTTTCACAGTCCTCCATAGTTTTAGCCTTAATTTGTGATGTCACTGAAGTGTTTGGGTGCTGCTTCTTCCATTAAAAAGAAGAAAGCAGAGGTTTCACTTTGGATCAGAACTTCAGATTAAATTTTCATGGTCACATAAATCTTTCCCTGCACTTCAGTGGTTGCAGTGAACATGTCTTAATTTGGGTTCAGAGATACCTTTCAGTTTCATATATGTTTTCTGAACCTTATTAATTTTTTTTAACATACTGTGTCCTGGAGGGTAAATTCAGGTGCATCAGAGACCAGTCTTTTGTTAGCAGAGGTCTTGTTACTTTCTGTGTTTTTTCCACTGTGGTCTGAACAGAACTACCATTTGTGCTTTTGCATTATGACATTGTAATAAATTTAGACGCTTTTTCTCAGTACTTATTATAGATTTTTTTTATTCATTCATAGTTGTACAGCTTTTTTAAAAATTCTTTTTCTCATCATCATAACCATATAATCTTGAATTTTTATTGTATGTATCTTGAGAAAAAATTAGGTTGTGCTTGGTTTGTTTTTGAAGGTGGAAACCCAGTGTAACAAGCAGTATACCTGAAAAGTTACAGCTTTTTATTGAACAATTGTTCCCTTAGTAGAGAATGTGAACTGTGGAACTTAATAATTTATCATAACAATTTCTTAGATGCAGAAAGAGTTACTAGATACTGAACTGGATTTATACAAGAAGATGCAAGCTGGGGAGGAAGTTACTGAATTAAGACGAAAATATACAGAACTACAGCTGGAAGTATGTTTGTCTCTTCTTTTGTAGCAATTAACTTTTAATCAAATATTTTCCTTTATGTTTATTAGCTTGTGTATTGTATTATGAACTGGTTTTAGCCAGAGTACAGTATTAAGTTGCATGTAGATGGAGACAATTAGCAATAATATTTTAAAAAAACACTTCCACTACTTCAGTGGAATTCAGAAATAGTGTTGTCCTTAATCGTGATTGCTAATCTGCTTAAATTCTGTAACTATTTAGATGACATATTTTATAGATGTGTGGTAGTAATGCTTTCTTGAGAACATGGAGTGTTTTTAAATTGTTGCCTGAAGGTCATTCTGTGTTTGGCACAGAAGAGTTAAAAAAACACTGCCTGATCTTCTATTCTTAAGTGTTAGCATCCTCTTAATGAGATTAATCAAAAAGCTTGAGGTGCCAAAAGTAATACTATTACAGTGTTGGTTTCAAGAGGATAACTTTAAAAAAACAAATAATGTTTCAAGAAGTATTCAGTGTATAGAAACACAATTTTTTCTTCAAGTACTTGCTTTTAAAAAGAAAATGGAGATGGCCGTAAAAAATTCTTCATATGTCTGTCTAATTTTGAGAAATTACGAATGCTGTGGGTGTTATTCTGTGTGATAGTGCACTTTCTTACCTATACGCTTGTGTAATACCTGCTTAAATCACCTGATAATCTTATCTCTTTTTACTGTTAAGCAGGCCTACTGTTTCGCTTAAATCGCTCTTGTCTTAATGAAGTTTGGTCATGTCTTATGTATAACTGCCTATGAATGCAGCGCACATACGTGCGGCGAAGTTGCATTAAAACCTTACTTTAAAACTAAGTTGTTATGCAGATTTGGTAATTGTGAAAATAGTTTTGCTAATAAACCAAGCCAGTTAAATAGAGATGACACAAAAGTTAACAATATATTTTCTGATGGTGAGTAGTACTTTATAAGTGTACTGAAAGCTTGTTTATAAATTCTACATTTCAGAATATATGTGACTTAAATGACATGTAAAATATGAATAGAAAAGTAGGTGCACATTCAAAAAAAAGTTCCGTCATAGCTGAGCACGCCAGTCCTACTCCAGTTCTCATAAAGTCTGTTTGTATTTTGAGTTGGGAAAAAAAGAGCTCTTTCAGGACAGTAATATTTAAGTTATTTCTGAAGCCTTTAGCAAATACTAGCAGAAGTAGATGGAGAAAAACAGGTCATTGGTGATGCACACTTACATGTTTCAGGGAACAGCATGAAATATATCCCTTGTACAAATTACAAGAGGTGTATGGGGTTTTTTCCCCTTGATGTTTGTTTGATTCTTCGGTATTCTTAAAAATTCTTTAAAAAACAGTTTATTCACACATTGTGCTTCTGACTTTGACTCCCACAATATTTTATGTGTTGCTTCTTTGACTCATAACCTGTTTTTCTGTTCCAGGTGACCCTGCCTTTACTGAAAGAAAATCCAAATAGTTTACAGCTTGTTTGTTGAGTCAGCGTGCCCCAAATTATTCATTTAAACATTTTTAAATGTTTAAAAAAAACACAACGAAGAACAAAACTAAAAAAACCCCAAACCACTCAGAATTTTGCTTATAAAAAAATAAAAAGCAAACTAGATACTATTGTAAAATTGTCTGAAGAATTTAACATATAAAGCTTAAGAGATTGATCTCATGAGGGGTGTCACTGACATCCGTTAAAGTAGTGCCATCACTGTTTGGGTTGTAAATACTGTAGGATTTATTAAAAACATGATGATTTCATTTAATATTTGATTCACATGGCAGATTTATTTGCATTTGAAAAGATTTTTTTTCCCTGTTATAAACGTTGGAATTGGATACCTGTAAGTGGGGTTTTGAAACCTAGAGTAACTTTTGCAAATTATTTTTTAAATGACTGTCAGTGTCACTGGCCCTTTGATTGTTCTTGAAGAGTGTATGCCACTTCTTTAGAAGGGATACACACAGGTACTGTGGGAATGGATATTACTGAGTGTCTAGAGCCAAGTGTTCAGTGAATATTTTGTCTTGGGAGGGGCCCTTTAGAAGCCTTTGTTTCACATCTCACAGTTTTGTGGCCAAAAGCTCTTAAGCTGCATTAATTCTGGTCAGAATAAAAGTCTTGCCTGAACTTCAGAGACAAATTGATAAACAAAATAAAGAGACTAAATAGTTAGACACCATATCAAGAAATTTTGGTAATGGAATTTCAGTTGTACTGCAGTTTCTTTTTCCTATGAGGAGTTAATCTTCACAGATAAGGGCTCTTTTGATACCTGGTTCTTGTTTCCTATTTCCATCCTATTATTGATCTGGTAATAATAAACTTTTAGTTAATTACCTTCTGAATGTTATTTAAATGTTCACCTTCCGTTATTTTAAGACCTGCAAGCTGCTCTTTCTGGGGCTTTCTTGGGGATGTTGTTTTAGGAAACATCAGAATATGTGTTTGTTAATTCTGTCTAAATATGTAGGGTGTGAATTTTAATCTCTCAATATGTTACGTATAAACATCTTAGGCTGCCAAGCGAGGGATTCTTTCTTCAGTTCGCGGTAGAGGGGTTCACGCGAGAGGTCGGGGTGCATCGCGTAGCAGAGGCAGAGGAATACGAGGCCGGGGCCGAGGCAGAGGAGTTCCTGTGCACGCAGTGGTGGATCATCGACCCAGGGCATTGGAAATCTCTGCGTTTACCGAAAGCGACAGAGAAGATCTTCTGCCTCATTTTGCGGTATGTCACAATTTCACTTCTTTTTCCTTTGGATGACATTCTCCTGTTGAGTGACTTGCTTTCTCCTCATTCTGTTCATCTGGAAATATTATGTAGGAATGAATCTTTAGCATGATATGCAGAGGATGCATTAGGAAAAGGTAAAATAGGAAAATTACACTATTGCTTCAACTAGTTGTACCTGTAATCGCATACCATTTACAAGGCTGGGGTTTTTTTCTTAAAAAGAAAAAAAAGTGGCTTGTCATATTTATTTGCTTAGGATATATGTAATTTTTTTACATATTTTTAGGTACAGAAAGGTAAAATAGCTGAAGGGATGGTGAGAACAAAGGTTGATTTATTGCCAAATTTTCGGTACCTGTAGTGTGTTTATCTTTGTTGAAGTATCTTAACAAGTGCTTAATGAAAATTTTCTTTGAACATTTTTAGTGCTTTTCCCCAACTTTGAATTTAAGAGTCAGAGTGAAAATTGTGCAATTATATGTAGATCTTGAAAAGGCATCCAAACATTTCTGTCTATTCATGTACTTAAGCTTAAGAAGTCAGAGCTTTTTCTACTTTTTTTTTCTGTTTTCAGTCTAAAAAATGATAAAGTGATATACGTAATTTTTAGCAAATTTTTCTTTGCAAATATAATGGTGAAAAATCAACATAAATTTATAAAAGCCCTTATCCTCCATTTAAAAAAAAAAGTATAATAAAAGCAAGTTTGTTTTATTTTGTGGAATAAATACTAAGAATATAATGTGACTCTCCATCTGTACCACCCTCCCCCTTGTTTGTTTGGGGTTTTTTCCCCAACATTTAATTGCAGTGGTCCTCTCTGAAAGGAGAAGTCCAGGAGCCAGTTTGTCCACTAAATTCTACTCCATTCAGTGTACTTAATATTTCCTGTCAGGCAGTCATGCAAGAGGATTTAAAAAAAAAAAAAAAAAAATCCAACAGGGACCTGTCTTTCTTTTTACAGGAAACTTAATATCTTTAACAAGCCAAAATATTCGTTAAAAAGGAACTTAGTAATATGAGCAAATAAAATCTCATTCACAGTGTTAGTAGGATAACACTGAGAAGAAGATCAATTACTTAATTTTGCAGGTTGCAAGTTTGCTGTTTTAAACTTCCTCCAAATTCCACTGAAAATACTCTGAGCTGTATTTCTGTTTCTGTGGTATGATACCAAACTCTGTGCACATCAGCAGTGCAGTCCACTTGCACAGATGGGGTTTTTTGTTGGTCTTTGCAGCTTACAGTGATGGCAGCATCAAAGGTAGCAGTACCATAGTGGCCATTAGTGGAAGAGATGGGTCATGTTATTAAGATGTTGAAATACAGTTAAGTTTTGAAACTCTTTCTACAGTTCCTGACTCTTAAGAAATATTTCTTTGTGGAAGAGTTTGATAATAGCCTAGTGGAATCATATCTATCATAGTTTTACCTCATACCTGTAGGAATTGAGAAATCCAGAGACAAAAGCACTTCGGTGTTTTAGAAATGCAAGTACAAGTAACTGTATTCTTGGCTAAGACAAATACAATGGCATTAAGACTGTGAAATATACTCTGTTCTAATGATCTACTTTTTTTTTGAGGGCATTTGATTTAGGACTGCAGTTTTAGAGGTGGAGAACTATTTTACTAAACTTCTTTTAAAATTTTTTTATCAAAAGCAATATGGTGAAATTGAAGATTGCCAGATAGACGACTCTTCTCTCCATGCAGTGATTACTTTTAAAACAAGAGCAGAAGCTGAAGCTGTGAGTATAGTCTTTCTTGAAAATACACTGCAGCATTGAACTACTTTCTGGTTATGTTACACTTCTGTATTTGATTAAATGTAATACTGCTAGCTATTTTAAATCTATTGATACAAAAGTTTTAATTAAACAACAATGTCAGAACTGTATAATACTGAATTAGTTAGGAATTTAAGAGTTTATAGCAAAGTGAAGTGTAGGATGTATGAGGGAAATTAAGAGAAACATTTAGGAATTGATAGTTAGATGTCTGGGTTTATCTGTTTAATTGCCAGTTTTTTTCACCTGAAGACTTGGTACCCTCATAGTCTTCCAGAAATTTCACTGACATCCTGCAGAGTGAACCTATATATTTGCTTTGGGATCAATTTTGTTTACCTTTGTCTGAAAACCTGTGGTAGTGTGAATGGAATTTGATCTGATTCTTTTTTTCCCCCCTTTTTAGCATATTTTTTAGAAATTTATGAAATTACAGAAGCACAGAATTGCAGAAGTAACTTTTAGAAACCAAAATCCAGAGTTGACTTACATTATAATTCAGTATCATTACGTGTGGATCATTAGGACTTTATACATTTGGCTCAGCAGGACTCTTGCCTTACTTGGTCCATGGTATAGGCATTATGTGATCCTGAACAAAACAATGAATATAGTTGTTCTGCAAATGATTTTGTTTTCTTTAAAATCCTTGCATCACTGTTGGGAGGGAGTATTCCTGAAAATAGTAGGGACTCCAGAAAGAATGGATTCATATTTACAGTATGGTTGTATGGAAAGATTTCATTTTATGTTTCTATTTTGCACAAATTTTATCTTGAGTTTACCTGAACACAGTTTTCATACCTGGCCAGGCTATTCTCTTGTTCATCTTGAGACACCAGTGACCTGATTGACAGAAATAACTGCTATTTACAATGCAAATTAAGCCACTGAGGTCAATAGTTTTGAACACTTAGAGTATCATTTATGGTTAGATATTTTGAGATCCATGTGCCAAAGATGTTTTACAAAAACACAGAATTCTGTTTTGTTTGTGAAACTCTTAGCTATAGCAATGATGAGCACTAACTGTATGAGATAGTATTTATTCTGTAAAAAAGGAGGTACAATTAATGGTACATGGTGTATACTGACTGATAGGGTAAAAGAGTATTGTACAGCTGTACTGAAGGAACACAGTTCTACAGTGAACAAAAGTTACGTTCAGAGATAAAAGCTGTTGTAATTAGTATACTCCCAAATGAATTGAATTAAAGTTGGGATTTTAGTTTTGGTGCTTCCTGGTATTGGGTACTTCTTTATGCAGCTTTATATTCTTTGACGCTGTAGTTTACATAAGAAATACTCTTAAGTATAGAGAGAAACTTCTACTCCCCTGACAAGAAAAATAGGTCACCTAGAACAATAATCTGCTTTTATGGACTGTCCAAATAAAGTCTTTACTTCTCCCAGATGGAGTACGATTCATTGCAAGAATCTATTCAGTATCTGGCTACAGATGCTTGTTTATCAGCAAAATACATATTAGAACACGTTTTGCCTAAAAATTGGCACGGAACATCTTCTCTTCTTTTGCTGAATTTCTATATCTAAAAAGCAGGGAATGGTAGTATTTTGAACCAAATATAGAAGTATAGAGACAAGAAGAAGAAGCACCTGAAAAGGAAGGTAGCACAGAACAAAGATGTGGACGGGGGGAGAAAACATACGTTTGGTGGTAAGGTTGAAGTCAGCATTACATACATCTCTTTTTTTTTTTTTTTTTAACTTTTTTGGTGAATGCACTTCAGTGCATTTAAAAAGCAGTGTGTTTTTCCTCAGTCACTCTCAAATAGAATAGGTGGAGTTTTCAAGGTGAAGTTCAGAATATGCTTCAGAAAGTGGGGGATACTTTAGATGGATCAGGATTTATGATCAGTGTTTGAGATGTCCACATTCTAGAGAGCATTAAAACTTTTAATTGTCAAACAACTTTGTGTATAATTTCACCTTCATTACTAAATGAAAATTTTATGAAAATGGGGTTCCATCAAATCTAGGAAAAGCTGTATTTTCTTCAAGATATTCTTATATAAAAATATATTTCCACTGGAATGTCTGTGTTTACAGCTAAAGCAGACTTTAAGGCTGGCAATTTGAGAAGTTGTAGAAGGTAATCATTAAAAACCTCTGCCGAGACAAATTGTGAAGTAAATGCAGCTAATATTTTAGCTTCTTAAATGAAAATAGGCCTAGGCTTTATGATCATATATGTTTTAGCCTGGAAGGAAGAGGGAGATTCCCTGTTGTAAAATGTTGCATTTTTATGTAGTAGTAATTTCTTCCAAAGATTACAAGTTATTTCTGAACCTAAATGTCACATATAAGTACTTTTAAACATTCTAGTTGTGTGACATTGTGATGAGACCATGGACAAAAAGCTCCTGAGCTGCATTTTAATAAGCATAGAATCTTTTAAATTTATCATAAATTTATATGTACAGATTTAAAATTTATACCTGGGGACTTTAATATCACACAATTCATGTTCAGATGTCATTGAACATGTAATTGTTTCTACATTTCACATTATGCTGTACTTTCAGATTGTACTATAAATCTTTTGTGACCATGACGGTTATTTCGGAATGTTGCTAACGCTGAGTTATGCTCATTCATGTTACTTTAATTTGAACATACTATTTCCAAAGCATCCACTTAATGCAGCTGGTACTTAGAAAGACATGAATATCCCATAAGTTAAAAATTTTTGCATTTCAATTACAACAGCTTTACAGGAAGTGGAACATTTTCCAGTAGATTAAATTGTAATCACAAAGGGGTTTTTTTTAGTTGTTTGGTTGTTGGGTTTTTTAAAATGTATTAAATCATTTGTGGGATGTCTTACTTTTTCCAGTAAGTTATACATTAACAGTTTTGTATCTGTCTTTGAAAGATGAGGAACCCAGCAAAATAATACTAAAAAACAGGAATGTGTTGGTTCAGTATGTTACCCACATCACCAAATTATTTATGGTTTTCCAAGCTTATTTTCTTCTGAATGTATTTTCATCATTTTCCTCAAAGGATGTATGAATTCCATGTGCAGTGAATGAAGTAGTTTCATTTAACCTGTTAACAGTAATTCATATGAACATAACGCAACTTAGACTTTCTTTTGTAAAGTCACATATAACTAAGATGGTTAAACTCGTTTTAGGCTGCAATTCATGGATCTCGTTTCAAAGGACAGGAGCTCAAGTTGGCATGGAACAAGCCTGTTGCTAGTATGTCAGCTGTTGAAACAGAAGAAGCTGAACCTGATGAGGAAGAAGTAAGCGCTTGCTTTTTTTATTTTTTATTTTTTTCTTTTTTAATATGAAATAATACAGCTTTTTCAAAAAGAAAATTTTATCTGTGGATTCATACTTGTATTTTTTAATCTAACTTGTATTTTGATATCAGAAAGTAGACTTCTTTATATTTCTTGGGGTTTAGGGTGTCAAAAGTTTAGATACTTTACTTTTCCTTATGGAAATACTTCATTTTTTACACAACAAAAAACTCTAGAGGATATACCTAAAAAATGGAAGGCATGGATTTGGACTTAGATGAGAGAGATTGAGGATTTTGCCCAAAACACAGGTTTGTGCCATCTGCTTTTGGTACTGATTTCTTAGAGGACCATATTTCAGACTTTAATTTCTCTTTATAGAGAGGTATGGCTTGGAGGATACAGGTGAAGGAATAATTCAGAGCATTTTTTGACTTCGTAGAGACATCTGAAGTACCTTTGCTGAGTGTTAGTCTTCATCATGGTCCATGAGAAATACTAAAGCCTTGTCCAAATAACCTGAATTGGTTAATGTAGGAATAGTGGGGCAATATGTATTAATGCAATCTAACTCATTACACTCAAAATACCAATGTTTGTGAATTCAGAAAAATAAATGCCAGCTGGGGATAAAGTCAAGCAATCTTCTTCCTATTTTATTTAGTGTCAGTTAACTATATCCACATAATTGGCATAGAAAAGCTGAAGTGGAAGTGCACGTTGTCTTACTCAATGAGAGTATTTTGTCTGTATCTTTTTCCTATGGCATTTTGGCAGATCTACCATAAAAGCAGCTTCAGAAATTGCTTTGATATAACCACATTTGGTTAGTTTTCTTACACTTGGTGGTGTTCACTTTCTGTTTTTTTCCTGAAGAAAGCCACTTTGTCTGCTGTCTGTCTCCAAAAATGCTACTTTTTTTTTGTGTACCAGTTGATGACAGATACCTCTACCTCTGTGGATTCATATTAGACATTTGTGCATTCCAGTTTACTGAGTGCTACTTTCCTCATGTACACAAACCTCAAGCATTGTCAGATGGTCATGAGCTGTGAGTGAACAAGAGACTACATTGTGGAATCTTCAGAGCATCTTAGGTATTTTGTCACATCTCCTTCAGGGAGTTACTGCCTGGGAAGATCAACAGCAGTGTGTTGATGCAAGGAGTCTGCATTATTGAGAGGTCTCCTTGAGCAGCCACTTCACTGAGACTTTTTGTGTAATGGAGGAAAGGCATGCAGGGATATGCAAACATTTCAGCAGAGTAAAGGAAGGGAAGTACAGATTTGTTGGTAGGTGGACTACAGAGAGATCTGCTTTTTAACTGCCTCAGCTAATTATTCCTTTGGAAAATACCTAGGAGTTGAACTTGGCTCAAAACCTTTAGCTGCTCAGTGGTTTTGTCAGCTTGCTACTTAACTTTGTTTTATAGCAGCTGTTGTAAATACATGAAAAAGGTTTCTGTCATTATTCCATATCTATCACTACTGTGATACTGTTAGTTCAGCTGAGGAGTACTATGCTATAGAGGCTAGCAGGCTTAAGACTTGAATGAAACTGAGTACCTTGATGTCTCAACAAAAAAAACAAAAAAAAAAGGATCTATATAATTCAGCTGAGTGAGATTCTTAATAACAAAACAAGGTTCCTAGTCCATTTATGAAAATAAGAGGAAAGTCTTTTGGACTTGAGTGCTTTAGAAAATCCCTGGTGAGTAGCCAGCTAATTATGAAATCTAGTCTTCCTAGACTCTTTTGTTGTACACCTGGGTGCCTAACAAAAGAATTGACTCTGCTGAGTCAACAACTGATCGTTATGAAGAGTATGAAATGTGTAAGTAGAGATAAGCTTTTAATCATTAGGGGTTTGCAGTTCAGGGACCTCTTGAGTCAAAAATGTGGTGTCTTTGTAGTTGAAAGGCCTTTATATATGTTTATTGTATTAATTTATCTGATTCCTTTGGAATCAGAATAACATCTGTAATGTCCTGTAACAGGGAATGCTACTGTTCAACTATGTCTACCCAGAACAAGTATTGTTCTATTGCATCTGCCACCTGCATGTTCTCTCTTCGCTTTCTTTAAGATACTTAATATACAGGGATACTGTCATACCTCCCCTCAGTTATTGTCTCTCCTTATAGTTGTTCCCCTATATGGAAGCCTGGCTTTTTGGTCATCTCTACTGCCACTCAGCCTTGTGCTTTGTAGAGTTCTGCACTGTGCACTGCCCAGGACTCCTTCTCTTTGACTGTAGCACTGTTGTATTTTAGCTCACTGAACATCAGGAGATACTGGGAAAGAATCTAAGTCCTCAGAAGCTTCTGTGATTTAGTCAGGGTCAGACTACACAGGCATACATTGACCGACAGGTCAGGTGTCAACAGAACTCTTTGAAACTATGCTTTCTGTAATTCTGCAAGAGTAATGAAGATAGTTTCTCCCTCTTGTTAAAGAGCTTACAGGAAAGAGAGAAGGCTTAGTTTTAGGCTTTCTTCAGCCTAGAGCCTCTTACCTCTCATAAAACTTCATAATTTTGCAAATCAACCTTCACACCTCTTGCTGAATTTGGAAATACTGTAGCAAAAGCAATTCCTTAGACACAAAGAATAAGCAAGGAAGACCACAGCTGCTATCTAACAGATGGACAGTTTTGCTAGGGAAAGATATCCTTGTGTTTTAGTCCTTTCTTTAGCTAGTGCAGAGTTTACTGTGTTAGATGTGGTCATCAAAAAAGTTTCAAGACAGGATAGTTTATATACACCCCTGTGTCTATATGTAGATAGAGACTAAAGCAACTTATATTCAAGGGCTTTGAAGTCTGTCAAGTTTCTATGTTGTTACAGAAAGGAATTGAAAATATAGTAATATAGTTTGTCTGAATTTCTCTAAATACCTGTCTCCCTGCCTCAATCATTTGAATTTTTATATTGATTTCAATCTTGATTAAGGTGTCAAAATCAAAAAATCCCAGATTCAACCTTTTTGATACTATGGGACAGGTAGATTAAGCTCTTGGATGAAAACATAGATACTGTGAACATGCAAAAACCGTTAGATTTCAGTATAGCATATTACATTTCATGGGAACATAGCAGTTTGCACATGAATGATAGATACATTGAAGAATCAGAAGAGCTGTCTAAGGACGAGGTGCATGCGTCATGGTCATTTTGAAGTCTGTTGAAAAGAAAAGAGTTTAATTTGCCATTTAGTAATATATGTATATTAGACATATACATCCAGTGTACTTTTTTGAAAGCATTAATGTTTACCTATTCACAACCAAATTTTTTTATTAAAGTGCAAATACCAGAGATTTGTATTTTGCCTTTTGATTTTTAACATTTTCTGATACAACAGTATCACGTTTTTCTCTTGAAGTTTCAGGAAGAATCTTTGGTGGACGACTCGCTGCTTCAAGATGATGATGAAGAGGAAGAGGAGAACGAATCTCGTTCATGGAGAAGATGATTCAACTGATCAATGATAATGCTAGAACTGCACCTGTGTTGCATTAGTATTACCTAATGTACTTCTGCATCTTTGTATTAAAAGGGGTTTTGTGATGAAGCTGGATTCAGATATAGATTAAAAAGCAGCTGGTTGGTTATACATTTTGAGAGATTGATGTTTGAGTTACATTTCAGTAAATGAATGCTAAAGACATCATACTAGGAACATATGCAATGTTTTTATTACATAGTTCTACAGAAAGTTACAGAATTCTTTGGGTTCTTTGTAATTTACTGAATTGGTCAAACACAAATGACCAAAAGTTGTTATAACATAGATAATTTTTGTTCTATTCCAGATACGGAATGAAAATTTGCATTTAAAATCTTTGTGAATGTTTTCAGAAATGAATAGATAACAGTACTAAACCGAAGTCTCTAAAGTTATGTATTCATAATATTGCATAGTAGTATGCTTAGGCTTTACTATGTACTAGCCTTTTGTTGGATTTGTGTACGTATTTTACCTATGGGTTTTAATGATAAAGTGTATGACTGCTTTGCATATAAGTCCTTATGACTTTAAGATGTTAAAAAATAAAGAAATGGAATGGTCTTAAAAAAAAAAAAAAAAAAGAAAAAAAAAGCAATAACCAAAAAAGCTAAGGCAATGGTCCTTCATGACGAAAAAAAAAAAAAAAAAAAAAAAAAAAAAAAAAAGAGAAAAGACCATTCCAAATGGCAACCCCCACCCCCATGTTCACAAAAGGAGCTTGAATCACTATCACTTATACTAAAATAATACTGAAAATATGAAACTAATCTCAATCGTGCTTTACATTAACACATGGTGTACTCTGCATAAAAACTTTTGGTTGTTTTGAATTTAAAGTGATGCGAGTCAAATGGTAAATAGAATACTACTCCAACAATAAGGAATTTTTTTTTATCTCTGCACTGTGCAACTGTAGAAGAAAATTTGATCCCACGAGAATAACATGCAGTAATGAAATATAATTTAGAAAAATATGTGAGGAGAATTAGAGTATTTGGTAGATACTCTAAAAATTTGAGTACACAACTAATGCATCTTTTATATTCCTGTGTTTCTATGATTACATTTTTTCATTTCAAAAGTAACACTTGGAAAATCCTAAGTTCACACTATAGCACATATTCACCATTCAAAAATACATGATATATTAGTGTACCCCACAGAAAATCTTCATTGGCTCTTTCTAACAGGTCATTCTGGTATGCGAGGTGTGGCGTTTCTTTGCTTCGTAGGAAGGGGAATTCCCCACTCCTTTGCAGTAAATGACCTCTCACAAAGACATGTTTTTATATCCATTTAATGGCATTTTGCTGGACTGTTTTCAAAAGAAAACCCATTTATTAAGTATTAAAGTCTTGGGTTTTGTTTTTGTTCTGAAGGTAGTGGGTGGGGTGTTTTGATTTAATGTTTTCTTTCCCTCTCATTAATTCATTGATGAGTTCATCATAAAACCACTGTCTCTACATCTCTGAGATGGACATGAGCCTGTACTTCTGCTCACCTAAGAGTTGGACTTCATGATCTTTGTGGGTCCCTACCAACTTAGAATATTCCATGATTCTGTGAGAGTACTTCAGTTAAGAGCGTGTTTTCTTTAGTCCATGTTTTTGTCTTTTCCTGGGAGGAGGGGGAGAACTGGTGTAAGTCATGTCCCTGTCCTTTTTTTTCAATTCCAGAGTAGGAATGGAGGAAAGTAGAAGTAGTAGCATTCCAGAGAGGAGCTCCAGCTGTAGAATTTTTGTTCATGCTTTTCAATTGAAGGGATTTTAAGGACTGGATCCTGGTTTGGGTTTTTTTTTTGTTGAGCTTTTTGTTTGATTTGGTTTGGTTTTCCCCTCTGTCCTGATGTGTATGCATATCTTGTTGCAAAAAATATGCACTTAAATTTTTGTATAGTCCTAGTTTCACATTGAAATGTCACAATTGACTGCCATGCTTGTTACACTAAGTTCTACATTTTGCCATAAGGAATTGTATTTGGGAAATTGATTTCCTTTTACACTGAATTTCAGGCAAAATAAAATATTTTAAGAACCTTTTTATCCAGTGCTCTGAATGAGCTGTTCTAATTCACTGAAGTAAGTACAATCTTTCCTACTTTCCTTTTTTAATTAATTTAGTACATTTGAAGGGTGCCAAATTGACAGTCCACGAGGTGGAAATTTTTTGTGTGTTGTCTTACCGAACAGGTACAGCACAGGAAAACACTGTCCATGCTCCATAAAGTGTTTGTGTGGCCTGCTTTGCTGCTCAAACCTGCCTTTTCATTGCAGTCACTCAACACAAGCTAATGACAACTATAACTGTGTTTTTTACATGGATGCTTCTTACAAATCATCTGAAATTGCTGTATCATATAATTTTAAAACTTGTGTTCCAAGTTTGCCTGTTTGTTTTGAATTCAGCCTGGTAATGCATCCATCTAGGATTCACTTCATTGAAATTGCACCCTGGTTTGCTGGTAAGGGGATGAAACCTTTTAAAATTCTTTTTTTTTGCCTTCCTTCTGCAAACTTCCTACTGGTGTGTATTTTATTCCCTGCTGTTACCTTGTGACATTCTGAATGGTTTAAAAACACCTGGATCAGAATGACTTGGTTTATTCTCACTTTAAAACCAACCCCCAATATTTGTTTCAGTCAAAACTAATCTGTGGTTGTGTTATTCAACATAAGAAAACTCTGTCCCAGTTGCAGTCTGAATGGATTCTGTACAGATTTCTGTCATTATCAAATTATTTTCTTCATTTGATTGGCTTGCTCTGTTTTCCTTGTCTAGCTCTGCTCCCTTCCATCTTTTTGCTACTACCTTAGCCAACGCTTGTCACTTCAGTTCAGTCAGATCCTTGTTAACTTAGCTTTCAGTGAAACCTGTTGTCACCTTCCTTTTTTGACTCAACAAACCATCCTGCTGGCTTGGTTTTCCTCAAAACAGATTTTCAAAATTCCCATGGAATAAAAGGTAAGCATTTAAGAAGGTATTTTTTTTTCCACTTGGATGCTAAAGGGCTTGAGTAAGATGTGAGCTGACATGCAGTTCAATGGCAGTATTGTTTAAAACCACATTTGGTTGAACTACAAAAAATTTGAAGTAATGGGAGTCAGTAATTCAGACTATATTATGATTGCTGCAAAACAATAAATTAACAAGAATATTTCTTTGAAGCAACACTTATGGCCATTACTACCTATATTTTTCCTTCTCTTAACGCCAGTCATACACTACAGTTGTACGAATACATAAAAGAAATACAAAGGGGCAGAGACCTTCAGTGAAGTGCCTCATTTACTCTAATTCAACATAGATTTTTTTATGTTGCAACTAATGAAGATATAGTCAGATTTAATCCTGCATTACTTATCTTTTATTGCACCTAGGACAATAAATTACAATTAAAAATTAAGATTAGAACAACTGGAACAAATAACAGAAATTTGAAGGGTTTCTGGGAAAACAAGTGAAAGTCAATTTTATTGTTCTTCATCATACTGTTCTGAGTGGAGCTGTATCTTACTGTACTGATATAATAGCACGTGATTACTTTCAGATGAACTTGTTAAGTCAGACAAAGTAAAAGTTCTTGATCAAGATTAAAGAAAAAAGCTTCATCTTTCTCAAATGTGCCAATATAGCTGTAAACTTATCCTTGGGGATGATGAACCTTTAGTTTTTGTGGGCTCAGTGTAAAGAGGTCAGTGTAGACCTTTATAAACACACTAGTGTGCTTGTTACACAGGTACCTAAATACTGTACTTTTATAAAATAACTATTTTTTATTTAAGTATGCCTCTGCATGTTTTATTCTGAACAGTGTTTTAACTCTGAGGATATCAAAAATACTTGCAACAAAAATAGACTTTGGTGATTCAATCTTTATTTGAATTCTCTTGACATCTAATGGGAACTCTAAAGAGAAGGATTTCAAGAACATACCACCTATACCACCCATACCATCTATTTTTCCTAATAGATAATTATTTGTAAAATCCTTCTATATGTGTTAATGCTAGAACTTATCTTGATTGTACTTTGTTCTTGATCTGTGTGAGTGACGATTAACTTTTTTTTCTTCTTCTTGCAGTAAGCTTGTAATCCTGAGACCAGTTGATGTCTTTGAAAATCATCTCATCTGACCCAGTGGTATATTGTAGTAATTTTGATGTTAGAGTTTTAATTATTGAATTCCGAGATCCTTCCTGCTTTGTTAGCAGAACAGACTAAATCAGTTTCTCGCCTCTCTCTGCCAAAGACTGGAATACCATATTTAGCAAATTTGTCTGGTCTACATGATGAACTGGATTTTAGTATTTCCCTATCAGCAAATGGAATAATAAAGTTTGAGATGTGTACTCTTCAAAATACATTTTTCTGAAAAACGTTTTCACTAGGCCTGTTTGTTTCATTTTGACCTCTTGGACACAGAGAGGGTAGAATAGTCTTTTTACTCGTTTACACTATTTTATTTTTTTGTGTTGCAGATGTGCATAAATGTTTTATAGTAATTTGATGGGTAAAAGTTTTCTTTAAAAAATCAGATCTTTTTGTATCATCTACCATATACACTTGTTTTCAGAGAAAGGGGAGAAAAGTAAATGGGTTACAGTTCCTCCTGACAAGCTGTGATGATTATTTCAAATTAGAAATGTTTACAGGCCCCAAAACTTCAACAGTGCAGATGTTCATTTCCCAGTCCTGAAGAATGACTTCTCTTTATTAAAGCTAGTGTTCTTTTAAATGCAAAAAGAAAAGAAACACTAGCTTCCCAAAAATGTTTTTGTGATGGTCTGCAGCCAGACAGGATATTTCCCAGCTCTAAGGCATATGAACTCTTCTCTCTAACCAATAACTGGCTCTCTAGGGAAATGAGAAAAGTTTCTTGGGTTTTAAAGGTCATAATTTATTCTTCGTCTTGCACAAAATTTTGTGCAATAAAGATGTTTGATCCAAAGAGAAGACAAAGACTTCACAAAAGTTTATGTTGATCTATGCATGTAAAAATCTATGTCCTTTGCTAAAATCATGTGCATGTTGCTAATGCATATATGGTGTAGCTGAGATCTACCAAAGCACAGAAATGCCTTTAGGGTAAAAACCCTCATTTTTATAGAGCTTCCCAGTTCTGCAGAGCTCTGCTGCATAAAAGCCAAGAGAAGTGTCCTTTCCATTTAAAGTACCTTGTTTTAACATGAAGAAATGTTCTTCCTCACATTTGCAAACTGTCCTTTCTCTGCTTAAAAAAAACCCCTGCTTCTGATTTCGTGGGGTTTTTTTTTTCTTTTCCTTGAGATAAAGCCTTGTATTTTCTCTTTCGGCTGCTAGAGGGCACTATGGCTACACAAGTAAAGTACAAAAGCTGGAAAGTGCTCCCATTTTAACACTTCTGTGATATTTTTCCTGTTTCAGTTCTCATGCTAATATTTGCATTTCTTGCAAAAACCTGTATACATCTCTACTATGTCAGCAGAAATTCTATTTGTGTGAACTGAGACAAAGTATCTCTCTTTGGATTTAGGTACCAATGATAAAACATGACTCCAGGTGTTTAAATCTGAATAAAACAGAAGAATGTTTCAGTGTTGCAAGAGGCATGTATCCGTTGCCTTTTCTGCTCTGGGAGTTGAACTAGGTTTGATAGATTACGCTTGAACTTACAGAAAACTTTGGGTAGCTATATCCTGTTTGTCAAAGCTTTTCATAAGAATTAATCTTTTAAACGTGTTTGTGCTCTGGAATAGGGAAAGATAAAACTTATTGCTGGAAAGTGGAGGGGGGCAGAAATGGCACACAACACTGGGTTTTCATATAAACTACAAAAGAAATCACCAGCCTAACATAGTTAGAATAAATTTCACCACTGTATACAGTCATATTTGCTTTATGATAGATTCATCTTAAATACATCAAATAATTACTACTGTAGCTCCACCAACTGGTGCACTGTAATTACACAAAACAATTTTTCAGCTATGATGTGGAATACTTGCTCATCCTTGTGCACCCACTATACTGTCTCTTACTGTCTTGCCTGGGTGCACCAGGAAGCTGCTGGTAGCCCATGCATTGGAATACTGACTGTGCAGCTTGGAAGTCTGAGAGTGCAATGCCCATGCACACGAATCAGATGTAGGCCAACACCGTGCAGGACACGTATTCTCATTCTGTGTTGTTTTCTATTCCCTTTCAGTCATTAGTGCAATGTCAAAAAGTGCTGTGGCACCACAGATTTCGTTACACTCCTAACTCACAAAATAGCTATGTGGAGATTATCATATGCTCTCTTTTTTTCTTGAAGGGGGCTTCTGTATCAACACCTGTGGATAAACATCACAAAATGCCGCAAGACTTGCAAGAAGTCGGTATCTTTGAATTCACCTAAAGATGGAAAACTTACCAGAAGTGACTGTGAGAAGAGGAATTCTGGTTGTAAAAATTATTTGGTTTTATTTATCATGATTATTTCTTTGCATTCAGATCTTATAGATTATTAAAATTTACCCACTGCTGCTCACAGAGAGGTATTAGGTAATGTTTAAAATGATACATCCCCCATGTGATATTTCTACCAGTTTAATAGAAAATCAAAGAGTATTTTGATACAATTTTTAATTATATTTTTCCACCTACTTTCTCTGTGGTATTACTTTACCTCAGAAAACAGAGAGTGTGTTTGGATACTGTTTATTTATTTGCATAGTTCTACAATCTTCAACTTTTCCATTGATGCTGTTTTCAAAACTCCCCTATTGGTTGTACCATCCTTCACATATTAGGCAAAAAACCACTTGTGTAAGGTTAAATAGAATTTGAAATTTTATCAAGAACACAAAAATAGAAATATCCAGTAAGCAAGTGAGCAGGCTTAGAAAACGTTCCTGCAGCATAGAATTTTGTATAGATCTTAAGAAAGGTGGACTTTCTATACCCGAGTAATTGAAATCTTGACCATCTTTCAAACAAGTTCTTACAATGAAAGCAAATGTTACCTGCTCATAACTGCTTATGTACTTGAACACATTTTAAATGGGTTAATCTTTCTATAGAGAGAATAAAAATCTGATTTTGCTGCTACATCCAAGAGTACATATTCAGTATCTGTGGGGTAATCGGTCTACTTTTAAAATACTAAGTCAATAATTGCTGAGTATTTGTTTCCAGAATTCAGAAATTTGGACTCCGGTGGTCCTACAAGCTACTTCTGTTGGATTTTTTCTTTGTTTTGCTTTTTTGTTGGTTTTGTTGGGGTTTTAGTTTGTTTATTTGTTTGGTTTTTGTTGTTTGGTTTGGTTTCAGGTTTGGGGGTTTTGGGTGGGACAGGAGGGTTGTGGTTTTGTTTGGGTTGTTTTTTTTTTTCCCCGGTGGTAAAATTTCATCAGATATTTTGCAAAACTACCTCTTCTTGTTTAGTATTTGTAATTCTTTGTTCCCAGAAGCAACATCCTGTGTATTGTGTATTTAGATAAATTTGGCTACATCACATTAATACATCTGTGAGAGTATTCAGTTAGTGAAAAATGTGAGATTAAAGAGCAAAAAGCAATAGCTGTAGCCTTTATGGTGGAAGAAGCAAAGTGCAGGTCAGCAGACTTACTGCCTGACCTGAATTATAAAAATAAGTTTTCTATTAGAAGTTATGTAAGGATATTGGCAATACAACAGAAGATACAGAGAACTTTTTGCTGTCAATACATAGTGAAAAATTAAGGAATGTAAGTTATATTAGACCTTGTTAAGTTTTAATTGGTTAGTTCTCTCTGTATTTGCAGTTTTGTATTGGTGAACTCCCACAATATTATTTGCATGTCTTCACTAAATTTATGTTCTAATAACTTTAATATTAAAATAATTTAAAATATATTTATTTCTTCAGTTCCTGTGTTGAACTGTCTCCAAATATCCTTTCAAGTGAATTTAAAGTAAGTACTATTTTTTTCCATCCTTGTTTTCTGTAATCCTTTCTCTACTAAAAATACTGAGGTCTTTGCTCTTTAGTAGCTCTTCTCTGCAAATCTACTGTGTATTGAATTTTTTGAAGACAGCTTACCAGGAAAACACAGACAAAACAGAGAATAAGTTATAGAAATTGGAATCTGAAATACCTAAAATATTAACCAAGAGTATTCAGTACACTACCATTTTTAAGATGGCAGTATGTCATGCTACAATACTATCTGTAGATAAGCTTTTGTTAAACTTTTAAAGTAATTTGAGTAGGTAATGACTAGTGTGTAAGTAGTCTAAGGCAAGATTGATGGCACCTTGATTGGCTGTAGCAGTTACTAAAGTTCACATTTTATGACCTCCTTAAAAATATTAATTTAGAAGCTTATGAATTACTCTCTGGAGTCACTCTGAATTAACAAATACTGAGCTAGTTTTTAGCATTTGAATCTTTCTGTGAAATAATTTCTACCCACTGTTGAACTTTATAGTGTTTTTCAAGAATCCATTTTCTAGATAAAGCAGTATTAACTCTTTGATGGCCAGCACTAAGTTGTGAAAAATGTTCTTATAGTCTTGTTCCATGCCAGGATCAGAGAGGACCCTGGCTGGTCACTCGTGCCCATCCTCTGTGCTTGACACAGCAGGTATTTGAGTGATAATATAGTAATTGAGGAACTGGGCTATGCTTTAAAAATGGGATAATACAAATGAATTACCTTCCTAATCTACTTTGCCAAATGACTGAAAAGATGTTACTGGTGGGGGATGCTGGGGCAGGAGTGAGGAGGTGAGATCAGTAGACATCTTCGTCCCATTATTTATTCTGTTTCAAGCCATGCTACGTTCACTGGAAAAACTCATACCACTGTGCTGTTCTTGGTTACGTATGTTTGGCTTCAACTCTTGGTTTGTCTCTTCTCTTCCCCTGATTTACAGGAGCCAGGACAAAACATTTAATAAAACCTTTAGTGAGCAGAATGTGGAAGCTGAAGTGCTTCCACAGAAGATCAGAAGAGCAGTTGAGAACAGAAGCCTTGCACTTGCACAGGACTCATCACAAACACAGGACATGCTGTCGTTCATCTGTGACCCACTAAATTGAAAGCTGCATGGCCCTGCATTTGAGCTGACTCTCTGGACCCGTTTGCATTCTTAATAGCCCTACAAACAGGGACTTTGCTGTAGGAGCTCTTACTCGTTTTGGCATATCCCTCAGTTGTTCTGGTGGGGGGAAGGCAGTCTCAGATCAGTCAAGGATCACCTCCAAAAGAGGTGTGAGAAGCCATGAAAGATTTTTGTCAGACCTTTAGCATCTTCATTTAGCTTATTGTGAGTGTGGTAGCTTTGTGTCAAAGGCTGTGTGACTTGTATGTTAGTGCAGTGCTAATGCAGCAGCAGCAGCAGGGTTTCCTCCTCTACTCACCATTGTGCAGCAGAGCCACAGTGCTTGGATTTGCACTTCCTAGGAAAACTCAGCTTTGCCAGATGGGTGAAGCAGCCCTGAGGCTAGGCTGGAGCAAGATGAGATCATTTTCTCTAATGTATCTGTGTAGACAAGCTAAACCATTGGCAAGGAACAAAGGCAATTCTGACACCATTTAGGGACCTTAGTCAGAGAACCCAGCAGGTGGGAAGAAAACAGTAAGTGTAGGGATGTATCATGCACTGTAGGACTTGAAATTAGGTTAGATGGTAGAAAGGCTGGCTTTGTTTAATTTTGTTGGGTGTTGGTGAAATTAAATTTCTAGAAAGAGGTGCTGAGGCAGATGGAAGCTGAGGTTTCAAGTTCTTGGCCAAACAATTGTTTATGTGCAGGTCTCCTTTCCTGCAATCTATCCTCTCTCTGCCACACCTGTGGGTAGCCTAGTTTGTTGCAGACGAGACATGCTGTAAAAGATTTGGGAAATACTGCTAAATCCGAAGAATAGGGCCAGGAAATACTGATTGTCTGCCTAGTACTTTCACAGAGGCTTCCATCTGGAACTTTAAAGTATCATCCAAGATACCTAGAAGTTTAGAGAAGCCTCACTTTACTGATTACTTCTGCATGGCTTAGTGATTGCAGAATTTAGTGTTCCTTGTTATGAGTCCCTGTGGAGCATGTTGTGTCAACAGTCAGTTTCTCTTTTGAAAGACTACTTTTCCAGTCCATGGGTGTTGTGGTGACCCAGCCCACTGCGGGGCTGGGGCAGCGAGATGCCAATCAATCCCAGCCCACCCTCTGGATCGAGTTTCCCGAAGAGGCAGACCTAGAGGGCGGGTCAGGGGGCGGCTCAGAAGCCTAAGCTGCACCCCCTGGGCAGAGCCCGGGTACGAGCCACCTCCCCCGGTTCGGGAAAATTCTCGGGTACTCCGTTGTTCACTGGTTCTCTGTTATAACTCCCGCCTCTCGGTTTCTGCCCACAGTGGCTCTTGTTACATTGTATCCTCCCCTGGCTTGTAACTGGTTTTCAAATTCCCTATAAAACTGAGGACAAGCCTCGGGGAAGGATCCCATCACATTCCGTCCCTCTCGAGTTTGTTCGGGTTGTGAAACTTCTCACAATAAACCTGTTAGGAGTGAGACCTGAACAGCCTCTCTCTTCCTTTGTCTCCGAGCTAATGTGAGCCGATCCCTGCCATGTTCCCTCTGCCGAGAAGCCAGCTAGCTAGCCCAGCAAGCAGCTCTTTTCCTGATGCCAAAGTCGCTTCTGCGACGCGCAGAAGAATGCAGCTGGACTGTCTCTGACCTGGGGCACGCCAGAGCTCGTGCTTCAAGCAGCAAGAACTGCGTTACATGGGTGTGTGTTTGTCTTTTCAAACCTGTTCATCCAAGTAAGGTAGGATAACATCAACAAGTTAAGTAATGGAACTCTCCTGGTTTTTAAGCTGTTTAACCTGTTGCCTGAGTGAACAAATTAGGAAGCAGTTACATGAGCAACTAAATGGGCAGATCATAATATTAGATAGGAAATTGCATGATGCTGAATTATTGTCATGATACAGGACAAGGGAATCCTCTTTGGTTATCATAGCTGCAGAATATGATGAAAGGTACTCATCTAAACTCTTATGGTTACATTAGCAGGAGCTTGTGTCAATTAAACCTTTAGAAGTGCAAAGAATTTCAGTACCTAACTCCTTTCAGATATCTCTCCAGCTGCACAAAGAATCAATGGTCTTGTCATGACCTTCTTTCTCTGACCTGACTTGGAACTGTTCTGAACCTTTAAAGTGTTAGGAGCTATCCCTAGCATTGTCTTATCTGAGAGAGGTTATGTGTGCTTCGATGACTGCTTTCTAAAATCAGATAATCAAAACCATTCAAAATTAAAATATTTATGTGGAAAAAAAGGTAGAGTCTAATCTTGAGTCTTTATTGGAGTCCAAAAATCGCAATGAAAAGTAATTATCTACTTTTATCTCCATGGATCCATATGCAAATCTCTAAAATATCCTCAAATGCTACCTGTTACTAGTAAAAATACACATTGGCTTTTGAAGAACTCAGCATTTTGTTGGTTTTCCTCCAAATGTCTGAACAAAAAATAAACAGTCTTCTCTAACCACTCTGCTTAGTATTGTATAGTGGTTATGGGAACAATGTGTTAGGAACCCTCTGCATGAATTTTGAATGGTATTTTAGATTGATGTGGGTATCCTAGGCCCTTCTGAATTTTTCTTCTACCCCAACAACCAAATGAATGGTGAGAAAAGCCCATGAATGTTCTTGAAACACCAACTTCTGCCTGTAGCAACTTGCCTGAAGATCTTGCAAGGTGGTAGACTGTGATGGCTTCCAAATACCTTCATGTCATGCAATAATGCTGTGGTTTAGTCTGCTGCCTATCCAGCACTATCACATTTCAGCATGTCTTCATAGCTTTTGCTTTTTAGTAGAACTCACTAGAGACACAGGTTATTTCAGTGTCTTGTTCCCTGTCGGAATGTTGGTACTCAGCCTCCTGGTCTACATAAATACTAGTAAATTAAACATGGCTGGGACTGTTCTCTGATGCTGAGGCCAACTGGCTTGGAACAACTCTCACACACACTATTAGGCTTCAAAACAGGACAACCATATCCACATTCTCTGCTGTAAATAGTCTGTCTTGGGATAGTTGATCTGGGTCTCTGAGGTGCTGTGGCCTGACAATGTAACAGTTGTGGAACCCACAATAGGGTTCAGTGCCTATGATGTATGCTGGACCCATTTGTTTCACTAATTCAGATGTGTCTGAGTTGCCAAGCTTTGTTCAACAGCAGGTAATATGATATGTTTCCACTGGCAGATGAAGGGGCCTAGAGGAAAATCTGTTCTTTTCCAAAGCAGTGACAATTGTCAACAATGTTCTGCAAGGAATCCATCCTCTCTAGAGATGAATGTCGCTAACTGAAAGAGGGAATGGGTGCTAAAAAACCAAAAATCCTAGTACTTTAGCTAATGGACAAATGAATGGCAATTAACAATTAAAATTTTGTAGACCATAGTAACTATTGGATTTAATGAGAAGTGTAAAATACATGGCAGTCTTGTGAGATACAGAGTTAGAAGAAACCTTATTAAAGAAAATTAATAGTAATCTTCAAGTTGAAATTCATGTAGGCGATTTTATTCAAGTTTTCTTATCACTAGTAAGGTTTGGAGGTCTCTTGAACTATCCCTGAGTATTACCAGCAGTCTTGAAAATTAACCTAGCAATAATGCAGTGGTGTAGTCAAAGGGGCAAGCTGCAATACTTTTCTGGCACGCCTTCCCCTAGAATTTCAGTTTCCTATAAACTGACAAAGGGGGAGATCTACACAGATAATTCATCCTTTAGCCCTTCATGTGTAAGTATGCTTTTAGCACAGTACATCACCTTAAGTATTATACCTTCTGCAGTAGGATAGAATTCTCGGACCTGATAATTCATGCTACCAAATTACTTGCAAGTACATTGTGAAAACATTTTCTGTGTCTATGCATGTATTTCATCAGCCATCCTCCCATCTGTCAAAATAGATTGAATGATTTAATTGCCTAATCAGCTTTCCAAGTCTCCCATGTACATACAAAAACATCACAGTGAGTTGTAGAGTTACATGGTGGTGTATAAGCAATTATTAGAGATACCTATTAGAGTTTTCCCAAGTTCCTTATTGTGGTAGACAACAAGCGTGTTGGATTTAGCTAGATTATAAGCATGGTTATTTACTAGCAGAAGCTGATGTTTTTCTCCCCTCTATTTTTACATTTGAGGATAAAATATAATTTATGTTCTGGGCATCATCTTGTGGAAGTTCTAAATCACTTCATGAGGCTTTCAGCCTAGGTTATGTCATTTATCCATCAGCACTCAGTCCATTTAATCCAGACCTCTCAGCTGTACAGACCTAGCTCCTGTTGTGAGTGATCGGCCTGCTTGAGTGCTCCCAGCTTCTCCTGTCACATCACATTTGCATAAAAGAGGACGGATAACCAAATTTGAGCACACAAATGAAAATGCTAAGCGCTGAACCTGTCACAGTTGTTGTTCAACTAATTGTGAAAAATTTGATTTGCTGGCTTTTCACTGTTTATCATGTGGACCCCCTTCTCAAATTTGCCTTGGCTTCTGCTTCTGTACATGTAGCTTTTAAACTCTCTATACAAGCAGCCCACCCTGGGGATTACTTACCTCTCCTACCAGCTTTTAATGTTGGCTCATCTACTTGACTAAATTAGGCCACCATGGCAAACAAACACATAATTAAAAACCTGGGAAAGACAACTGCAGTTGCACTTCTTAAATTGATTTTGCAGTCTATTACTGGTATATGCCTTTGCATTTTGCCATTTGTATCTCATCCTCCTGTAAACCCTGAAAATGTCCTTGCTTTTGATTGTATATAGGAGGGAGATATATTATTTCAAAATGAAAACTAATATTTTCTTCTGAAATGGAAATAGTAAATAAAAACACACTCTTGTTTCTGGGTACTTTGTGGCAGCTAATTACAGAGGTGCTGTATTCATTTGAAATTAGACCCATTTTTGAACTGGCATTGAAAGATTATGGATGAAGTATTGTTCAAATTATTGTGATTTTTCAAAATTCTGGGGTTTGACTCTGCTTTCAAAATGTGCCTACAACTGCTGTTGTGTTTCTAATTCAGAACACTTTGTCTTTACTTATCTGTAAACACTTCTTATGATTTATACCAAGAGATCACCAATTAAAACAGTTGAATATCACACTGCTTTTTTGTGAGGGGAGAGGAGGTTCAGCCAAACAATTATCTATAAAAATATAGAATCATCTACAAATCCAAATCATTCATCCCTTTGGTATTGTCATTGGTTGGTTATACTCTGAATGCCCATAGCTGTCATCATTTAAGAAGGTGGATGATAACATGGGCGTAGTGGGTATAAATCTATCAAGACTATTGAAGGCATCTAAAAACAACCTGATAAGAAAAACTGTTATTTAGATGTATAGTAAAAATCTTTATTTTTCTAGAAGTTCTAAAATATCAAAATATTTGTTTTCAAATCAAAAATTATTCATCAGCAGTTATGGCTGAAACATTGTCAAAAAAAAAGAAATTATTTTTCTTAAAATCCTTATTAATTTCATTTTATTGTGTCTGTGAAGAGGTAGAAGCTCCTAAAGTGACTTCATGTCAAGTGAAGTTCACCGAAAACAGCTGTAGTAGTAGGACATAATCTCTTCTGTAAACTGGTCAAGTTGTATCTTAAAACTGTACGATACTTCCAACTGTTTCTCTGGTAAGTTTGTACCAAAAAAAACCAAACAAAAACTCCCCGTATTTTCATTTATATAATTTGTAGCCTAAACTGACTTAAATCCAGGTTATCTGTGGTTAGCTGTCCTTTGTTTTAAATGGCTCTTCTCCCTTCATGATGTTTACTTCCTTGATATGTTCATCAACAGCTGTCAAGTCAGAGCCTTCATTTCACAAGGCTAAATGGGCTGAATTCTTAAAGGCTTTTGACAAAGCCTGGTGTATTTAACTGCAGCAATATCCGATTGTAACATTCAGAAATCAGTATGTTGGAGAACACTGTCCTTCTCCGTTAAATTTTGCTCTTTTCCTCATTTTTGACACTGAGTTCTGCTGTCATTAAAAATGCACCTGGAGAAATAACTTGTGCTGTACTCTATGCTCCTACATTTGGCTTGTGATCACTAGAATAGTATCAGTTTCCTTTTGCTCATCCTTCACATCATACTACTTTTCCTTCTTCCTCATTAACAGCTTTTCAAAGTTGACCTCCTTTCCTGCCCTCTTTCTCAAGTTTGCCAATGAGTTACACTAAATATATAAATCATATTTGCAAAATAAAATGTTTGGAAAATGTAGATACAGATATTTGGAAGAGACTATTCATTAGCATAGCAAGCCCACAGCATCAAACTGAGAAGCAGCAAAAATTCAAGAAATTAATTAAAGTTAATTAACAGAAAACTTTCTGTACTTGAAAAACTGCAACTATGCTGCCAACAGGTTTGATTCTGAAAATCAATGAAGTAGCAGCTCCTGGTCCAGAACAAAAAGATTGCTTGTGAATTTCCAGAATGTTGTTACATCTTTTAGGTTATTCTGAGTAACCTTCAACAAGATGGTCTAGAGTGAATCTAATATTCCCTCCCAGCTTCTCTCATTTACAAAGCACATCCCAGTAGCTGAAATATCCTTAGATATCCTTGTGACCAAAGAGGCAGAAGAAGATTTATTTACTCAAGAAAATACATAGTTTTCAAAATCCATTTTCTTCAGATAAAGAGAAGAATAAAATTGTTACCCTGTTCTTTAACAGCAGGGCTCATTTTTATTGCTAATCTGTTATCTCATTTTACCATGCAAAGATTTGATCTGGAAATCCCACAGATATGTTAAAACTGGTAGAACTGAATTAAGTATTTGGGCTTGTATGCAATATCAGTCTTAGAAAAAACTATGCTTATGGATAAGATTCTTTTCTCAGATTTTAACCAGAAAACAATACAAAATAATGTCTTTCTTTGTTTCTGACTTAGCTTATTGAAGCATGGAAATTTTATTGTTAAATCCTGGAATTTTTGCATTCATAAATAAAATAATCCTCGTCCCTTGTTTTACCTTCTTTGCTTTTCTCTGAACTTAGTTATGCGTAGTGTTATATTTATTCTAAAGTAGTGTGAGAAACTGAGAATGTAAGGGAGCAAATTAAACAGCCAGAAAACAAAATATCAGCTCTCAGGGTGAGTTTTGTGGTCAAAATACCCGTGACAGTAGGGCTTAAAGGCAGTTTCTGAAAAGGGAAGTTAGGTTCTGAACTTTCTTTATTAAATTAATCTGTCTCCTAAGTAAATGGGAATATGCAGGTCTACAGACTTGGTTCTTGATGTAAATGCCTGATTTATAATTTCAGAAACTACTGTGCAGAATTTCTTTAAATTCTATATCCTTCAATATCCTTATCCATAAAATGTTTTGCTAGCCAAGTGAGGGAAACATTAAAGAGTGAGGGCAATAAATGTGTTTAAAATTTTGAACAAGTACTAGTGAAAAATGTTTTGCCATATTCCCTCAGCTGTAATAAAAGGTACACTTTTCATTTATCCTTCTACTAGGTATCTATTTGATTAAAAACAGTCTCCCCTGCTTCTGTAAGTACCTTCATGTAATTCATGGGGATTTTCTCATTTTCCCAGGTCTGCTTGGGTAAATAAAGGTTTCTCCTTGGCTCAGTCTCTTAGGTTGGATGTTAGAACAAACAAACTTCCATTAGCTTGCTTTTTGTTTTGCTTTGGATTGCAAGTAACTTCATCAGCATGTAAGAGAGATAACTGCTCCATCTTTCCCTATATATTTTATTATACAAGGATGACCTCCTTCCCATGAGCTTAGCTCTTGACTATAGCTAAATGCAAAAGAACAAGCACACACAGATATGATTAACAGATTACACATACACATCTCTGTGGTCTGGGGTACATATGAGGAAAGTCATGTGTTAAATTGCCTGTTCTTTTTATATTAAAAAGTAAACTTATTTACACTATGGGTAAAATGTGTGTTGACCTACTGCATTACAGTATAAGCATGAACAAGGTTACTTTTCCCCCTTTCTGCTAAATAATAAGGCAACTCATGCTGAGGGTGCACTTAAACTAGACCTATAACTCTTGGAAATTCATAGATCGTAAGGCCAAATGGGACCATTATGATCATCTTGCCTGACCTCCTCTATAGTACAAGCCATAGGGTTTCGACAACATAACAGTATTTGTAATTTCGTATCCATTAGAGTGCTATTTATAGGATATATATTGTATTGAAATGGCAGAATATTCATTGCTCTGAAATTCTGCTGGATAATTTTACTACTGTAGTGTTATCTACAGGGTTCTCTGTTGGTATGTATTAATAACAAAAAAAATTCTTACAAAATTTCCAGCAATTTGCTAAAAATGTGACTTCATCCAATAAACAAATTGCTTGTGACAACAGCTGCAAAACCATATATTTAATGTAAAAACACTGTTGATATAAAAGAATCCAAATAATTTATTAATTGCTGACTACTGTAGAATCTGAAGTCTAATTAAGAAAAGAAAAATTATGACCGACTGGTCCATTGCACCAGCTGGAGTATTTTGGCAAAAATAGAGAAAACTAAGCCTAAATCTGTATACTTTCCACAATGATTCTCTTATCCTGTGTTGAAGATCTTTTTTATTTGGCCTGATATCAAGAACTGTGGTGCATAATTTTCATTTTCATGGAAACACTTCTATAAAATGTCTGTTACAAATGAAATCTGATTTTAAATGGTGAGTAGGGCAGAAGTAGGCACTGGACTGTTATACATGTAAAGCAAACTGAATTTCATTCCCTGCCTTGCCTTGTGAAGCTATCACTTATTAGCTCTCAAGTTTCATTTCCTATCTATCTGAAAAATGAGAAAATGTTCTCTGCTTTTTCTATAGGAGTCACTAATGCAATGTACACTGAGCAGTCCTAGAGGTCCTCATCAAACCAAACCAGCTTTGTTGCTCAAATCTTTGAAACAGACAATAGGCCTTATTTTTAATGACAAGAATCCAGATATCACCCATTCTTGTATTTGCTGCTGGGAAGGAGGCAATGAAAGAGCAATTTCCATTTCTACTGATGATAGGTTAAAATTATTTAACCAATCTTTTAGCAAAGCAGTAAAGGTTCTCAAAGTAATTACATCATTTTGTTAAATGCTAAGAATGGTGGGATAAAACAGCTTGAATGTTACTGGTCAAAGATGTTTATCTTCTAAAAAGCCTATGCCATTCAGATCAGTCCCTTCTCCCAGTCTTCTCTAAAATTATACAAATTTAAAGACATACAAATGAATGTGCCTTAGAAAACCAGATAGATCACTAAATATATCACTTAAACCTCCAGAAATTCAGTAAAATAATCAGTAAAATATTAATAAAATAACCAGATTTTGTAAAATCTGAAATGCTTTGTTCAGAGAGTGTCCTTGCTATGCAGGAGCTTTGAAAAACTTGTGACAAGTGCAGAAAGGCTGTTTCTCATGGTTTGCATTTTGATCTCTTCACTAGTAAATTCTCCAAAAGCAAAGATAATGACAACATTTAGCTAAGAAAGGTTAGTTTAAAAGCAAATTTTAAAGATATTTCAATGGAGAGAAAGACAGAAAGGGTGAAGAGACCAATTAACCAATTTTTCTTGGCCTTTCTCTCACGCGCAGACACATTCTGTACAAACCCCTGTTTTGATGTATTATTTTAATTAATCCCAGTCTTTTGATTTCTACAAAAAAGAAGGTTAGCAAATGTAACAATGCTCGAGAGTTTCTTTATCGTAAAAGACACATAATTTCAAGCATTTAATAAGGTAGATTTATTCTGGGTAGTTTAGTTTGCACATTCACTCAAACAGCCCTCCCCAAAGACAACATTAAAAATGTGATTAGTTAGCTGCCATCAATAACACAAAATAGGAAAACACTCTCTGAAGGGACAGCTTTGTGGAGGGCACTGCACAGTGTGTAGTAAAAATATATGGCCTAATAAGTTTACATTTGCAGGCTCATTTGTTAAAACTCTTGAATTTCTAATTTGTGTCGGAAAGATAAATGGATGGGGCCTCAGTAAAGTGTGAGATTAATACTGATGGATGGGGATTCAGATTTTTGCTAGCCTCTTACTTCTGTACAACCCAGTAGGCAGTTTATGGGGAAAACCAAATGTAAATAAAAAAAGAGGACATTATTTACTTTGGTCAAGGCCAATTACCAGTTATATTGTTCTTTTCAACTTTATTGTTTGGATGTAAATTATCCTTATCTAATTATTGTTTAATGCATTTTGGTAATCAAGCCCTTACAAAGTGTAATTAGATGCTAAAAAGGACAGGCACCCCATGGTTACTTTGAAACACTGCAAATAGTCAAATGGTAGAAATGGAGTCCTCTGGGACCTTTCAGGGTGTAAGGTGGAAGAATAATAATAAAACGTATTATATAATAAAAAATTGCTTTATACCTGAATCAAAATGCTCACATAAAATTAAAATGAACTGAGGTTAATATGAATAATAAAATAGGTGGGATCTGCGTATGCATGTAAACAGCATGTATGTAAACAGCTGATTTCAACAGCTTTCCCTCCACATGCAGTGCCACCACTGTGCTGCAAAGAGACAGACACCAGAAGTGGCAGAGGAGTTTCTTACCTGTCTGGCAGAAGATACCTCTGAACTTGGATGATCTTTACCAACACAGAGAAAGAAGTTCTTCTATTCTAACAAAGTAAGTTGCCAGACACCTTTTCAAACTAAAATACATAGATGTGGCAGAAGGGCATGCATTAGTAAAGGGATAAATAAAAAAGGAACACTTCAACATGAACAAAACAAAGATCACTGCTGCTATGCTTCTGTATGTGTAGAGCACAGTTAATCCAGAAGTCTTCAATATTTGTAAAATGTGTCAAAATGTCAGTACAGGTACATAGAGGTTGCCAAATCTGAGGTCCCCAAAGAGATGCACCTTCAGGCACCCAGCTCTGAGCAGTGATGAGGCTGGAGCTGTATTCCCAGTAGGCAGACACACAAATGTGTGTGTACAATACATGTGTATAAACAAACATACCTGTCCTACCAAACAGATCAACACAGGCAGACATACATGAACACAAATGGCACTCATGGCTTCATCCTGTTCTCTCTGGCTGATCAAGATGAATGCTTGCTTGTGGGAAAAATACAGATATAAACGTAATGTGGATCTCTCCAGCAGCTGGGCTTGGACATGCAGCCTGTCCAGTAAATTGCCCCTGGATCCTCTTGTCTCCAGGTGTCTCATGTACACCTCCACACCGGTCTCTCAGCCAGCCCACAAGATCTGTCAAGCAGTTGGATAGAACTCCCATGGGGCTTCCAGTAGCCAGCTTTTCCCATGGTCTTATCCTTAGATACCCTCTGGCTCCTGAGCCACTTTGCCTACTTATCAGCTAGTTCCTACCCTGACTATCCTACAGCAGGTCCTGTGAAATCCCAAACCATTCTTCCCTTGCATCCCATAACATGGCCTATGTCCCTAGGAAGTGATCTCCCTCAGTCCAAAAGGTGCTCTGGAGATCTGCTTCCCTTGACTGGTGGTGAGAGGCTTCACCCCTGGGGCTGACATCTCATCTGTGATGGGGCTGGAGGTTGCTAAGTAGGGTTTTAGTTGGGTTACCCCAGTTACCATTGCTCATTTGTGCACCTTTGTGCCTGTAGAGATGGAATTTTTATCACATAACCTAGCACAGACTAGTACCTTGATGAGCTATATACTTCAGGAATTTGAACAGCCATCTTTAAGGAAACGGGTAGAGATAGCCACAGGACTTGAAGGGAAAAATGGTGTCCCCCCCAAAAAAAAGAGACGGGATCAAAATTGTCTGTTTAAGAAGCTTCACTTAAAATGTGGTGGCAATCAGAAAAGTGATTTATATCTATTTTTTTTTTTTTTTTACTGAGCTGTAATGGATAGATGTTTTCTTGACTATACAGTTCCTCCAGTACTAGTGGTATTTCATTATTTTTTATTCTCTGTTTCAGAAGAAATATAATTATCAAACTTTGGAGGCAGGTGCTTCTCCAGCTTCAGTATCATCCATTACAATTTAGTTTGCATTATTGGTGTAGGTACTTCAGCTTGTAGTCTTACTCCACAGATACATGAATCAGGATATCAGTTCTCTGTGAATCAAAGAAATCAAATCCCAGCTTCCTTTTCTTCATTAAGAAAAGGAATTAATTTTCTTCATAGCAGCTCATGTAGTGCTATGGTTTAGACTGGTGACCAAAACAGAGTATATAACTCACTGATTTTTTAGAGGCTGCCGAGCAGCACTTGAACCGCTTCAAAGGCTTTGTCTGTTTCTCACTGTCCCCTCCACCAGTGAGGAGGCTGGGAGTGGGTGAGAGGTTGGGAGGGGGCACAACCAGAACAGCTGACCCCAACAGACCAGAGGGGTATTTGATTGACTACATGGTGTCATGCTTAGCAATAAAACTGGAGAGTAGTCCAAGGCTGCTCAGAGGCTGGATGAACACGGATCTGCTGGTGGAAGGTGATTGCCTTTGCATCACTTACTTTGTGATTTTTTTCTTTCACTTTTTAAACCATCTTCATTCCAACCTGTGGTTTTCCTCTAGTTTTTGCTTTCCTAATTCTCTCCCACATCCCGCTGCAGGGCACGTGAGTGAGCAGCTGGTGGATGCTTAGTTGCACCACAATAGATATGGCAAATGCAGTGTATATATGTGTGTATATCAAAATAAAGATAAACCTCAGATACAACTGAAGAATATAGCCTAATGGACATATGTAAATAGTACTTAGTTTAGTTTTAAAAAAAAGGAGGTGAGGCAGTGGCTTAACACATTCTACATGAACAGAAAGCTCTTCAAGCTGTGGGGGTAAATTTTAACAAGGATAATTTAGACAATAATTCAGTGTTATATGGCATTCTTAAATTAAGATTTGATGTCTTCTTAAGAACAAGGCTGAGCCAACTCTCCATCAAGCGAATGTCTGTATTCATGCTTCACTCTTGCACGCAGGCATTTTCAGCTCCTGAGCCTGCAGCTTTGGAGCAACCTGCCTCACTGCCTGTTTTGCTTTGAGAACATGAAAGGGCAGGATGCGTCTTCTTCCTGCAACTCTTTCCTAAGTGCTGTGCTTTAATTCAACCATAAATTACTATACATGATGCAGAAACTACTGACTGAAGTTCTACAGCTGGTGTTAATATAGAGGTCAGAATAGATATGCTCATGCCACTCCTTACTAGCTTTGCAAACTCTGAATGTGTTAAAATGGATACTTACATCTCATACTCAGATAATAACTGAAGAAAACTGATGGCTGTTATTACTATAAAGTTTGGCTCTAGATCTGTATTACTCATGCATTGATATGAGTGCATGTTTAAATGCATGTTTATTTGAAAAGGTCACACAATAATCATAGCACTAATGCCAGAGCAGCCCTTTTGCTGTGAATGAAGATATTGCCTTATTTGTAACCGGCTGCAACTCTACATTCTGGCTAGATAAAAAACCCATTTGTATTACAGAAGCTCACGGCCTGAAATCTGAATTTCATCACTGGAAGCAATTACAGTATCAGTGCAGTCTCTGCACGTAATCCCTCATTTAGTAATTTAATTAAAAACAATGAGCACCAGAACTAATGAAGCTTAGTTTCCAACAGAACTGTGTCACATAGTTGATTGACTTTTAGCTGAACTATGAGGAAACTTCTGTGTGAGTCCCTCTTCTGTTTCCGTAATTCAGAAAAATGTCCTTTTTCTAGTTCAACAGCATTAAACATTTTGTATGTCTATTGCTCCTGACATAGTTCAGCATAGTGGGAAGGAAGCAAGTTTGGCCGGAGCACCTATAGCAAGAAAAGGATTCTCAAAACTGGGCACCCAAACCACAAATAACCTCCATACTGCTTCAGGTATACCAAGCTTGCTTCTGTCATGGGTTAGCAAGCATAGTCCCGGAAGTGATGTTCTTGCAAAGGGGTGCTTACAGCTTCCTCTGTGACCTGACCTGACAGAACTTATCAGTTGGCCAGTTTGAATATGGACAATTCTTTGAGCCACTTAAAATTGTGACCACCTCTGTGATCCACACTTAAGAATGGACTAACCCCCCCGCCCCCCCAGCTCTCTCTCGTTTCCAGTGCTGGGACAGGTGGCTGAGGGCCCAGTGCGGGAGCCAGCGGGCCCGGCCCAGGCCCTGCTCAGGCCAGGCCAGGCCGGGCCATGGCCATCCTGGGGCTGATGGTCCCTGTTCCACCTGCGGAACCCCCCCACAGCCCTGCTCCGTGCAGACGGGCGGCTCCCCCTCTCCAGCGCAGCCAAGATTCAGCCGAAAGCTGCCCACTGCTGTCCGGCAGAGATCATATGACTGACAGCGATAAGCAAAATTCCAGCTGCAAGGCCTGGGTGAGATTAACCCTTTTAGTGCTATGAAGAACTGAAAACCTGAGGGAAGAGAAAGAGGAGATGCTTAAAGCTGAAATTCTGTTGTAAAGCTATGATATATCAGAGTACCCGTTGTAATTTCATGAAGGCATGGGGGGTGGAGCTTTCAACTTGTACTTGTGAGCAAAAGCACCTGCGCTGAGATAGGCAGATGCTGACGCAGCTGTAATTTGATGAGAAGTTTGAACAGGGAGAGATGGAAACGATGAGGACTTTTGCTCCAAATGGAAAAGGAGAAAACCTCAGTTCCTGGAGATGCTCCCAGACATAGTCCTAAAGATGAGATGAGGAAGACCCTTTGCTCCCAGGGAAGGAGAAGGGCCTCTGTTCTTAGAGATGAAATGCTCCCAGAGATGGGTGAAGAGAACTTTTGTTTCTGAACGGCTCAACCTTAAAATTGTACCCCAAAAAATGTCAAGAGTGGACCCTCGAAAGCAGTTGTGGGAAAAGCTGCAAGTCGGGGGAAGGGACTCACATGCGGGCAGAGAACCAACCCGGGCGGCTGTCTCATTGTCATAATGTTTTCATAGCATGGGCAAGAGAGACTCCTCTTCCTAAATGGACTGAACAAGGTTATTATGGAAGTGCTAAACAGACTGAACATCTCAAGGGTTGTCTTTTTACATTGTCACTGGGAGAAGGGAGGAAGGTGGGGGGAGGAGAAGTGTTCTGAAGGTGTGGTATAATTTTTTTTCTTCTGTTAGGTCTGTTAATAAAGTTCTTTATATTCTTTCAAGTTTTGTGCCTGCTTTGCATTTCTCCTAATTCTTGTCTCACAGAAGGTAAACAGTAATGAGTATTTTGGACCAAACCACTACACTAAATTGGTGTTTCTGCCCGGTTACAAACCCAACCCACTACAGCTTCCTTCTTGCAACTCTGAACCATGCGTTGTGTAGAGCATAAGCTTGGGCAAGAAAACCAGTAACAACCAGAGTCATACAAGAAATTCCATTTAAATGTAACAGTTTCTACGGAGCCCATACGCTGGGCTGCATATTCCCAGCACTTGTATACACAGAACTGGTGAGCATGCATGCCTTATTTGTAAGGTCCTCTGGCTGCAGAAGCTCAGGTCTTTTGGGGAACTCAAACATGGCTCTAGGAAACTATTTAGACTCTTGCTTTAAAAGTGTATGCAAGGCTTCAGGATTGTATTAGGCAACACAAGACATTGACCTGCTGGAATGAGTCCAGAAGAGGCTGCTAAGTTGATCAGAGCCCTGGAGCACCTCATCTATAAAGACAGGCTGAGAGAGTTAGGGCTTTTCAGCCTGGAGAAAAGAAGGCTCCAGGGAGACCTTGGAGCACATTCCAGTACCTGAATGTGGCTTACAGGAGGTCTGGAGAGGGACTTTTCACAAGGACACATAGTGTCAGGACAAGAGGGAACAGAAAGTGAAAGAGAGCAGGTTTAGATTAGATATTGGGAAGAAATTCTTTATTGCGAGGGTGGTGAGACACTAAAAGAAGTTTTCCAGAGAAGCTGTGGATGTCCAATCTGTGGAGGTGTTCAAGGCCAGGCTGGATGGGGCTTGGAGCAATCTAGTCTAATGGAAGGTGTCCCTACCCATGTCAAGGGGATCAAACTGGATGATCTTTAGATCCCCTTCAAATGCAAAGCTTTTTTGATTCTATGATTCTAAGTGTGAGATAAGGACTGTATACTCAAAAGTTTCAGCAACAAAAGGGTCAGGAGGGGGCAGGTATGATGACCCTGGCTTTACTGCACTCCTGAATGAATGTTAGCTAAGAACTGTGTATTCTTCTCAAAAGTTAAACCAATTGAATAGCAGAACTGGGGCTGGCTGGTTACATTGTTCTTCACGAATTTTATGCAGAACAGGTATAAGTTCTGTAATGAATCCATGTGCAATTGCTTTCAACTCTTCTCCAAGCGGATGACAGTCCTGTGTATGTTCATCCACATTTGCAGCTCAGATGGATCACTATGTTTGACATTTCAAAGACTAAAAATGATCTAAAAAATAAACACATAGGAATAATTTTGAAGGCTGATCAGCCTTTTAATGTGGTATCAGTTGACTGGTTTTTTGTAAATTAGGCAGTGATTTGATTCTTTATCAATTTTTAGTGGTGTTTAACATCCCCTAACTCATGAAGAAGTCTGCATTGGTAGCCTGAAATGTAATGAAGCTTTTATCTACTTGAGAAAAAATGACAAGTCTTTTAAAAAATTTGGGATGACTTAAGTACTCATGAAAGAGATGCTAACACAGATACCATGCCAGGGTGCCTTGTGAGCTTCCAGGCAGTGTTCTGACAAGTCCCCTCCACCTGCCAGCAGTAGTTTTAGTAAGGGATATCTGCTTGAGCAGTGAATTTTGTTGAAAAAGGGAGAATTCAAACCCGAAGAGGGGATACAGATAAGAAATTCCCCTGGATTTGGGACTTACTTGTTTCATGCCTCCATCAATGGAAAGTTCACTCACAAAACACTTAACAGAGAATTGGCTTTGGTGGTTTCAGTAGAGGGGAACTCCCTAAGCCTCAGTTTTGAGGAATGAGTATAGTTTTATTAATGTGACTCAGCCAATGTTACTGGTAATCAGAATCGAAACAGGTGTTTCATTGGGTTTGGGGTTTTTTTTGAGGTTTTACACCATGCCACAGATTTTTTAAAGGATTTTTTATTTTATTTTTGGGTGTCCCAGATCCTAACACAAAGCATAGGAGCCATCATGCAGTAGATGCATCTACAGTAAAGAATTTTTCTAGAAGAGGTATCTGGATCATAGAAGAATAGGATATCCTGAGTAGAAAGGGATCTATAAGGATCACCAAGTCCAGCTCCCAGCCTTGCAAATGACCACCCCAAGAATCACCCATGTGCCTGAAAACATTGTCCAAACACTTCTGGAACTCTATCAAGTTGGTGCTGTGACCACTATTCTGGGAAGCTGTTCTAGAACCCAACCACTCTGGGTAAAGAATCCTTTCCTGATAGCCAACCTAAGCCTCCCCTGACACAAGTTCAGGCCATTCCCCCGGGAATGTTACTAGTCACCATGGAGAGGAGATCAGTGCCTGCTCCTCCTTTCCCTCACAAGGAAATTGGAGACTGCAATGAGGTCTCCCCTCAGTCTCATTTTCTTCAGCTGAACAGACCAAGTGACCTCAGCCACCCCATGTATGGCTTCCCCTCTAGGCCCTTCACCATCCCTGCAGCCATCCTTCGGATGCCATTACTAAACGTGATAAGATATTGTAAAAACTTCTGCAGAAGACCTTTGCTTCCAGAGATACTTAATGCTTCAGTCAAGGCTACCCTTGCAACCATATTGTTTACTTCTAAGTGATTTTGTCAGAGACAAAAACAACTTCATGAAGAGCTTTCAGCACAACACATTAATAGTGAAATTGCTGTCAAGGTATTTTTCTTTCCAATCTTGTTTTCATGGAGGTAAAAGAGTGTGTTTTGGATTAATTTAATTTACTATTAAATTTGTCATTTAAATTACTTGACCATAAGAGAACGGTTCTGTGTGTGGCAGCCAGATCTGTGGTAGTGTGGAAACAATTTGAGTCGCCTGAATTGACTATAACTTAAAAGAGAAAAGGTGGATTTGAGGTCTCTGGAGTGGACAAGCAAATAGAATATGGATTTAATCAGAAATAAAGTGCAGTCTACTCTGCACATAAGTTATAGGTGATGACGTGGTTGATTATCCTCCAGGAAAATTAACACCAGCCATCACCAAGTGAGTTAGGTTTTCTAAAAAAGAAAGTTAGCAATCCTCCTTATTTTTGCAATATTTTCCAAGAAACAGGGATTTTAAACTCTTTATGCTTATGCCATCAAATGGCTTCATGATCTGTCTTTCAGCCTTTGACTTCTACCTTGAGACAGAAAAATTTTTCTTGTGTGAATTCTTGCTGTATCAAGTAGGAGGCATCTGAAGAAGTCAGCTGCACCAAAACAGGTTTTATGAACCAAAAACCTCTCAGGTATTTGATGGAGACACAGGTGCATTTAGGACATGATACAAAAATTCTGGCCTCTCTTACACCTGTGTGAACCCAGAGCAATTGTAATGAGATGTATCAGGGATGAGGAAGCAAAGGTAAAGACAGGTAAAGACTCTTCTGGATCGCAATGCTGGGACAATGGCTTGTTCATTGTGTGTACAACCCCTAAAAGTGACAGCTAATAGTTTCAAATACACTTTCTCCTTAAAATGGTGAAATAATTACCTGTGGGTAGTGAATATTAGGAAGTATATGAGCAGCAAATAATTTGCTACTGGCATTATCTAATAATTATCTCTAGATGAAATTGCAAGACTGCAGTGTTTTTAGAGCCCATTTGTGACCCATAAAATATGGGTTAAAACCTCACATTCCACCACTTGCTTTTGCAATTATTACTGCAAATGGTGGGAAAGTACAAAGCAATCACCAGCAGAATAGATCTTTTGACTACTATCATTTCTAAAACTATAAAAAAAATATAGAACTTACCCAAAAACTTGATAGCTGATCTCATTATATTCACCAGTGAGACAACATAAATGTAACTTGTAGTTTAGCTTAGATAACTTTCCAAATTAATCTTCTTCTAAGTGATAATATAATTTTTCTGTCATAAGAGACAATTAGACAGTCTAAGCCTACATTTAGAATGGAAATTAAGACAGTAAAGCAAGGACCAAAACAGGATAAGACTGTCTTCTAGAAGCCTATCAGGCCACTTATGTGGAAAATTAGAGAGTTTCAGCCATGTCATAAAATAAGTTTTTCTCATAATAAATGTACATGAGAGATGACAATGTTTTTTTCTACTAATTACAATAACAATAATAAATTTTCCCACATGAAAAATATGGAAAAAGCCCCTGAAGGAACAGTTTTAATGTAGAGTTTGTCAAATTCATGAGAGAGACAATGTGTTCTACCCACTCATTGTCAGTAACATTGATTTGGAGTCCTAAATTTTTGTAATGAAAATGAAACCTACATGAAACTTTATCACTAGCAGTGCCTCCTACAAGGGATATTCATGCTCTTGGAAAGATTACGCAATGAAAAATCCAGAGAATGTAGCTTGGGACTCAAGATACAATCAAGACAAAATTTAGGATCTCAGTTCTTGTGCCCTAGTTCTGAGATTAGTTTTAATTTTATTAGATCAGATTCAACAAGCTACATCTCATATCCAAAGACAACTTTAAATACAAAATAGGTTGCAGGCAAAGCATGAGAGAGAAGTTTGGAACGTTGAAGAGGGTGTGTAAATATACAAGCAAAAGGCTTTAACCTAAGAGGCATGTTGACTTCAACCAGTAATAACCTTGTAAACTCTGATGACTGGAAGCAAAAAGTTATTTCCAAACTATCTGTGTAAAAAACCAAACCAAATCCAGTTGAAACTGAAACAAAACCCTGCGCTCCCACCCCCAGCAGAGTGAGAATAAATGAGCTGATTTATGGCAGATGTCTGCCCCTTCATGGAATCTGCGTTCCTCTCCCCTCACCATGCTGCATCCCTATCACTGAGTGGCACTGTGTCAAAGGAGATCCACAGGCACACCACAAGTATGCACTTGCAAAGCCCCATAATCCAAAATGGCTACATGCCAATGTTGACTTTCCCTGACCCCACAGAAAAATACTGACGTATTGATGTAAGAAAAAGTTTCCCCTGGAAACTTTCCCATGGAATTTCCACCTCTTGAGATGAAAAGTAGTTAGAAGTAACTGGCTATGAAGCACAGTGACTTTGCAAATGGATTCATGCTTCTTTCTTTTCTAAGACCTTCGCTAGTACTGGGTCTAAGTTTTAATACAGAGACCCATGTTTTGAAATAGTATTCAGATCAACCCTTTGGTTTCCACATTCCTACTGTAGCTGATCTCTCACAGGAAATTCTGGAAGAGGTGTTACTGGGAGGTAGAAACAGTAGAAACATTGAAATTACTTCTTGGAAATAACTGTAACTCATACTGACCTCACTGGGAGTGTATTTTATGATAGAATCCCAAATTACTCAGGTAGAATGAGCCAGGTAGACTCAGCAGGGACCTACATAATCTATGTAGCAGGGGCTTCAGCAGCAGAGTCTTGTGCCAACCCATGGTAGAAGCCATCTCCTCCAGACTCTGAAGAAAACATGTCTTTGGCACACAGCTGCTGTGTCGCTGGTGAATTGTATAGGGATATGTACAAGCAAAGTTACACACTATGAATTTGGATTTTTTCTTTTTCTGGAGAGGCACCTGACCTGATCTATTAACAAAATAGTCCAGTTCTAATTGAGACATCTGTGAGTTTTCCACAATTTGTCATTTGAACATTATTGCTATATCCTTTCTTGATCATCTTTGGTTTGAGCCATAGCTCAAAGGAAAAGCACTTTTGTTATACAGCTCAGCGTAAGCAAGTTTGACAGAGTAACACGAATCTGCAGCACTAAATACCAGAAATAGTGGGTACAGTGTCTTCAACAAGGAATCTTGCTAGGCAACGAGGAAGAGGGAAGCAGAAAGGAGAAGGAAGGGATTGGGATCCCACAGTTTTTTCTGAACCACTGATGAATCATGAGCAGGAATCTCAGGTATGTCACCTGAAGCATTGCCCATGCTTTACAAAGATCCATGTTGGGGTAGACCCGGCCAAAACACATTACGATAGACGGTGTCTCTAGTGTCATCAATTATTCCACTACTCTTAAAAAACATAAGAGGATTGATAGTACCTAATTTAACTCCAGCAAAAGAGAGAGAGATGAGGTCAGGTATCTCTTGTCTCTGACACTGTTGTGATGACTGCAATGAAAACACAATTTCACTGTCCATTCGCCATAGTCCTTGACTGCTGATCCTCAAAAGACAATTTCTGGTGCCTCATGCTTTAAAAATTACTTCCTTAGTGGCAATTTGCTAACATTTTTGAATTTTCCTATCCATAGTTTCAGTAAGATGGGAAAAACTCCCAATTAAGCTTTGTGAATAAAACATAAACATTTAAAAGCAACACAGCCCAAGCACTGCTGAAACCTGAAACAGTGCAACACAAGAGAAGACTGATGCTCTCTCTTTGCAAGTTAAAATGCCACTTGACTAAACATGTTTCCATGGAGGAGAGAGGGAGGGAGGAAGTGACCCTGACATGGATAACAGGGGCTTAATAGTCCACCACTCTTCCACCCTCATCTCCTGCAATGCTTTTTTGTCTTTCCCTGTCCAATCTGGCTCTCACAGGAAGAATGCATTCTAGGATCTTTCTAACAGTTTCAACAACTCCTGCAGCTATCAGGCACAAATTCCCACAGAAGCTGTTTGTCTCCACACTCACTTCGGGGAAGGGAAATGGGGAAAATCCTTTCTCTCAAAATGATGTTGTTTTGCCCATCCAACTGAGAGGACACTGGAAGGCAGCATCATCCATTCCACCTCTCTCACAGAAAGGCATCCCCCAGAGACTCTAAGTGCTACAGCTTGAGATGGGAGAGAGACAATACTTTCTAGAAACCTGCATCCATAGATAAGGTTCTTTTGCTCTTTCTTCTTTTTTCGTTTCAGTAGGGAGGGTTTGGGGTGCATGTTTTTTCAGGTTTACATTTAATTTTTACGCTGGAGTGTAAAATGGGCTGAGAATACAAAGCTGGCAATACTAAGGTAGTCTTGTAAGTACTTTGGGGCAAAAAAAAGTCTGAAAATATTAAAATACCTAGTTAATTTCTAAAGTTCTTAATTTATTACAATCTTGTTGCTGCTTTTCAAACAGCTAGAACTCTCAGCCTTTCAGATCAGCAAACATAATTACTTTCTTTGGAATGAAATACTATCATTCATCTGGTTTCCCAAGGATATGAAACTCTCATGATTGTGCTCTGTGATCATTTGTGTATGTATACATTGTCAGGCATGTATGCCTTCATATTTGCACGCCTCATGATAATAGTTACAAATATGTTACCTGATTTTAATGCTAATTGACAAGTTGCAACGTTTTTACAAGTGTTGTAGAATGAAGTGGTTATAGAAATCGGCAGGAGTTCCATTCCTTCCCCAGAGGAGTGAAAGGCTGCAATGCAAGTACTGACACTACAGGCAATTCACACAGGAACTGAGCCTGAAGATGTAAATTCTTAACAAATGAGATATCAGCTACTCTGCTGGTGGAAAATCTAGCAGGTTTTGGAACTACCAGAACACCAATTGATAACTTCTTTGAGAAACAAGTCTCTGCTGTAAGGTATCTTGAGACCATTTTGCGTTTCCTGAACATGGCCATCTTTCACATCCAGAACCCTGAATGGCACTTGGGTTTGTCTTCCTTTTAGAGCAAGTAACACATCCTTTAACATAGGACAAAAAAAAAATCCCATTAGCAATGCTGAAGGGCTCACTCCTTCCATATTCCCCTAAGACCCTGTCCTTTATTCCAGTTCAGTTGCCAGATGAACTTCTTGCAGAGCAGGGTCATTAATTTGCTGAATGGTAACATCAAAGAATAGTAGTTCCTGGTGGAGTTCTAGGTTGGAGCTCTGCCTCCTACTTCAGTTTCCCCTTTATTTGTAGCAATGGTTTAAATGTGCTTGCTTGATAGCTGTATTTCCACATTGTGTGTTTGCATGAACACCACAACATTGCCTGTATTTTCCTGTGGCCACACCCCAGCAGAAAGCAGCTGATGCTTCAGACCAGGGAGTCCTTGAGAGCAGAAAGGAGATTCATGGTACTGAATAGTTTATTCAGGGGATGAGGGACAGCCTTGACCACAGATGTCTGTCTGAAATGTTTCAACACACCTTCTAGAGAGAAATTTTCTTCCCTTTTATTTCTGACATTTCTGTGCATCCCTTTACTTCACATGTTGTTCTGACCTTCCAACAGTTGACCTTTGACCTCCTTATTCAACAAGTCTCTCTCTCTCCCTTTTGCCATCAAGGGATGTACTGCCACTTGGCAAACTGCTTGACATCAAAGCTGTGCATGTGACTTAGGGAGGTCTGATTTCTGGCTCCATTAGGTCAGCACAGTCTCGTTCAATATTCTTCAGATACCGAGCTGGCTCACTCTTCTGCATGGAGCTGGCAAAGAAATGTTCCCTCCCTCTCCTCTTCATTTTATGTGCACATTAAAAGTATCCATGACCAAATCAAAAATTGTGCAGCTGTTTCAATAGCTGCAAAACTACTTAGAACAGAGAGCCCAGAGTATACAGAAAGAGACCTTTGTGAATTGAACACTCTCTGAACTAACTTGTTTGTGAAAACCCATGTATAATTAAAGCCTCTCTTGTTAGAGAATGGAGCCATACTTAAATACACACAATGTATATCTTTATTTCCAGCTCAAATTTTTTTATGGGACATTTTCCAGCAATGCGTATTATGTGGCTTTGGCAACTGCAGTGCATCATCATCATCATCATTCAAACAGTGGAGCTCCCTGCTTCATTATGAGCATCTTTCCCCTAAAATACTTTTTGATGGACTGCAGTATAGGCAGTCTAGACCTGAACTGCATAATAAATGGATGCTATGATTCCTCTAATGGCAAGGTCCTTTCTCCCACTGCAAATGGAGATGTAATTCAGATGCACACTATCTCACCCTTTGCATGCTGAGAGACAAAATAAACAGTAGCATTCATTTGTCTGTTTCCATTTCCCTTACCAAAAAGTCAACTTCCAAAGAAAATGTTTACCAAAACATTTCCCTGAACAATCTGAATAATATTTTAATGGACCACTTACTTAGTTAGTATCTAATTAAATTTTGCATCATGAAGAGAATAGTCAAGTCACTGTGGTATTGTGAATAAGGTTTCAATAAAAAATACAGAATAAAAGAAATCTTCAAAATAACCACCATTAAACTAATGAGTAAAATTCAGCAGCTATAATAAAATCCACCAGAGAACAAATAAACTGCAAACAACCATATTACCAAACAACATTAGTCAGGTTTCAACTTGTTCCCTCATGCATCCCAGCACAGAACAGGAAAAAAAGAAATACTCAGAGGAGAACATTTTGATGGAAGGGCCAAACACACATACATAGGGAGATGCAGTAAACACTAGCAGCTGCATGGCTTAAGGTACAAAATAGTATAACATCTCTTAATTAAAAAATGAATTAATTGTTGTGAGTATATTTCTCTTGACAGAGCATGTTTCCTCTTCTGCAGAATGCAATTGTTAGCACATTTAAAAAATTAACTCAGTTATCTTGACAGTTATACCTGTAATGCAAGGGCATAATATTAAGGAAGCAAGCAATCAGTCTTCCTCTTTCACTTGGACTTGGGCTTATCACACCCCACCTGGATCCTATAAATATTTTCCTAAAGGTTGCTCAGTTTCTGCACCTCTCCACAACCCAATTCAGCAACAGACATCCATAATACTGAGCTTGAGCTGCTCCACGGAAATCGATCCTCACATGCCTAAGTGCTTTGCTGTGAAGGGGACTGCTGTAAGACCATTGCCCTGTCACTCCATGTAGAGTGATTTCCCTGCTGTGCAGTATAACTCTGTAAATGTAATCTGTTCAGTACTCCAAATAAATGCCTCCATTGGAACTTTCACCTAGGGCTTATTTGTGATGTGCGCGAATGTTATTTATTAGAAAATTTAAACATTATTGCAGCCAATTAGAAAAACACTTTTTATTACTTGCAGCCTTTGCTGCTGCCAGTGCCCCACGTCCTCCCCCTTGACACCACCATTATATACTGGCTCACTTGAAAGGCACAGCCAGCGAGTGTGCCCAGCTCTTCAAAGAAATTCTGTTACCTGAGCCCCAGGCGTGCTGGTAGGCTGATTGCAGCTGTGCTGCTGCTTAAAATCAAGCAGGCATTTGGGTCCTGCACAAGTATTTGCAGGACCCAAATTTCTACAGATTCATAAATTAGGAGTTCAACCAGCACAAGAGAGGGATTCCCTCCTCTGAGCTTCCAAATACAGAACAAATACTGAAAGAGTAATGTCCTGTACTCCATACTCCCAATTTTTGGGACGTTTTCCAGTCCACTTCCTCTTGGCCCATGTTTGGGTAAAACCCAAATTACAGATATCATAAACCTCTCTGTGTATATTGGTTTTCTGCAGGTGAAGGAGTACTTGCAGGCAAAGCAGGACTTCCTGAAGAGCTTCACTTTTATTGCTGTTTGCCCCAGCTTTCTTTAAATGTCTGCTCATTGAAGAGGTAGGGGAGGCTGCCAGTTTGTAAATGCACTGTTGCAAAGTCCCATAAAGAACTGCAGATCTACCCTACAATTTGAATACTCAGAACTTTTTTTTTTTTTTTTTTTTTGCGTAGTAATCCTTAGCTGTATAAACAAAAAGTGGATTTACATGGTGGATTTCTGAGAAAACTTTTCAAAATCGTTTCGATAAATGTTTGACCTGAAGAAGATTATTTTCATTCCATCTTCATGCATATTTATAGTCTCCCCTGAAAGGTATTGTGATAGCAAAATGCAGACGGCTTTGACTCCAGCTATCAGCCCACAAAATCAAAAGTAATTATGTGGTAAAATTGTGTATATTTGTATCCCAGACTCTACCTGCAGAAGCTGTAGAAACAAGATATTAAAAACAGTCTGCTTAACACAGACACTTAACTTTGCCTGAAACCATAGTACGAGTTGCTTAATCCTACAGCCATGGTGACTTCATTTCTCAGTAATGTCAGTAGGGGGGTGGAGATGCTTTCAAAGGATCCCAAAGGAAAGAACATAAACTTAATCTAAACTTGGACATAATCTCCTGCTTTTTGAAGAAACAGTGCACCTAACTGCTCCAGCAGACTGGGAACTGGTACCTTACTTAAGGGGACTGCTTTTCTGCACCTCACAATTAAGCCAAGGCTAGGAGATTTCTGCCTCAGGATCTGAGGTAGGTTCTGAACAGTTTGCTCCTGTTTGTTTTTGAAGTCTCTGTGCCTGGAACTGACCAAGGAGTCAAATTTAGTTTTCAGAGGTAGAAAGTAGGAAAAGGATTGCTGTGGATACACTCAAACCAATTGATCACATCTGTTTGTTTGCAAGTATAAATATGTACATTAATTTGTTGTTCATTAACAATTCTGTTTGATAATACAGAACAGAATATGCTGCATATAAGAGGAAGACATTCTGACTAAGAATATTTTCTATTGGTGAAAAACTTTACAGAAAAAGGAAAATAAACATAGCTGAAAACATATATATGCCATAGAATGCATAGAAATATATACATATAGGTACTCATATTTATATAAGAGAAAAGAATGGATGAATGCTTATCATTCTTAAATTCTGAATTAATACTGCCTTTAGTTATTTTGCATGTGTTTTCTTTATTTGTTTTTTTAAGGATAATTATTTAAATTTAGCTGAGATCTTTCCAACTGAATTTCCTGATTTCATTTCCCATGAAACATACAGTACTAATTTGAATCACAATGGTGTTATTTTTTGTTATAATATGTCTACACACCTCTGAAACCACTCCCCAGCAGTGCTGAGCAATTGGCAGAGGCAATGTTATAAACATTTTTATATTATTTATTCTTTAATTATTTGTCAGATGTGTAGGTCTCATTCTTCAAGCATTCTGACCTGTTACCTTGCAGTAAACAAGGGTGAAGAAAGAGAGAAGAGCTGATAAACTCTGGTAGGATATATCAGCAGAAAAGATGTTCCCCCTTTGCTCAGTAACCTGACATTTAGGACCTGCCAGGGTATAAGAGCCCTAGGCTCAACTCACACTTCTGTGTGGCAGTATTTGACTGTCAGTCTCCCATTGCCCCAGGGTCTGTCTTGCCAATGCAATCGTACCAGGTTCTTAATTTCTCTTTAGCTGCTTTTTCCTTCTGTATAATAATTAAATATTAATGGAAGAAGGAGCTGGTGTCCAGATCTCTCACACTCTGGATGCATGCCCTAATCAATAAGTTACCACAAAAAAGGACAAAGACTCTTTCCCTGCCAATGTATCTTTTCATGCTCTTGTTTTTCTCCTAAGCTCCTAAAATCAACGTATTTTATTGTATTCAGCATAAAATTGAGTTCTTACACTTTTCATTAATGGAAAACTTAAATTAAACTTCAAACTTAGTGTAATTTAAACTTTTATACTTGCCACCACAAAGAACCTCACCTTCCCCCATGCCTCAAATCGAGGTCAACTCAAGACTAGAAAGTAGACGCAAACAGAATGGGAAATGAGGGGCAGAAGCATAAATGAAGCAGCCAGGAACAGAATTCCTGCCCAGACTTGTGTCTGCATGTATGATATTTCCTAATTAAAAAGTACAGTTTCTATCATCTCTGCCACTCACAGTAAGAGAAATGTTACTTTGCCATTGGATAATGTGAACTGACAGGAGAGATGCTGCTGTTGCTGTCACAAGAGCAAGACATCCTTTGAGGAGCCCTACAAACCACCTCAGCTGAATACTCTTCTCAAGTAAACTCTGCTGCCAGGTGAAGCAGGCTGGAATATATCCCTTTGTCAACATGGCTGCTCCACTCCAGTAAAAAAACATTTGCTCTTTAGGCCAAAATCAAGCACAAATAGTACTTACCACAAATCAAAGAGGTGGAAAGAGTCCTGGGCAACAGTAAAAGAGCCAGAACTGCCACCAAACTTGCATTATCGTGTTAGATTTTGTATGTGCCTGTACAACTGTTAGATTAGTGATTCTCTCTGGGTTATTTCTTTATTTGCTGTTCCATCCCTCTTATGTTTTCATGTATTCAGCTAAAGAATTTTTCCACAAGGTATGCCCTTGAGCATATCACCCATCTTTGCTGGATAGTAATCTCCTCAGAGACAAAGTGATAATTACAATATGGACTGTGGAATCCCAGTCTGATAGAAAATCTGAAATTTTTGAAATGCCAAAGCCAGTGAAAGGCAACAAGAAGATGTCTTTAATAGAAATCACTCTTACTGTACAACCACCATTAGAGAATAATCTCTAATTAGCTGTTTGAGATATAAGCTGTTGAGAGGAGGATGTCAGATAATCCAACACGGTTTCCAAGTTCTGTTTATTGTCTTAGTGAGGGGGAGGAAACAGAATTTTCAGACTCTCTCAGATTTGACTACACCAGCCCCACCTGAAATCTTTTCCCCATTCTGGATAAAACTCTGGCCAATGTCCTTAAGGACTGAGTGGCTTCTTCCTCATCCACTCTGTCCCCAGTAGCCACACAGTCCAATCCAGTAGTAGAAATCCCATATCTCTCCAATACAGAAATCAGCAAGAAAAGTATTTGGGGCCTTTTTCTGCCCTAGCCCAGCTTTTGAAGGCTTAAAATGTATTCACCCTTGGCTGAAGATAATTTGGCAATAATTCCAAATTATATAAAGTCTAATTTGCAATTTAAGTTGATATAATACATGAATAACAACCAAACTGAAGAGTTAAAATAATTTTTGCTCAATAAAATTTTTTGGGGACACATATATGGACTGTCTCTTCAGAAAGGTGTTTCAATGGGAACACAGAAAATGTAGTGGATCTGTTTGAGCCCTTACAGTTTCTCTTATGCAAGGTAAGACAGAGAATTTCAGTTTTAATGTGCATCAACACAAAAACCTGCTTTTTATTTCCACTTAACAACCATATTGTAATTAAAATGATGTAAAATCCTAATAAAGACAAAAAAGAGAGCTTGCCATTTTCACAGACTAGCAGATAAAACCTTTCTGGAATATGGCTGATTTATCTCAATGTACTCAAAGACCAGAGAAGATAAGATCTTATCCCAAACAAATCATATGTTTTATAAATAAAAATATATATTCTCCTAGAGTTGAAAAGAATTAACTTGTGTCAACCAGTCATGGATTTGCACAGCTTCACACAGAAGAAAAGAGCACTAAGAATTTGTTTCCCCACTTGGAACATTCTCTGTCCTAGTGTCAGAAGAGAGCTAGTACCACTCAGTAAGCAAAATTGTATTAAGAGCAACTGATGGAAATGCTTACTCTCTGTTTTTCAAAACGTACTAATACCCATCTGCAATAAACCCTCTTCTATACAATATATGCTCACCTGATACATTTTTGTAGCCCAGATGATATGTACATGCTTTGCAGCATTTCATTTAAAATATTCTCACCTTAATGGTGGGAAGAAGACCTTAATTTATAGAAGGAGCTCCAGGGGGTGCTTCATTGTTCAGCTAGAGAAGGGGTTCATCTACTGACTGCTATAGAAGGAACCTCAAAATATTGAATTGATTAGACAAAAAATTGAACCACCTATAAAATGTTATTTACCTATGTGAAAAAAATTCTGGCAACTTACAAAGAAATATTGAAATATTCATGAGTCAGAACATTTGATTTTAAAATAGTTCTCTAGAAGATTTGATACTGCACCAGAATATTTTTACTCTACAATTATTTTAACATGAAATATCTCTCTCATATACACAAATCAGCCATCACACTAAACCACTGAATTATTGCCTACTTGGTAAGACCTAATACTTCTCCCTTCCTAGCCACCCCACTGGATAAAGATAACTTTTCCTTGGTTCTTTATAAGCATTGGCAATATTGGAAAGTTATTTTCAAATGGAGAATTTTCAAGAACAGCCTGTCATAACTGCCTGGCTTTGGAGTTCGCCTCACCCTTTTACATCATTTTATAACAAGACAACTTGCACAGAGCTTTGTTTCCTCCTTTTAATATGTCCACACTGAAAAGAGAGCTTTGGTGGTTTGTTAAGTCCAAGTTATCAATGGTTTAATTAGTATTTACAGTGGTCTTGTAGTGCTCTACCACTGCCTTTAAGAGCCATAATAACACAGGGATAGCAGAGACCTCAGTGTGGAAGGAGGGATCCAGAATCTCGTGTGTGCTTGTACAGGCCATGCTGAGTGGAGTCAGCCATGGCTTCTCTGCTCCTGCTGCTCCTGCTGACCAGGTAAAAGCTGGACTAAACAGCAGCTGCTTATCCATGCTGCCATCACACCTTTGCTTACTGCACAAGGAGAGACCTAAGGAATCCAGCTTAAAAAATTGCTTCTGTGGTTCATGCTAACCAAAGGGTTCAGCTCATGTGTCAAGGTGAATTACCTACAGAGAAAAAAAAACCCAAACCCAGAAAAATCCTCCTGCAATGGTATATAGCTGGTAATAATGGTATGAAATTAGGAAATAATAATGTGTAGGACATTTAAAATAAGGCTAAAACAGGAAGTAAAACCTACTTCAACAAACTACCATCTGGTCGACATCATGAATTCACTAGTTTGGGATCAACTTTTTCTATTGCAAACTGAAAACTTATAAAGTAATAGTAATATACTCCAACCCAGATTAATATTTTTAAACACTGAAAGGAGTTCAAAGCTGTTGAGACTCAAATAATAGCTCAGAAGCAGAGCATATGCTTGATTTTCTACAGAAATGGGTCCCTTTAGGAATGGGTAAAAAACTTACAGACAAGACTGACTTTACAATACTTAACAGTGTGCATACTCCAAGAAAAGAAAGAATTTTGAAGAATTTTTATGATTTATTAGTTACTTTGTGAACACTATAATGAAAATGTATCTAGTGAGATCTTTTGAGTCTTATCAATCTTTGTTACAAATTATTAGATTTTTTAGAATAACATATATGCCTCACATAATCTATAATTAAATGAATTCCATTAGTTAAATGAAATTTCATACATAAATTGAATTTGAAAAATTATGAGTCAATTGTAATGAAACAGTTATTAATACCCACTGTATTAAGTGGTTACAATCACCAGATTCAGGTAACTCAAAAGTGAATCTTTTGAGACATGAGCAGGAACACAATAAAATATTATCTTCGCTTGTAATTAAAATATATAGAAGTGTTTTACTAAACTCAGTCAGCACAGACTAAATTTTTTGCCCAGTAATTTCATCTGCCCACCTCTTGCTGCTCTTTAAATGGTCTGCTTACAGGGTTACTGGCACATTAAAGACACAGTTAGGGCAGCTGTGGGCTCTCAGGTTGTTTTTTCCCAGGAAACATCAAAGGTGGGTGAAAGGAGAAGGAGCCAAAAGGGCTCAATGTGAAAAAATTAGAGTTTTTTCAGCCTCCCATTTCTAAGAGTACTAGTTTTGCAATGTTTTCTCCCAGAAGAAATAGTATAGTGAAAAATGAAGCCTACAGGTATTCTTATTTTTTGGCAGATTTACACCAATGCAGTGTCATAGATGATTTTTAAGTGGCCAATATACTCCAGGTGGTCGTTGATAATATTTTGAGATCCAAAATAATCTTTTATGGCACTGATTTTTTCCAAAACCACTGGCTCTTGAGCAAAAGTGTGAGGTGTAATTTTTGCTGGGATGTCTCAGAAAAATTCGGTTGCAAAGTAAGGTCTTGCAACCAGAAATAGGAAGATGCTGCTGGACATTCAAGAATAATTGAAATAATGAGGCAATGACTTCAGAAATTGCTTCCTTGCACTGTATGGTGTGTCTCACTTACACTGTCACTGTCACTATCTCGTGGTGCTCCTTTGTGTTCATTGTATACTCATCCTCTAAATTCAGGAAAAGTTCTCTAGAAGTTTTTCTCACATATATTTTTGGCTGCTTTTCCCACAGTTCTTAGATTCACCTACATAGCCACGGTCCGCTTTAGAGTCAAGATTAAGAGTTATGTGCAGGGTTTCCCTGGTGAAAGGTTGTCACTCCCCCCACTTCTCTGAACCCCCAATGTGAAAAAGAGAGAGAGATCCTTCCTTGCATTCAGAAGCCCATACAGACCCTCAGAAGTGGCCCTGGCTCAAAAGCATCAATAGTGCATTCAGATAGGAAAGGGGGAAATTTGTTCGTTAATTTTGATCAAGTCAGTAATAATCTTTTCTTTGCTCAGAAACAGAGTGACTTTTGGGCTGCCATGAAGAGCTTTTGATTGCTGTGGAAACTCCCACAGCAGCTTTTAACACCTGGTTGTGCTCCACTGACTGCAGTGGATAGGTTTGCAAGGAAAAGAAAATTGACTTGTTATTTATTTCCAAACTTAAAGGGGAGTCTTTCTTTTATGTTTTACTTTCTGCAAGGTGAGGCCTCTTGTAGTAGTGAGCTGTGCAGGCTTGTCTTTGTGTTGAAAAGCCTCGCAAGGATGGAGCGGGAACCTGAATATCTGTCTCTTCCTCCTGTTGCTGCTGCAGCCAGGCGTGCACTGATTTATTCAAATTACAGCAGACGATCAGCAGTGAGCCACTAATGGGGTAATTCATGACTCCCTTCATTCCCCTGATGTTTGTAGCAGGAGAAAGTGTTGAGACAATACAATGAAAATGAAAAGAAGAAAAGTAGAGGAGAAGCAGAAAAGCAAAGGAAAAGTGAAATCCTGACTGAGGAACAGACTGACTCTTCTAGTATGTGTACCAAAACTTCTGATATATTTGCTGGGCTTCTGAGAGGAACAGAGTGGTATGTTGTTCCTAATGCAAACATCATTCCGAGGCTGTTCATTTTCATATTTAGTCATATCACAGCAAAGCTAAGGGGGAGTCAATCACACTCGGTACATCTGACTGGGAGAGCGCTCCCTTCACAGCTGCATCTGGCAGAATACACTCCGTATTTATTATATTTTCAGTAAGGCATGCTATCTTGTTCATGTGTGAGAAACTGTAATGCATCTTTCACATTTAAAGTGCCCTCTGAAGCTTTCTGCCTCACAACCTCCTGCCTACTTTCACTGTTACCACTAAATTTTTTATATTTTCTTGAGCATCTCTGAAAGAATTGCAAATTCCAGATAGAACATGATTAATTTAGCACTATCGTCTCCTACAATATAGTGTACAGCAGTCCATTCTGCTTCTGTGCGGCTGGGTCTTATCTCGGCTCTTAGTGAAAAACTAAATTAAGGCAAAGGCTGAAGTCACTCATGTGTACTACTTTTAAAATTAATTTTTGCTGACAGCACCACAGAGTCAAAAGCATGTAGTTGCATTATGAAAGCCAGAAGAGAGATTAAAATATATGTGTATTTTTGTTATTCCAGGAAAGAGAGTCTTTTGCTCCTTCTACATTAGTCATTTTCCCAAAGGACTCTACATCCTTCCTTATTTGGGGAGTAAAAGTTGAGACATCACTCTCCTTTCCATTTGCTAAAGATTTTTGCTTTTTATTGTGTTTAACTCCTTATCCTTGCTATCTTCTTTGTAAGATGCGAGTGAAGTTTTATGATGGGCAATTTGGGTGAGGGAGATGAAGGACAATTTGAAGACACTAATATTGTTTGCAGTGTGTCTCATTTTCAGCAAATGATTTAATTTGAGAGGAATCCTCCTGGGTCTCTAAAAGCCTAAAATGGCCCAGTTCTGTGCACTTGAAACAATCTTCTCCCTAAAATTGACTTCTATTTTAACTTTAAAAGTTGTAAAACATTCAGAAATGAAACATTGATTTTCTAAGTGAACTTTACATTTTTCTCAACTTTTTGACTATCAGGGAATACCATACTTCTCTCTTATCTTGTCCTAAAGCAAGTCCTGCAGTATACGTTTTAAAACTAGATCGAAGCCCAAATCTGTATTTATCTGGATTTATTTCCTTTTTCTCTCCCTGGTATTACTTTTCACCTCTGTGATGTAGAAATTAAACTGAAAGAATAGCAATGGGGAAACTAATATGTTTTCTATGCTGCAGCTCCTTCACCGAACCTACATTATCCCTCTTCCAGCTGGTATGGAGTGCAGCACAGGCAGACTCTGCCATTCCTTGTTTACTACTCTCTGAAGCAGGGTGAACTGTATACTCACTATTTTCCAGATTACCAGTGATGTTTAGTTGTGCTTCTTAATCAGATCAAAGATGGAGAGAACAGGGACAAGCTCAGCAGCAGCCTTGCTCATCCAGCATTCCCTTTCAACGCGCCTGACGTCAGGAAACAGGCTGGCTTTTCTCACAGTGGCCACACTTACAAGAAGCCTTTGCAACAGCTCTGAAGAGTGTCTCTTCCAGGATGGTACAGCAGAAACAGCCCCTTTGAAAACATGTTTGAAAGCAGAGTGATGTGCCATCAAGCTGAGCTACTCACAATACACACATCAAAGGGAGCAGTTAAAGCAGCAAGAAGACAGTGTTGTGAAGGCTTAACATGACTGCACAGGCTCCCCAGGCTGCAATTGCACTTGTCAAGGGACATTAAAAATTGTATCCTGGTATATGAGACCCTATGTGTGACTCCATTGCAGAAGAGGACTTTCAGGAATGAGTAAGGAATCAGAATTATTTTGATGAGTAAGAGCAACACTCTACATAAGATCTAGAAAACAACTTATAAACTAGGATTTTTAATGGATCACAAACTAAACGTGATTGAAAATATTGCTCTTTCAGATAGAAAAATTTCACAATGTGATTTATCAATAGGAACACAGCTTTCAAGACACATCAGTACATCCTTCTGGTCTTGACAGCCTTGGCAAGGCCTCTACTGTAAACTTTATCTATTTATAGGTACTATATTTCAAGGCAGATGTGGGCTAAAGCAAGAAGTGCAGCGAGTTTCAAGAATTAGAAGAGACTTAGAGAGCTTTTTGACTTTTATAATCAGGATTATTTAGTCTAAAGAACAGTAATTCAAGCGGGAACATGGTAGGAATTTCCAAGAATATGAATTTTTTTCTCATATATTTATTTTCAAAGAAGAAAAATAAGGTGTTTTTTCACATTCATGTGACCAGGAAAAGAAGGAATGCACACATTCATAACAGATGAATTGCAGAATAATGCAGAATACCCTTAATGGTAAGAGATTTTGAAGCACTGGGATAGTCTGTGTGTGTCAGTTGTGGATTATTTCCCATTGAAGAGCATATTTGAGAAAAAGTGATGAGGTCTCCAGGACCTTTTACTAGCTACATTTTGTTATATCAGTCCCTGAGAAAGGCTGTGAAAATTAGGTGTTTGGGTTTAATATTACATTGCCCCACTTCCAGTGGGTGCATGAACAGGTCAAAAGTGACTAGGAAAAGTCTGCTGACAGAAAGCTTTGGATGAGATTCTTTTGCACTTTGTCCTAAAATGCATATCAGATTACGTCCTGGACTCTAATGGATAAAACCATTATCCATGGATAATGGATGGACAAAAAGCTTCCCCAAGAAAGGAAATTTTTCCAGGTATTAGAACAGTAAGACATTAGATAACACACTCAGAGAAGCACAGATCAGTAACAAAGGCCTCCATTTTTCTTTTGATAAAACCCAGAAAGCCTCGAGCAAAACATGCAGGTAGCTTGAAACAACCAAGAGACTAAAAGTCCTTTGAGGCAAAGTGCTCTTCTGGCAGATGGCTATCCCTGCACAGCCACTTGGCTGCTGCTGAAGTCCAGGAATGGATGCCTTCCAGACCTAGACAGAAAGGAAAGAAACAACTCAATCCAGAATTACTAGGGCTGAAACCTTGCATTGAGTAGCTATGGGCAAGAGGTTCACAACTTATGTTGATTTCTGTGCCAACTGGAATATATTGGGAATACACAGGAATCAAAGCAAGACAGAAGAATATTTTGAAAGAAGCCTAAAATATTTACTAATTAATCTTTCAGAATTCCCTAAAGGACAATTCTTTTTTGACAGCTAATATATCAGCAGAAGACTGAAAACACTGAAATAACAGAACAACAGAGCTTTCATTAAAGTAATTCCACTAAAAGTATGATCATAAACGGTAGGGGGTTTTTTTTGTGGAATTTTTTCTGCTATTAAAAATTATCCACAAAACTATGTTGGATTGTTTTGCAATAATTGGACAATTTTGCCAAGATACCTACATGATTTAGGAGTCAGACTCTCATCATCAAATGCAGTGAAGCAATAATTTAAAAAAATAGTCTCAGCTTCTTATTAGCTCATCAGGCCATACATTTTTATCTACTTGATTAAGACTCAGAGGGGTGATCAAGTGTTTTGCTTATGAAAAGGAATTTTGATATTGTAGTCAGGATTTAGGAGATCTATTTCAGTTCTTAATTTTACCTCCAAATTGACACTGAGACAAGAAGTACATACATAATGAAACTTAAGGGCCCACAGTTAACTTTTTGCATGCCTGAGGTATCATTTTTCATGAGGAAACAGGCACACATAATTACCTGGAATAGCTGTGTAGTTGCAGTGATTATAGTTTCAACATTGGATGTGCTGCTATTGGGAAAAAGAGAAGGGATTTAAAAAATAAAATCATAGCAAAATTAATGGAATAAGTGTGGATGACAGATTTTTAGTATGCCATATAAGTGGGGAGGGGTAAAAAAAAGAGATTCGATGAGATAATAAACTTTTTATTTTTCTTCAGGCTAAAAAATAAAACCAAGACGTTTCCTTTCAGGTAGACTTGAAAAGATTTTTAAACAGACTGAAAAGATTCAAATTAAGAAACCAAAATATTTCATCCTAAAACGGCTGAAACGAAAACTTCTCACTCGATAATTTATTTACTGACTGCCTCATTTTTCTGTTTATTTGCATCACAGCTATCTGTCAAATTCACAAGGAGCTATACTGTCTATTGAACTACATCTTTTGTTGGTATTTTACAAATCCACAAATTAAGGTAACTTATTCCTAAATTTCTGGCCATATATTTGTTAACTCTAATGTGCACAGCTTTCATTACCTCCAAAAAACCCCTTTATCCATCAATTTCCTTGGAAAAAAATAGCTGAAAATATAGCTCCCCTGAAAGTCAATAAGACTTAAAGAGTCTATGTCACTTCATCATTTTAGTAAATTGCCCTCCAAACTCCTACACATATATGTGTGTACAGATTTGTCTATACTGAATTTATTATAAATGAATTAATATTAAAACACCATTATGAAAAAGAGACATTAGAAGGAAATTGTGAAATTCACCTATCATTTATTTGAGCTTTGAAAGAATTAAATACACAAATGAGAGGAAACTGCTACCACAAGCACCTCAATATTAACATTTAGGGTTCCAGATAATTTTTAAATAGCTCTCTACAACCCCCTGCCCATGTTCCCATTCTCCTCCCTGGGCAAAACACTAAACAAGAGAAATAGCAGGAGTTTACTCACCAAGTTTGTGATTTCATAGACTCTAAAGAAAATATGATAAATGACAAATTGTCTAGAGTGAATTAAGAGTAGTATTTGCACATTCTTCTGCTTGGCTGAGCTCATACTGTTTCTTTGGGAATAAGCTATCAGTTTTTAACATTTCCTTTGCCTTATTCCCCTAGCACAGCATCACTCGCCTTTTACATTTTCTGCTGTTTTATCTCTGTGAGAAAGAGGTGTAAGTTAATTTTGCTCTTGGGACAGAGATGTGTAAGAAGCAAAATTTCCAAACTTCCGATTAATGGCTGGAGGCAACCAAAGGATTGTCTTTGTCCCGAGATTAAAGGACTGTTTCATGCTGAGTGAGGCTTTCAGGCACTTGGAATTTGCACCCAAAGCCTGTCATTTAAATTAGTGGCATCAAATAGGTTGCTTGACAGAGAAAGCCCTGCACTGCTTCCCCACCCTTCACTTAAATCCGTAAAGCAATTCCTCAGTGTCTGCAGAAAAGTACCATGCCACTGGTTTCACTGTTCTGATCCTTTCCTACATAGGGCTATTGGAACATATTGTCCTGTAACTGGGTGAAAACTGTTTGGTACCTCCTAAATTTCCAGAATACTTTCACTTCTGTCTTCCTTTCCACTAATAATGGATGACACAGGCATAGAGGAAAAGGCAGCACACATGGTTCAGATGGGTAGTCTTGTGACCACAGGGTGTGTGGGGAGATGTATTATTCTTAGTTAAGTGTGATACTCTCCTCAGAGCAGAGGATCACTTGGGTAGAAAATGATGCCTTTTTGCTCCTCTGCTTATAGAAACAAACACTTTCCTAAGGTATTTTCCTTTGTGGGAGATTCACATGACTAGAGCAGCAAGGTGTGACATCTCATGTCAAGATCAAGCATGAGTTATTTCCCAAGATCCTTCTGTCAGCACACCTTTTCTATGAAGTGGGGGATGAGAGGATCCACAGTCTTTGTCCTCTTCCTCCATTCTCACACCAGCAAAAGCATCCAGCATTTTCAGGCCCAGGGTAGGCAGCAGAGATATTAAGGCAGAGCCACATCAGGTCTCAGCATGTTTCTAGTGCAGCAAAGTGTCAGAGGAGAACTTTTGTGTTGAATTTCAGTCACAGGGACTGCAACTCTCACGCAAGGCACCATCACACGGTCTCAGCAACAGGAAGATAGTACACTGAGGTTATTTTCCTCAGCTCATATTTTAAAAATGAACCTGTATGTAATAGCTTTCAACTTACTGCTGTAGGAAATGCAGGGTCCTTGGCTGGATAGGCAGGAGAAGCTAAAACCACAAACTTGAGGCACTGTGCCAGAGAGGGTGCCCTCTCTCAGCACAGGTCCATTATCACCACAGCAGGCTCTGAAAGCCCTTGTTTCATTCCAAGCAGCAAAATGTGAAGTATTTTAAGGACTTCTTCACTCTGTCCTGTGCTACAGGAACAGCCTGTGCCATTTCACCCTCTAGCAGAGTTTGTGGGTGACAGTGTCAGGATTTTGTCGTTGTGAGAAGCATGTGCTAGAATAGCAACGCTCTCATACTGGGGTGAGATCCCCTTGTCGCTCACCAGCTTCTCAACATTTTATGCCTCAGAAGTCTTCCACTCTGTAACAGGACCTGTTGTAATGACACTATCTAACAAATCCTCTGCGAAATCTCACAAAAGCAGTTAGTGTTATGAAAAGTTTACTGTTTAGCTTAATGACAAAGCAACAGATGTGCAAGACAGAAAGCTACACATAAGAATGATGACAAAACTAGAGCTCCCACAGCAACAAACAGACATTTCTCCACAGGCAACCCCAAAAGAAAATCCAGAAGCTAGAGATTGTGGAAGTGAAAATGCTAATGGCATTTTTTCAATGCCTTTCAATGGGATGTGCAAGAGAAGTACATGTGTGATATTCAGGTCAGTGGGCAGTATGGGATGAACATTCAGTGGTGCTGTCTGTGAGGTTGTGGTAATGGCCAATAAAACCCCACCACATTAAAACCTACATTTTTCATATGACCATATCCTTGAAAAGTTTTAGGAAAGATATCAAGAAAAATAAGTATATTCCTGTCACTTAAAACCAACACTACAAGGCACTTTCTATAAGAATTAATGTTTGCTGAAATACTGTATTTAATTTTACATGGTTATGTGTCTTTTTAAGAGAAAAAGAAACCTGTCTGTTTCTGATGCAGAGAAAACCCTTTCAGTAACTTCAAACATTGAGTTGTACTTTCAATACAGATACTACCAGATGTAAAACTGCTTGGGGCGCATAGTGGGGGTTTACTGCAGTCAAAGTTAATGTTAGTGTTTAATTTGCTTAATAAAAGTTTGTGCAATTGAGGGCACTGTGTAGGGACTAATGTGATAATACAAAGGAACTTTATTATCTGTTTAAAATGCTCTGTGAGGGTGGTGGGGCACTGGCACAGGTTGGCTGAAGCTGTGGATGCCCCATCCCCGGAGGTGATCAAGGCCAGGCTGCATGGATCTCTGAGCAAGCTGGTCTAGTGGAAGGCGTCCCTGCCCATGTCAAGGGGGTTGGAACTGGATGGTCTTTAAGGTCGCTTTCAAACCAAACCATTCTGTGATTCTGTGATCTGTACATCAGAGACTGATAAGATGCACAGTGTCATTGTCCCCCAAAAGAGAGTACCTCAACTCTAATACTGTCAAGAGAAAACATCAGGTGATTTGGGGCATTCTAGATGAATATGCATTTAGCTTGGGCACTAAAGGTAAGTTCTCCTTGTGGAACTTTCACTTGCACTCTTGCATGGACTAGATGTGGAACTTCTGCATCTCTGAAGTCCTGTGTTGCTGCCTGTTCTGAGCTTCCCCTCCCCCTCCCCAAGACACTTGCCTCTGCCATGTGTTCTGAACCTCCTTGTTCAAAGCGCAGGAGAAACCAAATGTAACTCAAACTCTTTAGCAGTGTCTGATTGGCCGGTCACCCCGGGTCCGTCCCCAGTCCTCCCCTTTCCCCTTCTCCCAAAAAAAGAAAGGACCAAGATGGGGCCCACCCCCACCCTCTTTTGGCTTTGCAACTCTTTCTGCGAACATCTGTGTGCTTCTGTTTCTTTTTGAAAGCTTCTAACTGCGGGAAATTAGGCAAGCTGGGAGCTATATTTCTCCCTCTTTGCTTCTGCTGGTGGTATTAGATTTGCAGCTGCCATTTTGCCGCTTTTAGAGCTACTGAAATGCTGGATTGCCCGTGCTACCTCTCTAGGCTGCCCAAGGCTTTCTAAGGCATTGAACTACTGGCCTAGCCGGTAAAAAGCTGTAAGTATACTTCTTCATCCTGCTTCTCTGAGCATGGACAACTGAGATGAAAATCAGGTATCCCCGCACCCTGCTCCATCCCAGTTCATCCAGGGAGACCAGGTCACATACTTTGCCTCTTGCAGCATGTATGAAACAGTTTGGGACCTGTCACTGCCAAGTATAGCAAAAAGCAGGAGACCTTACCAGGACTGACTGCCAACCCAACTGTCATCTGTTCTGGCAACCTGCTGATTCTTGTTTTGATTTGAGGACAGCCTTCCAAGGCCTGTTTCTCCAGTTAAGCGGAAATCTCAGTCTTGCATTCTAGCTAAACTAAATTTCTTTTCCTTTTTTGCCTTTACAAGCCAATTAAGACAGTATTCAAACACCACTTATGCATTATGTTATACTTTGGAGGCAGCTAATCATCACTCCTTCAGTCAGGTGATTCATGAAAGAGCAGATGGATCAGTTGTCTAACATTTCTCACTGAGAGAGTGTCATAACCTTGATTATACCCCAGAGCTTCTAACCTCACAGCTGTCAATATTTGGCATCTTTGTGCCCACTCTCCCATCATTCGTACTGCTCAGCTTTATCACATGCACTTGGCTTTACAACCTTACTCCACAAGGACAAAATCAGTTTTTCTTTGTGCATAGCAAAGGCTTCCCAAACCAAAGTAACCCTGAGAGGAAGAGTCAAGCTTGACCTTATGACTTACTGAATACCCATGGCCTCCCACACAGGAGAGATGTCCTGACCAGCCAACAGTGAGAAAACTTTCAAATGCGTTTATGTTTAACAAAATACCTGTATTCAACCCTACTGTCCCATTCTATAGTAAGCGTGGCTTTCTTTTAAAGAAGTCCCCATAAAAAAGATGATAATTTTTTCTTAAAAATAAATTTAAAAATTAATTACTTGATTATACTTGCAAAGAAAAGTTTGAAGAACTAAGGATGAAAGCTAAAAATCCGTGAAGGGAACAAAAGGACCCCTTTTTTTGTTTGAGTGGGGTTTTTGTTTGTTTGTTTGTGGGGTTTTTTTGGTTTTCAGGGGTTTTTTGGTAAGAAAACCTTGACAATCTGTGCCTGTGGTAGAGTTTTACCTGCTTGCTTGAAAAACTTGGACTGCTAGCATAATTTCATTGATAATTTCTCATGCTACTTCTTAATTAGATTAAATGAAAGACAAAGTAATTTGCTTTGCCTCTGTTGCAGTACTGGAGAGGACTTTTGTGAGGCTTCATTCAGAAGAGGTACAGATCATCCTCAATTTTTTTCCTGAAAGCTAAAGTTCAAACTCTTGCTAGCACATTCCTAGACCTGGCCCTAATTTCTGGGGAAATTAAAAATTTGCAGGAAATGTTACAGGAAATCTCTTGCAATTTCTTACACATTTTCATCTGTACAAGTAAACTGACTTTAGGTATGAGTAAGACTAAGATATGGCCTTCTGTATATGCCAATAATTTTAGAGTATTAAAAAAATTTCTATCCTCAATTTACAATACTCTGGGCTGGAAACAAAAGAGAGAGAGAGAGAAGGCTATTTTGATTTTTAAAGTAAAAAACTGCCAAATTACTTTATAACAATTTTATATAGTAAGAGAAATAACTGCTTAGCAAGCAGATCAAGTCCACTATGATTTTTACTTCACAGTGGTCCCCCATAGACTTCTTATCTATTTATCTTTAAATGCTTAAAGAAATTCTTCACAGAGTTTTACATCCTTTCCACTGAGAAGTGTGTTACCAGTGGTCATAATTTTACCCTAGCATGTGAGGTCCCACTGCAATAACCAAGGCAGAATTATTTCAGAACACGTTATTACTGTATCTTAGAAATATTTTGTTGATCAAGCATCTTTCAGAATACTGTTTTGCAGGGGAAAAAGAATCACAACAACTTAGGCTAGTTTTGGAAAGAAAATATCACCAATGACCATGTGGCTTTAGAAGGTAACTTTTGGATTCCTCAGAAATCAAATCAACAAATAATATATATGCAAGTCTTAAAATTCATTGTTTTAGGGAATCCTTACATTGCAGCCATTGTTAGTTCTAGTTCAGCAGAATTGATTTCAAACTAAATGTTCAGTTTGCTTTTATCGGTATTGCTCTTGTGCTGCCAATAGGTATTTGATTTCAGTTGTCTTTTCCCTTGTTTTGGTTCATGAATACCTGTCACAAGTAACTCCCCAGGCACTTTGTTTATCTGTCTTCTCCTGATTAAATGTACCATTACTCTAGACTTTAAAAGATCACTTTCCAAGCAGAGGTCAGCAGCAAGACAGAGAATTTTCTTCTCGCATCTTTCTCCCTCTTTTAAAAATCCGAGCTGGATGTCTTCATAAGGGAGTGTGTGCTATCCCCCACAGGAGTCATGTACTCTTTATAGAGTTTAATGAGTAAAGCACTCAAGCCTGTATTAATCCAAATTCCATTACATTATTATAATAGTCTTTTTCAGTTTTAAAGGTGTGTAGTTTAATTTTCAGCAGCAAAGAAAGATCTCTCAGTCTTTACTCTCAGACTGATTTTGCTTCATGTTCACCAAAAGAACTCCAGCAGTGCAGTCTGTGTCAGAAGGTGAGTCCAGACCACAACTTTCCCTCATTAGCTGTCTGTCCATCACTCAATAATAATGAAAGTGAGCCCAGAAAGATATTGCCAAACATTTAACATATGGCTATTTCCTCTATTTAATTCCAAATCACTTCTTAAAAAGTCTTAATTTCTACATCTGGTTTGAATCTCAATAGACAGCGATGAAGAGTTCAGTAGATAAAAGAGCATTTACCTGGGTGGTTATTTAACTTTGCAGGCTCATTAATCAAGTAGGACAAACCTCATTCAACAAACAGGTGTTTAATTGAATAGGTTTTTTCATCCATCCAATTTATGTTAAAATACCCTGTGCTAATTAGTTCACAGTTACTCCCAAGTTGATTCACGATCAATTCATGTTCTTCACAAACATTGGTGCTGTTTTTAGGTGAGAAATACACAACAAATAAAGAAACTATAGTATTTTGAACTAACCTGTCATGTTGCCAGGGTGCTGTAAATGTTGAGGCAAAATAATAACCACATAGTGACTACAGAAAGAAAGAACAGGCAGAACAAATGACACAGATTTAATTGCAGAGGGGGGAAGGTCCTGCTTCATTGATAGCTCTCTAAAACCATGTGGACTTTGTAGCAGGGAGCAAGAAAATTAATTTGAATGGTCTATGAGAAGAAAGGGAATCAAAAGGGATTTTGAGATCAAGTATGAACACAATCATAGTCTTCAGTATGTAAGTCCCAAATCAGCTGTGAGAGGACAGAACCATTATGGGAGAACCTGGAAAGACTGAACCTTAGCAATCAAAGCACAGAAGAAAAAAGCCTAGAATGTGTATAAAGGACATATAAAGTGACTGGCTTGTAAGCATTTTCATTACCTTCATGCAAACTCCATTCTTTGTTTTTTGGTTTTGGGAAGGCTGCTAGGAACCTTGCTGTGAAAATATTCCTGGTGATGAGATATCTCTTGTCTCTCAGAGTTTTTAGAGGAAAATCAATCAGCTGTTGAGAGAAAGGCCAGCTGCCACTGTGTTCTTGTTTTGGGGGTTGAGTGGGTGGTAGCTCACTGGCAATGGTTTCCTGCTGAACACAACAAAACTCCCCAATATTTTCTTTCAAAATGCTTTTGAGCACAAGCTTATGGGAAGAACATATTTTTGGACCTTTATTTCTTTTAGCTTTTAAGATGTCAGCCTGTGATTTAAACATGGTAGAAAAATCTGTAGGGGTAGAGTGAATCAATTTCCTACTTGTGGAAATGACACTGGAATCCCAGATACATAAAAACTCTTTAGAGGTGAACTGTACAACAACTACCTACTAAAGAACAATGTGCAAAAATAAGGAATTTGAAAGCCTGGTGTGGTGGATGGGGAGGATCTGGAACACCAGAATGAGTGGGTTTTAACTTTTAACTTGATTTTTATTTAATAACTATGTTTTAAATATGACACTTTGAGATCTCAGCTGCCTTAGACAGAGTGTTCAGTGAGCAGAGAAGGGTAAACAGGAGGATGAGTTTTCAATCTCAGCTTTACCTAAAGCTGTTTGTGACACAGACCTTCAAGAATGAACATACATGACGAGGATTTCTGAACTGTAAAATGGAAAATAAAACTGAGAGACATTGTTTTAAGATACTAAAGTCCTCAGTTTAACACAGGCTTTCTGAGCTGCTTTTTCAGCTCTGTAAATAAGAAATTATCTATGCCAAGAGACAAGGAGACAACTCTTCTTTTCAAAGGAGCAGATGGCAGAAGCATTGGAGTCATCCTACTTCCTTCTTCTTCTGTGCAAATAAATATATTTTAAAATGCTGAACCTGATATGAAGTTTATTTCAATAATTAATGTAAGTGGTATGCACTTGGAGTCTAGGAATTCCCATCACTTCTGGGCAACGTCCACAGAGAGATCTTGGAACAGAAGAATCCTGTGCCCTTCAAACTGTCACAGATTTTTTTCATGCAGAATGCATTCATTTGTTCTATCAGCATATTTGTGGAGATGTTAGAAAAATGTATAATATAAAAAAAAAGTATAAAAGCAACCTTTTCTATTTTGAAACCTAAGAATCCCCTCAAGTCTTGGCTGTTCCTTTCCTTCCCCCCTGCCCCCCAACCCAGCTGCTCTTTGATCTGTTTCTTCCTAAGCAGATAAATATATTTTAAATTATTGCTAGCCCCAGGGGACCCGAACTGGTGTTAGCTAGCAACAAGATGCTTTTAGGAAATGTCACTAATGTAGGTGGCGAAAATGGCAAGGAACTGTTCAGGACTGCAACATCTCAGCTAGTTCTGAGCCAAACTTGGGCTGAAATAAATGAGTGGAACATTCAGTGTCTTCTCCTGGATATTCAGCCACTAAACATCTCTGAAATTTCCTGAATGTGCTGTCTTCTCATTAGGAAGGGAAGAACAGGAGCTTCTAAGAGGAGCAATTTACTCTCATATGCAACTTTTGTTTAAAATGCACCAGGTTTATCAAAAGCTGAGGTCTGTGGAAATGTACAGCCTTGGAGCTTCATTTTCTACTGCCTCTTGTCATCTGTAAAATAGCAGTAAGCTGTGATCATTCTAGTTTGTTGATTACTCGTGTCAATTAGCCTAGTTATGCCTAATTAGTGCCAAAGTTTTAAAAGAAGTCAAACAAGTCCTTGGATTGGAGGCGGAGGGACATCTTCAGGGGCCTATGTAGAAACATATGCACCACATTACAAACATTAAGAGTGGATTTCTGGTCTTTGTACTGATTAAGACCTCCCAAGTAGAAAGTCTAGGTAGCTTGCAGGGTTAAAAGAGGGAGCTAATGTTTCTGAAAACCAGTCAAAGGACAGCAAGCCAGAACTCTACTACTTTGCATCAACCACAGAGGGATGTATGGCACCTCTGTAGAGGGACTCAGTGTCAGGAGACTGAGTGCGAAACAGTCTGGAGGTAACTTCAGGCATGAGTAGATTCAAGGCCGAGCTGGATGCATCTCACAGAGGCATTCTCACCTGCTGGGATGCAGAAAATTTATGGAAGATGCCTCTCAAGATGGCGAGAAGAGGTTCCTTCCTCCACATGAAATTTATTCCCAGAAAATAGGCTTGTGTCTCCTGCTTCAGTTTTTGATTCTAGAAGAAGCGGCCAACTCAGTGCTCTTTTAAGAGGTCACTTGCTTATCAAGATATAGTCTCTCTGGTTTTGGTCCTCTCATCTACCTTTGTAAATCCTATATGCCTTTCTACACATCAGAATCAAAGTGAACAAAGAAGATACATCCATCTAAGATGACATTCTTCTTGTCCTGCAGTCATGTCCAGCTTGGTGAGTGAGGTATATTCCTGGTAGGCAGAGACAAGGTCTGAAAAAATATCCTGGATAGGAGTAAAAAGTGAACCATACCACTGATTATGCTTTCTGAGATTGACACCATGCTATTTCACTAAAGTACACAGAATCTAATTACAGTGAATGAATCAAACCCTCCTGTAAGGTGAAGTTCCCATCTCCCCAACTGCAGGCACTCCTGAGAATGCATAATGAACTTTTTCGACAACATGTAAAAATTCTTAAAACTATCTTAAATATAAGGTGAACAACTGTTCATTTTTCTTCCATTTCTGCCCTCAGTGCAAGCAGAAGTGGCAACAGCTTTAACCTGCCCTAGTTTCCACATGGGAAGAGACCACATAGATCGAGGCTGGCAGTGCATAGGACTGCTCATTTTATATACCAAAAGTTTTATGATATAGACAACTCTGCCACAATTCTGGAGAACTGCTGTACCTTTTTGCTAAAAACAAATGGCTTACCTCTCTTGCAAAGTTTGTTTTGGTTATCTGGATGGCTTTCTAATGCTCTATCAAGTACTTCACCAGTTGTCTTGAAAATATATCTGTCTGGTGGTGATTCATCTTGCACAGAATAATTAATTGGCATTTTCAAGTGATGTTCAATTTAGAATGATGTGTTTGGGATTATTTGCTTAAAACAGTATTTCACTTATTGCAAGTGTGTGGTTTCTGTCATTATTTTGATTTGTAGAGGCAGAATGTTCCAAATAAATATAGCTGAAGCTGCCTATTACAGACAACAGGAAAAAGAGCTTTATTCTGTTGAAGTCATGGGACAGTTTTCATTGAGGCCATGCAATGGGCTTCTGGATATAATTAAACAACATGTGGAATTCATAAACTCACAAAGCTCCTGTCACAAAGCCATTGCCCTAAAATGTGTAGTCTTAAGCCTCTTTAATGAAATCCTCAGAGCAACAAGTAACTCCCTCTCCCTACAAGTGGATTATTACAGTCTTCACAGCCTTGTGGAAGTTTTAATTGAAGGGCACTACTTAAAGGGATGGTGTGGGATGACTCTAAGGAAAGATTGATCAGTACAGGCAGAATTTTATTACAAGTGTCAATTAGATTGAAAAGTGTTATAAAAAAGATCATTTGCATAGCTTTAGGGGACAAGGAGACACATTATTCTGAAATCTCCTTTGCTGATTGTTTAGTGATTCTCTAAGGGTAACAGGGAGGAAATATTCCCTCCTGCAAGTGGAGATAGTAGCCACTTTCTGACTGGCTTTGATTTAAAGCTCATTAATGAGATATGTGCAGCTAATTAAGAGCAGGGAGAATTTAGCTATATACCACAGTGGAGAAGAGCATTTATCAGAGAGGATTGGACTATTGCCCTATGGAAGTTCAGTGCTGTGCTACCGGGAACAATTCAGTTCCAATGCTGCAGAGAAGGGCAATATAGCAAATAGCTAAAACTGGTTGAAGATATGTTTTTCCCCCTAGAAAAATAAGGTTGCACTACAATGCATTCTTTTAGTGAAAACCCTCATTTTTATTAATTCAACATAGTAAGGACAAGATCTTTCTTTTCATTTTCACCCTTTTTTACCTCTGGAGGGAAGGGACAAATTAGAAGACAGAAAGCCTTTGGCTGCTGCAACTACATTTTTTTTGGAACTTGAGATAGATCATATGACTATCTACAATAGCATTTTTGTTGGGAGCAGGAGCATCCTACTGAATCAAAGCTTGCTGCAGTCCCCCACTTTCTATACTCCTGTTTCCATCACAAAAATGAAAATGTAATCACAGAAATGATTGTGCATGAATCAGATTTCTTTCCAGACTGAAACATGTCTGAAAGATGTACTCCAGACATGCACCTTGCCTGTTCCAGCTGCTAGTGAGCATCCAGGCCCTTCAGTATATAAACACAGGCATCTGTCTATATTTGTAAGCTTGTTGTTTAAATTCCACTAAAGACAGTGGAAATAGATGACCTAAATATAGTGTCATTTTTGGACATCCTGAGCACCTGTCCTGTCAGCTAGTACGTGCGGTGTAGATATCACACGTGGCTTAGGTTAACTGAAGATGCTGAATCCCACCTGGACACGATAGAGTCAGTAGAGCCTAGAGAGCCATTAAGTTCACCTGAAAGTAGATCTGTGACACAGTTGGGTTGCACATGGGGCTGTAGGAGATACCTCAAGGAATAAAAAACATCTGCACAGGGCTGGTAGCTCTCACAGAGGATTTATGGGAGCCTTCTGCAACTGTACACTGGGGTGAGATACACTCAAGGGCTGAAATGAGACAAGATGCCTGTGTTTAGCAATGGTCTCAGGCAGAGCAACACTCTGTGGAAACAAGGATAATGTATTTTGTCATTTGTTCTGTCACTTCCCACTTCCCTATCATCCAAAATTTTCCTCATTTGGGGAAAGGTGGTGAATTTCTGTTGCCAAGTGGAAATTGTGAGAAAGTGAAATATTCTGGGGAAAGTATTCACAACAAAATATCAAACTTCTGCCTTCAGGTCCTTTCCTTTCTGTGCCTTTTCCAACAGATGAGTTCCCATCAAGACCTAAACGTATGTTAAGAAAAATTTTCTCAGAATTGTGTGACTTTAGAACTCCTCTGTGCAAGGGAGAGCTAGGCACATCACATCCTCCTAGCCTAGGATATGAATATCATCTCCTGGTTGTATTTTTGTCCACAGATTGGACATAGTGTTTCTTTAGGGGGGTGAGATCACTTTATTGAGGGAAATTAAAACTTTTCCAATACAATGCATATTCATCTATTTATTCAATTTCAAATTTTATTTCATTATTTTTTCGTGTGGGAATATTGCAGTTTATGATAAATACATTTATTGTCAGAATAAACTGTTTTGTTATGAATATTTGTGGTTTCTAAATTATACTTTTGGCTGTTTACTTAATCTCATATAGTCATTCCTTTGTCATGTGAACTGAAACTCTAAAACTTCATTAAAAAATAAATTGAGATGAAATAGTACATTTGATATTTGTAGGTAGCAGAATGATATAGTCACAATGTGGACTATTGCTACATACAGGTGTCTCACTTCTGCCATTTCTAGCTAGCAAACTTGTAAGTGTTAGAGCAGTTCTTGGTATTCATCTCTCAGTGCATCACTTTGCACTTGGTAAAATTAATTTTTAAACAATTTTCTTTATTAAAATCTCCAGAGTAATTTACCTGCTTCTATAAAATCTTTCAACAATTCTTCTTGTTGATTCATGATGCAATTTCGTGTCACCAACAAACATCTCCTCAACACAGATATATTTCTTGCCTAACTCAGATATTAAAATGTTAAATAAGTTTGGTCTCAGAATTCTAGGAAAGCCTGGAAAGATCCCCCTTCTATTCCAATAAAAGTCCTTGTAGCACAATCCCTGAGTTGTCAGTATTTTATCAAATACTTATTTTTTGTTTTCTGTGAAAACTTACTCTTTTGTCAATTTTTTCCCCTAGTAATGGACATAGTACAAAAATAAATAGCTACTCAACAATATTTTGCCTCTTACATGCAAGATTTGTTTTGCTTTTCTCTCAAGCATGGCAACTTCTTCAATTGACAAACTCACGGAAAAATATTGTTCTGATGGCACAGCTCATGTAGTTAGCTCGTCAGCTCAGAGTGACTTGCTAGTGGTCAAACTAAGTGTGCAGTTCTGAGAAATTTAGCTATGCATATTCCCTTGCTGTTGGCTTTGATCATTGACTAGAATGTAACATAGGGATCAATGTTGGATTTTGTGGATGTGGATTTGCATACTTTTTTGTGTGGAAATCAGCTTCAGAACCACAGAATCATGCAATCATAAAAGTGCTGGTTGGAAGATGATCTGGGGCAGCTCCCTGCTGGAAATGGGAATATGGTCGATGCTGGATTGGGTCAGACGTGGCTCTGCCTGGTCTTTGGTGGATACAATTTCACATGTATTTGCTTGAGTGCTTTAGCATTCAAGGAAAGCAAAAGCAAATGGGTCACAAGAAAGGGTGATGTGGAATTCAGATTTGCATTTGAATGAATATTCGCAGATCTCTTTCATATTATTCCCTTGGGCCATGAAAAGTACAGACACAGATTACTGAGAAGTCTCTAGACTGACTGATTGATATGGTTTGTATTTGCCATGTAAATGTATAATGTTTAATACTGTATCTATACAAATACAATGCTGATTGACAAACTTGCCCAGAAATAGTCATCTCCTAGGAGGAGGAAGTCATTAACATTTTAAAAAGCAAAATCCTAAAGGAAGGCTGTTCAGGCACTGCAAAGGAAGGTGCTACTTTGAAATGTGCGAAGGTATGAGCAGTAAATATTAAGGATTCCTTTGTTTTTATTGGAACAAAATTCAAGGATTTTTTTTTTCCAGTAGGAGAAACACTTGATATGCAAACTAGAAGAATTCAAAAAGGATTGTGGAATAATTAATTTTATGATATATATTGGAACATAAAAACAGAATTGTAAATTGCATATTTAAATTTTTTAAAATGAGAAAATGTACATCATGTTAAAGAAGCCCTTAGCATTCAAGCTCCACAGAGGACTTCTAAAGGGGAAGGACACTAGCTCTAAACATAGCCTACTTGCTCACAAGTTTCCAGAGAGCAATCCTCTAAGTCAAACAACACACTGTTGTTAAGGGGAAAAAAGCTAGGCACAATTATTTGATAAGTTGGCTTTTTGGCCAAGGTAACTTACAGCACATGAGTAAAATACCAGTTGAGATAGTCATCACTTATCGTAGTGCCCTGCCATGAAGAATGGGAAAGCAGTTTCCATTTTAATGAGCAGTTGTGAAGGACGATGTTGGTTCATACAGCGTCAAGAAGACAATTGCTGATGCCATGAGCAAGAAGTATAATGAGTTTGTTTTTATCAGCAAAGTTTGCTGCATCCTTCAGTTTCCTTTTCAGTCCCAGTGCATCCTCTTGTCAGAAAGGGTTGTGGCACTTTTCTGGAGGTTTTCAATCTACTTTGCCTCTTTTGACCCTATATACCATCCTTTTGCTTTGGCTTTTTGACTTCCTTCAACCTTTGTCTTTTCACAGTTTGTCTTCCCACTCACTGCTTCCTCTCCTGATGGCTAAAATGGGAGATGTCTTCTCCAAGGGCATCCCGGACACCATAAATTTTGAAACAATGGAGTCTGTGAACACCTTTCATAGGTTTTGCTTGTCAAAACAGAGCACAAGTCTTATGATGGAGCAGAAGTCTTATGACAAGTGCCTGAGGGAGCTGGGGTTGTTTAGCCTGGAGAAAAGGAGACTCAGGTGAGACCTTACTGCTCTTTACAGCTACCTGAAAGGAGACTATAGGAAGGTGAGGACTGGTCTTTTCTCCTGGGTAACAAGTAATAGGACAAGAAGAAATGGCCCCATATTGCACCAGATCATATTTAGATTGGATATTAGGAAGAAAATCTTCACTGAAATGGTGGTGAAGCATTGGAACAGGCTGCCCAGGAAGTGGTGGAGTCACAGTCTCTGGAAGTGTTCAAACAGTGTGTGGATGCACCATGCAGGGACATGGTTTCATGGTGGACCTGTCAGTGTTAGGTTAATGGTGGGATCCTATGATCTTAAAGGTCCTTTACAACTTTAATGAGTCTATGACTCTATGAAGATGAAAAGAGCAGCCCAACAGTTTCGATCAACTGTACAGAATGCTTTAATCTTCCTCAAAATACTGAGGAAGGATGATCAATAGCACATCAAAAGCTGTGTTTCATTTAATCTGCTGCATGATCACACAAACCTATAACTCACTTATCATTTTTTGCAGGACTTGTAGTTAGCCTTTAAAATTTGTAACTTTGTGAGACTGCATAAGAGAGACATGGAGCTCCAGCAGAGGCACAAGGTTGATCAAGGGACTGGAGCATCCCTTTTAAGAGAAAAGGCTGAGGAAATTGGGCATGTTCAGCTTCAAGAAGGGATGACTGAGAGGGGACCTCATCAGTTTGTACAAGTATCTGAAGAGAAGGTGCCAAGAGGATGGAGACAAGCTCTTCTTGCGGTGCCGAGCAATAGGACAAGGGGCAAGAGGGAGAAATTGATGCACAGGAAGTTCCACCTGACTGTGAGGATGAACTTCTTTACTGTGCAGGTGAACCTGCTCTGGAAGACATTGCCCAGAGAGATTGTGGAGTCTCCCTCATTGGAGATATTCAAGAACTGTCTGAACACAATCCAGGGCCGTGGGCTCTAGGATGGCTGTCCTTGAGCAGAGTGGTTGGACCAGATGTCCCACTGTGGTCCCTTCCAACCTTATTCATTCTGTGGTTCTGTGATAAGGCAGTTCCTTGCTTTGCTGTGGCACATCTGAAACAGAACACGAGTGCTGTGGAACGGGCCTGCAACATTTGATGCCTGTGAGATCCATTTCCTTTCCAAAAGCAGGAAATGGTCCTGTGAGCCTCCCACACTAGCTCTCTGCAGGGTGGCCAGCAGCAAGATAACCATGGCATCAAAGGTCACACAGGCTGTGTTTGAAGGCAAGCTGCCATCCTAGTAGTTCGGTAAAACCTAAAAGTTGTTTTGAAGTGCACCAACCCAGAAAAATAGAAATGCTATGTCTAGAAGGTAACTTCACCCCTTTTTCTTTGTAGAAACAGCACCAGTATTTTTCTGTAACACTAGTACTTCTCCTTCATTTTCAGTGTAATCGATGTGTTGACTTGTAGATAAGATTGATAATTCTGCTTCTCAGTCAATACATTTCCTAAAAAATTTCATCCTTCTTACCAGGAAATCACTGAAGGTGCAGTTTTGCTTCCTAATTTTTTCTGGTAGGCACAGAGTTTCCAGAGCCAATCTATTTGCTCTTTTTCCCCACTTGCCATGAGGTATTGCCTATACAGCAATACTTGTTCAGCTGCTTATGCAGCAATCACATAAAATTAGTCACTGTAGTGATCCCATGTTTTACAAGCCTCCCAAAAGAGTAGGGGAAGATGCCAAAGTTGATTTCTCAGCATTGGTGACTATCACATTTATTCAAAACCCATTCATTCAATATTATTTGATACTTGCTGTATTCTAGGCCTAATGCCAAGAGGAGATCTTGCCAGCTGCTTGCTGATTCCAGACTCTCATGAATACTTACTATAAAGTTTCCTGCTCCACTCCTGCTTAATCCTTCAGCATCCCCCTTTATCTGCCCTTCCCCTTGTCCTCTCATCTGCTTTTAATATACATACTGACTCTCCTTCTTGAATGTGAGAGGTCAGGTCCTCCAATTTGCACTAGAGAACTATGCAAGGCTGGCACAGGGAAAAAGCAAGGAAAATGTTTTCCTGTAGGCAAGGCTGAACTTGCAAAAGAAACTGAAACTTCTTTTTCCTCCAGGATATTGGTCCTAGATAGCTGACAGCCCTACTCATATCTTACATATGGCAGACATTTTTTTTAAGAGTGACATTTATAGAGTGACAGTTATATGTAGAGCAATTTAAAAGGATGCAAATCAGTGAAATATCCCACTGGTTTAAGATAGACAGAGCTCCCCAGAGACTTGTGGGCAGGAACACGTTCTCCAAAGACTAATTTGTGCCTTGCTCTAAGTCCACTGGAGGCAGCTGGAATCTTTCAATAGGTGTAGGATCAGTTATGGCAGAGGACAAACCTTTACTTCACGTGGTCTATATTCTCTATTTATAAATATAATTTCAGATACAGTGGGTAGCTTTGCAGTGTTTGATTACTTATTGCAAACATAAGTATTTGGGTGAAAAGTATTAATCTCATACTAGGTAATCTTGTTTATTGTGATACAAAACTATGGAAAGTAAAAAGAAGTAAGAAATTAAGTTGATGTTTATTCTGCAATAATGAGCTTCTTAGAGACAGAAGTTCTCTTAGGATCTATTTGCTGCAAGAAGCTTAGTATAGCAGGTCTAATCCTGTTTTATGAGAAATACACACACAGATATACCCAATATATTTTAAATACAAAATGAGTACCAGTTGAAATACGAAACCTCTTGCTTCTTCCTTGCAATTTCAGCCACTCATATAATTGAATCTCAAGATCTGTATTTGTAATAGTATTGTGGGTTTTGTCTCAGTCCCTCTCTCAGAGTACATTGTAGATGTTTTGAAAACAAAAAATCTTGATAGATTTTGATGACATCAGTAGATACCACTGAATTTTGCAGAAAAAAAAATTTACCTTATTTAAGTGAGCTCTCAATGAGTCTCATGTTGTAAGCAGAATATATGTTTGTTTGTATTCTAGAATCATCACATTTTGCAAGGTTGAAAAGTGCTTAACAAATAATTTTAATTATTTTTTAAAGAACAAGTTGATTTTGCATTTTTGCTTGCTGCTTAGAATATTGTACCCATTTCTATGAGGCAGATATTCTAACAGCTCTTCCCTAATAAGGTAAAGTTGTAGAAAACATGCATTTGAGATTTTGTAATTAAGTACTCCATTTGAGCACACTTACAAGTGCCAGAGGTAATGATTCTTTGAAGTTTATCGTTCATAGTAATCTTTTCATACTACAAAGAAGACAAGTAATACTGTGACCAAACAAAATTAGAACCATAAATCAGATTAGCCCCTTGCTTAGTTTTTCACCAAACAACCAGTTCAATAAATCACTCTGCATGGTCTATACATTATGCTTACTGACTTTCCTGTATCTACATCAGCACAACAGTGTGCCACAGTTACATGATATATGCAAAGTGAGCTAACGGGTATTTTTAAAAGGAAAAAAAAGGTAAGAGAGAGACTATTTTTACTATTTTAAAAGCAGTACTGTTTTCAGATGATATTGGGTTGGAGAATATGAACTGTCTGTAGCAGGGCAGCAGGAGGACACAGTAAATCTCTGTACTCTCATGCTCCTGCAGATATGGTCAGTGGCTGGCTGCTACCCTAAGGGACAGGCCGGCTTCACCTGTCTCTGAAGGTTAAACTGTGTGATTCCTTTAGGTACACCTGGAACGAAACCTATACATATTCCTTTGGAGGTTTTTATATGTGGTATGTTCCTATTAATCTCTGGTTCCACTGGTAGAGCTGGTCCATGACTGTACTCCCCCTCTTCCATTTTGCAGTCTTTCACAAATGATTAGCATGCTTGCATTTCCCCTTGTAGGGACTCTGGTGGGTTCGGACGGACGGAGACGAGAGATCTCTATAGGCTGATCTTTGAACACATGCGGTTTATTGCAAAGGGCGTGGGTATAGGGGCACTGCTCAGAGCTGCCAGACTCAGCTCGGAGCAGGCCCAAGAGAGAAAGAGAGTAAGCGGGTGAGAGAGAGAGAGAGAGAGCGAGTATGAGAGTGGAATGAAAAAGGGATGGACTCTTGGTTACAATACAATAAATCATCTTCTGTACTGAATATTCTAATTGTCACTAACCAATCTAATACAAGATACAAATCCTATAGCATTTACATACAGCCTATAAGAGTTCTTATATTACCATAGAGTGTTACATCTTAACTTCTAAAAACTACTCTTTGGACCCCTTCTGCTGAGCTAGTAGGGTCTGCTCTGACCCTTGGACCCGCCTGCAAGCAGAGGGTATTGTTCAATCAAGAGGGGATTACCTTCAGTCGGCCATACCATTGTTTTCCAGTTGTTCAGTAACTAAGACTTGGTATTTCAAAAGTGGCTTTCATTTCGATGTTTCCTGTAGTTTTCATATTCCCAAAATCTTTTGTCAGGCAATCATATTTATAAGGCTTTCCTGTTTCATCTTCCCCAACACCCCTATCCTTGCAACACAGCCCTGCATAAAATCCTGCATGTTTCCAAAATGCCATGCATCTATGCATGCGCTTTTCTGGTATGGCCTAGAAACAGCAGGGGTGTGTATCAGCCTGACCCACAATGCTCAATGCAAGAGAGAGGTTAGGTAGTATTGGAAATGTTGCTGCAGTCAAAACCAAAGAAGATCCATTTTCTATTCTCCATGATTCTAACAGTGAACAAACTGCAAAGACCTCAGATTTGACTGGCAATAAGGAGAGTTGATAAATGACTGTCTTTCAACCATCCCAAGGTAATAATAATAATGGATAAACAAATGAATAAAGAAATAAGACTTGGTCCTTGATGCATTGTTGATTAGATCCCTTGTCTCCTGACTCTATTTCTATGTTTTTTATGTTATCTAGTTGGCATCTCTAAATAGTCAGAAACAACGGTAGACACAACCTAAGTACAGACTGAAATGATGAATACGTCGATGTTGTAAATTAACATTCCTGCCCTTTGAAGCTGAAGCATTAAAACTGCTTAGCATGAATATTTTTTATTTATAAGCACTGATTTTTATGTGGATATTTTTTGAAATCAAAAATATTCTTGTGAACAGTGATTGTGACATGACTTTGGTTGGAAAGGTACCAAGGTGGAGTTTGAGACTATATGGTAACTTAGCACTTGTAGGCTAGCAAATATTAATGATACGAGCTATAACTCACTACTGCCTATCAATCACTACTCATGACAGTGGTAAATTGTTTATCTAGATAACAGGAGATCCTTAATCTGCATTTGTCAAAGCAGGGACTTACATGGTGATTTTGCATGTCTTGGCTTAAGGTTTTTGGATTACAGAGGACATTTTGTCTCATGTGTTTTCACAAATGTTTGTGAACAGATCTAGTTTTCATACTTTATAAATTTTTTAAACATTTAATTCTAGAAATGCTTCACAAAATTCAGCTTGGGTTTTCCTGTTAGCTTGAGAAAGTGTCTCAAGAAAGAGATGTTATAGACACTGTGAAAAAATGGAGCATATTCTTCTCTCTAATATGCATTTTGACTTATAGAAGATATTTATAACCAGAGATTAGAGTATCAAATAGCCTGAACACCTTCTCCTTTATAAAATGCTTTTTGTTAACTACATTACTTTTATAACAAAGCCTTTTTAAGAACTACTCAGCTGTCTTCCCTTTGTTTTACAAATAAGGCAGCCAGGAAGTCACTCACTCTTGGTTTGATCCTGGCTGGAAATAGAAGCCAAGACTGTGAAAGAGCTGACCTAAGTTTCATAGTGAGTCTTCTTGTGTTACACTGGGTATGCTAAATCTTGGTATTAAGGATAACTATTTTTTAAACCTTGGACTTCAGAAAGTCAAGAGTGAAGCCTGAAGAGATTCTTCTTCTGTCTCACAGCAGTTTCCCGTAAACTGATTTCTTAAAGGCCACATGATCCCAGTCAACAGCTGTCCTGTGATATTCTTTGCTAAAGTGGAAGAGCTGAAACTATCAACAACCATCACTTGTATTACATTATTTTAACCTTTTTAGTATAACCCATAATATAAATGTTTGTTTATAAGACTCCTTGTTGGTGCTTACTCGGGGAACATGGATTTGTTGACATATACTGATTAATGCAAACTAATTTTTACAGTCCTTTTGTTCCTTCATGACCAGAAGGTAACTCAGTCATTTGAGATTTGAAATTAATCATTTCTAAGGAGACTTTGATCACTGTGACGTCTTCAGGAGCAAAATTTGCTGCCTTCAGACTTTAGGTCTGTGTCCCCAACTCACTTCTGTGACTGAGATGTTTGGCACAATGCTGCTCCATACAAAACCAATCATTTGCCAGGGTGCCAGTCTCACTCCTTTCTCTAGTGTTAGATTTTTTCTTCAAAAATCAGACATTTATAGGCAGTTTGCTTTTTAATACAGTATGGTATTTAACACTGAGAGCCCCAAAATACACGAGCTATGAGAATGAACTAATCACAAAGATACAGTGTAGCAAATTCTTAGTGACATTGTGTATTCCTGATAGTATGATAATATACTAGGTGGGTTGGGCATAAAACTGAATGAATATGGAAAGAATTCTTTATCCTTATTTTCATTTTGTCATCTATTTGTATAAGGCAAATGATTGCCAATTATACATTCCTGAGGAAAAAAAACAAAAATATATATGAATATTGTTAGTGAAATAATTTTAAAAACAAGAGATCTTGTTGTCTAATATTGCCTAGATTCTTAGGTACTTGACTTTTTATCTCTCAGTCAGTCAACATGAGCCAAAAGTGGCCTAAAGGCTTAGATGTTCCAGTGGTTACTCCAGCACAATCTAATCTGTGACCTCTATCCCTTTGGTTTTTATAATGTCCTTATAAAAACATAATACATTTAAGTATGCTTAAAGTGCTACTGGCTATAATTAAAGTTCTGTCAGCCTCTCCATTATAAATCCCTCTTTTCAAGGTTTAATATCTCAGCGGTTTCAATTCCCACTGGGCTAAACTTGATACAGAAGCTGTCAGCATGAATGCAAATCCCTCCTACCTTCAAAAATATTTTCAATTCATAAAGTTGCTGGTTTTTATTGTTACAGTCCTACAGACTGCAAGAGTGTTTCTGATTAGATCCCCTCCCAAAGTCTCTCATGCTGCCCTGTCTCATCTTACACAAATCAAGATAGAAATGTGTCCTAACTTTGAAATGCTACTGATGAAGTTTCCTTTTTCCTTGTTTTAGGCTACAGGTGGAGTGCAGCTTCTACCCACGTTGAAAACTGCTGACTTCAGGTTAGATCCCCAGACTCCTCCAGACCACATCTGCTAGGATGAGGAAAGCAAAGTTAATCACCTTGGCTGTAAAGCAGTATAACACATATCTACCTTTCCCATCTTTATTTCTAAATACTAGACTGCATTTGCTAAACCTTTGATTAAAGGGAAATAGGTGGCTCTTGAAAAAATTAGCAGATATCCTCTTTAATGAATTCCTCAGTCTGGGGATAAGTCTAGAGCTGTTCAGCACCACACCGCCATACCATCTTTGACTTTATATTGCAAGTTGTATCTCTAGATGAGAATAACAATTCTTGATCTTTAGTATCTTTGAAACTGAAGTGCTTCATGCAGAGTACCTTGGAACTGGCATAAACTAGAAATAAAAAAATTGTCAACACTTTGATGATATTTTAATTTTATTGATGTCCGCTTGTCAAAAAAGCATTGGTGTTTCCTGATTTCTTGGAGATGAAACATGTTCATTCTCTTTTAGGTTTGAATTCCTTCACAGACTCTCAAACAATTGATGCTGTAATCAAAAAATACTGCATCATAATTTCTTGCTCCCTTCCATTTGGGTCCATGAATATTACATTCCTGGACAGCAAATTCAGCTTTTCTCCTCCTCCACTCTAGGTTTGTGACTAGAATATATTTCTGGAAATGGAGGTGATTTATGGGACTAAAGACTTCAGAAATAGAAGGACTTTGTTCATCCTATTCTGAGTGACTGCTCAAACTTTGGGCTGTTGAAACAAAGGACCATTTAGCTGTCAGTGTGGAGGAGATCAGAGTTTGGAGCTCAGTTTCACAACCAAATCTCTCTCACTGAATCTGCAGTATACTTATTACATACACAGATTTTGAAACAGAGTATTTTTCTCTGGTGTCTGATTGGCTTCCCTTGACATGCCAGTCATCATGAGTTCTCCTGCTCTGAACCCCATTCTAGGCAGGGTGTCTGGAGACATGCCAATGAACAAGGATTCATGGTTATCTGGGTAAACTTAAATTTTAGCATTGTAAAAGGAAGAAGAATACCCTTTCTGAGTGTACCTATATATGTACTTGTGAATGCACCTTGATATACATTTACATACTTATACACATCTACTTTGGAGTACATTTTGCCTTAGAGTTTGTTTATGCTGCGGCAGATTTGAAAAGGGAAAACTCAGTCAAAATAACCAAAATGTTACCATGTTTCTTTTTTATGGCTGCCTTAGATCTAATAAGGACCTGCAACTTTAACTAAAATCATAGACTAAAATGAAAAGACTACTTGTTTGCAAAAGAACCTCCAAATTTTCCTGCACTGCAAGTCAGGGTATTTGTTGCCCTTTTCACCCATTATAATTCACTGGCTAAAGTCAAGCACACAGTGTGTTGCAGTAAAAATTATGTCTTTGGAAAATAATAGGATATTCTGTTAGAAGCCAAAGATACCTGACATTCCTGAATAAGAACTTGAACTAGGCTCATATGTGGAGCCCGACTTAGTTGGGGAGTAGCACTGGTAAGAGAAAAAGATGCAAGAGATGAAAAGGCACACGTCATAAAATAGTAAGGAGTGAAAATGAGTCAGAGAGACGGTCAGGCCAGTTAGAACTAACACTTGTTAAGTCTCAAAGAAAATATGCAATCAAGAAAAGTTCAGTGTCCTACTTTTGTGAAAGAAAAGTTGGATGCAAAGTGTTGCTTTTGGTCTAGTACAGCCCAGTGCCAGAATACACAGGCATATCGTCTGCTCAGAAGCCTACAGCTGTTGTGCTTTTCACTTTGGTTCACTTGAGTTCCTTTGTCATTCAGGTGCATTGCCTTATTGAACTAAATCCCCATGTATTTGGAAGTCACTGAAAAGAGGCTACATTTGTAGGCATTCTAACTGTGCTTGTTATTGTTTGTGACTTGAAGTGGGTTCATAAGATGGTGTAATAAAATATTAATGAAAATGCATTGGAAATGTGTTAAAGCAACCATTTCTGAAATATCTAAAAAGAGAGCTTTTTTTTGAGGGGAAGGAAGCAATTTAGTTTCAGTTTTTAAATATATTTATATACATATAAATATAAACATTAACTCATACAAACAAATGCACAGCCTTCTAAACAATGATACTTTTTAATGTATCCTTAGAAATGCAGCTGCAATCATAGATATTTGTTTAAAATTATACCATTTTATTTGATGAATAGATTACCTTTCTGATGTGCAAATAATTTAATAATCATCATCATAGTGGGAGGAATGTACTACACCAAGCACATTGGATTTTTGTAAATCTCTTTCATATTGGCAAGATCTAACAAAGATGCATGCTCCTGTTATAGGATTTACACAATGCTAAATATTTTTAGATTGATTTCAGCAGAAGTACTCAGAGACAATTCTTGCAAGAGTCTCAAGAGGATCTAGTTTAGCAGTAATTTTATACAAGTGAAAAAATACAAGATATGTAATAGAATTTGAACATTTAATCTGTTTGCCTTTTAACCTTTGTGAAATGGTAGACCTTGCATTTTCAGTGTAATAAATGTTTTGAAGAAATGTAAACCTAAGGTAAATCTAATATTTTTTTCTTATAACAATTGATTCTGCTCTAGTAATTTTGAATCCCTCTCATACAAATGGTGGAAAGAGGTGCAACATAAAGAAAACAATCAAATGATTTTGCACAGATTATTGTTGCAACTAGTTTTCCTGTTACTTGCAAATACAAGTGTGTTAAACTAGAATAATGCACATCAAAGTGACCCAGAGCTCAGCTCTATCCAGCTTTTTTACTTCAGCAAAGATCTAAACATTTGTCTCCTATGAGATAAAATACACAGTAAGACAAGGACATGCCAGCTCATACAAAACCTAGTAGGAGAAGTTCTCTTTTATTTTATGAGGCTTTTGTATTTGAAGGAAAGTAGCTGGTAGCCAGTAAACATTATATTTCTCCCATGCTGTCTTTTCTCATATCTGTATTTTCACAGTGCAATCTTAATTTACTGGAAAATACAACAGAAATTGTTTTGCAGGGAGCATGCAATGAGGCTAAGAATTTAATTTTTGAGCTTGGATCCAAACTCAGATGTATTCCCCAATTCACCTCTTATCCACATTAACAAATGTCTTCACCAAGGCTATGTAATGCCCATCTGAGCTCTTGGCCCTCCTGTGGGCAGAGAAAAGCTGGAGTAAAGTCATGACTGTTAACTTTATTCTTTCTGTAGCATAACGAGATCAACGTGAAGTCAAGGGCTCTGGTTTTTTAAGAAATAGGAAAAAGAATTAAGTGTTTAGTTCTCCTATTTCAGCTCTCTTTGGGCTGTTGGGGACAGATGAATTAGCTTGCAGTAGCTGAGAAGACAAAGTTACCGAGATAACGTCTGTTTGCTCAAAGCTCTTCACTGAGCTGTGGCTTTTCTGTGGGCACATACGGTCAGTCTACAAGGACATCTAGGTACCTTATCCCCTTTAGTCCTTTGGTATCTGTAGTTTATATGTGTCTGAAGAGGCTCCGATATTATAACATTTGTATAAGTAAACCAGTGTCATTAGGGCATGAGCTTACATGCTCTATATAGAAATTTATGGTGATTAGGATTTATCTAGTGAAGACAGTTTGTAGGACTGTGCTTCTAATATTTCATTTCTGCTGATCCTGTGCAGTGTGGGAAACTCGAATGCTAATTGATTCCCAAATAAGCTGAAAATGGTGCTCTTAAATCTTACAGCTGTTCATGATTTCCGTGCAATCATTTACATTGTGCTTATCTCCATGACAGCACAGTGCCTTACCAGTGTGTGTGTCCAGAAGACCATTAGGATCATAATTCTGGATCAGATGTTTAGTAGTTACTGAGGTTTTTGAGATTTTTTGGATAAGATAAGGTAAGTGGTAATAAACTGAGAAGATGTTTTTCTTTATAGATCCTCTGAAGGCAATTTGGTTTTTCAAATGACATTTATGATAACACTGAACAAAAAAGGATACGATGAATTTTAGCACCGTTACTAGCAACAATAAACAATTTTTGTTGTTCTAACTCCATGATGGAGAAGAATCAGCCAACTTGTTTTGGTTGCCCTCAGGTCATGGTAAAGTATTTTAAGGCTCAGAATATAAAACCGACAATGAATAAGCAACGGAGTCGTTTATTTTGTGTTTCTAGAAATTAAAAGTGGTTTATTTTCACCAGCTTAATTTTTACCCTCCATTTGTTCACTTAAATTACTCTCTGACAGAGAGTGCTTCATAGCTTCATAGATGTGGCTGCATTTTTCTGAGAGACTATAGAAAACTGCATCTGCAATTTTTAATGTAAACTGCCGTGAAGCATAAGGTTTGGCTTACTAATGAAACTGCTCACAGTTTGCTAAGACATAAAGAGGCAAAAAGCACAAGGAAAAGCAAACTTGTCTGGAGACAGACTCTGTGCCTGAATTAAAAAAAGGAGTAATAAAAGAGTAAGAGCATGTTTTAAAGAGAAAACAAAGGAAAACAAAAATTCAAAGGAAAAAGTAAGGTATAAGTTATCAGACAAAAGAGAAGGGCTCAAGTCATTTTTTAAAACAAGTAAACACTTTACAGAGTGGAATCAGCTTTCATCACACAAAAATTTTCTCAAAACAAAAGATATTTTTCCTTAACCAAAAGATAGACTGCTCCATGTGAGGGTTACCTCTCATGATACTGTTGGATTCCAGAGTGCAACAGGAACAAGGATCTTATGTAAAACTACACAGATATAACTAAATAAGATCCTATTTACAAATTTGCTTTTCAGTCAGGAAAATCACACTGGCATTCTTTGGTCACCATGATTGTACAATTTTACACTGCATTTTGCAACAAAATAATTAAAAGATACAGTAGTATAAGGTGTCAGATTTCTTGGGTTTTTTTGTAAAATATTTTTCAGCTCCTTTCAGGTCTATATTAAATGCTTGAGATCAATTGTACATGGTCTGAAAATTAGGAAAAATATTTTGTTGGCATAAAATTCCTTATTCTCTGAAAATCACAGCAATAATGAGAGATATGGTGCCTTGAATACTAATTTCTCATCATAGACCAACAGATCTTCCTCAGAGGAAGCAGCAGTGGATAGAAGGGTTCGGGCCTTTTTTTTTTTTTTTTTTTTTTTGCATTTAATGTTCTTGCTTTGACCTTACCACAAGTTTGAGAGTATGAACAAAAAATCAAATTATCACAGTGTTAGAAATGCATTTATGACACCTCCATTTTTCCATGGTGCACAGGTTATGTACATTCCATCATGGATGAGGTGTTGTACCTTTAGCTCACTAAGCTGTGCTTACTGTTGAGAGAAGGTAAAACCATGAAAAGTTACCATGAAGTAGCTGGTGCATTGAGGAGCATTTGCATCCTACCACTTCTCACTGGGTTAAGCACGGGTGTAAGCACTTACAATGGAGGCATCTCTGCCATTGCTCATTTGAAAGGGACTAACCAAAGATCCAGGGTCTTTCAGGTTGCTCTTGTAAGATGGTTATTAATCTTAGAGTCTTGTTTCTCTTTAGTGCAATTCTATTAATTCAATTTTTGAAGTGGAAAGAAACAGCAAGCCCCAGCTCATAACTTTAAATTCATTTTGGTTATCAGCCTCCAAAATTTTTTCTCTGTAGGCTTCTATTTTTAGGGTTTCCCCCAATTCTCTCTGGACGCATACTCTGTTTCAGCACCTGAATCAAGCTCCTCATGTATGTTTCAACATGTGACTCCCAGCACAATTTCACACATCAAGAGATTGAATTCTTGAGCAGACCTGGTGAAATGGAGTGTGGGCAGGTGAGAGAGAGAGGGAAATAATCAGTGACATGAATCTGTCTCTAGCAGATATGTTCAAGGAAGATGGGTCTTCAGAATGCCAGGATGCTGGAGTGAGAGCAGGTTAATGGAGAGGCCAGCAACTCCTTTAGTGCCAGACTAAAGAGATGTGCAGATGTTCTCCTGACATAAAGGCAAGCATAACCACTGTCATGGAGACTCTGCAGCAGCAGGAGGTGTTAGCCATGGACTAGTGAGGCACCACTTTAGCTCCTCTGGTTTCCAGGTGTGTAAATCTGTGGGAGGGAGGGAGGACAGAACTTCCTTCACTTGCTGGTGGTTCGAAAAGCCACTGTGCAGACCTTGGGAGAACTGGATTTTGCATTTAAAAAACAGGGAAGGAATTATGAGTTTTAGTGTACTTTTGACCATTCTGTTCAAAATGAGTTAATTAAACTCCAGAGATGAGGAAGACCTATTGAAATGTTGAGAACATTGACCTTTTACTTTGACTGTCACCTTATTTAAATAATTCCAGGTTTAATTAACTGACTTGGAATGAATTGATAAAGGGTTACTGTCACTTATAATTTCTCTCCTTTGAAATGCAACAGTTCTGTACAATTACTGTAGCCTCTTATAGTCACCCTAATTATTAAAGGGAATAGTTTTAAAAGTTGCATTTTTACTTTTAAATGTCTAATAACTGGCTTATAAATACTGCTGGAAACATTTAATAGGGTAAATAATACTTAACATATACATAAACACTCATATACCTGCAATATATGATGGTTTATAACTTTTGTCTAGATCAGTCAGTCTTAGGATTTTTGTTGAAATTGTACATAAATATACAGAAGAGATGTTGGCATTTTTGAATTTTAGTAACATTTCATGAAGATGAAAAAGTCCCAGCTTCTCCATCTAGGTAAGAATCCTAGCTTGAGAACCTGTGAGTTGAGAAATGCCTCCAAAATACTTAAGAACATAATTCAGATATGTTGATCAAGATAGTCCATAGTTTTAAGTTACCTCTTTATCAGATAAAACAAATTTTTTCTTTTTAACTTTCTCATTTTAATACACTCACAGTAATCTTTAGCTGGTAAGCCAAAGAATGACAAAGAAAAATTCATTACTCTTGGAGAAGTGGAGGAATATCTTTCCAGAACCCATCAATGATGCAGTCTTTGGGTATTGCGCACTGAGACTGGCACAGTTCTGCTGGCAAACACCTCTAGGGTAGTAGCAGCAGCACAACTGCCTTTATTCCAGTTTGATGTAGTTCACTTTCTTAATGCAAGACTGAAAAGTGCTGTTAAGCTGGTTTCACTGGTATAAGCAGTATTCACAGGCCAACTGTTCCCAGGCAGGGATCCTGGTACTGCACACTACCAAAGCAATCGTAATGCAGACTTGGCCTAAGGTACCAAACTAAGTCATGCATCATTAAGTCATAGTCTACTGAAATCCACACTACAAACTCTGTAGTCTTCTTCTGATTCTCTGAGGTCAGGCAGTATGTTGATTTTGTGGGTCATAGATAAGACCATTGCAAAAGATGTATCCAGAACCAAGACGTGAAAAGGATCCAAAATATGTAACCACTCTTAAAGGTGGATGGTCCATCCAGGGTGAAATCCTGTGGCCTTATGTGAAAAGGGATGGCACACACCTCTTGCCATACTTATGGCAGACATACTATTGGGATGTCAGCTCAGGGGGATTGAAGGTAACAAGCATGCTTTTTATGCATATGCAAGAAATTTACAGAAAGCCACATCCGAATGTGTCAAAACTATTTCATTTTTACCGAGTACACTGCCAGTGCAGTGCCATGACCTGGGCTCTTTTGGTGGACATTCAGTAAAAAATGGTCTAAATATACTTCTGTGATTTGTCTATGTTGCTTAAAAAAAAAAAAAAAAAGAAGAAAAAAAAAAAAAAAAAAGAAGATGAACTCTTCCCAGCCCTAGAGCCAAGTGCCGTGAGCTGGACATCCCTCATAATGCTGAGAGCTAGATGTTACAACTGAGGGTCACTCACATAGCTCAAGATAGCACTCTCTAGAGCAGACAGGATATGTCCACGTTATACCTACCTGTGTTTTCCCTTGGCTTTACATGCTGCCCCTTGGGCCATAAACCAGAATATTTTGTTTATGTCTTGATTTCTAGATAAACTATTTCCCAAACTGTGCTTGGAAGAGAAGTAGTTTCAGTAGTTGAAAATGTTTCTGTGAGGCAGACAATTAAACTAGACAATTACTGGGAGGTGACACTTAAGCTGTGTGGTCAATTAGAGCAGAGTGCCCCCATCCCTCTGTTCCTGAGGCCTCTTTTATTTAGCTGTACTAGCAAAGCTTATCAGCACAGTAGCCAAGATTTCCAAAACAAAATAAAAATTCTCCTCACTTTCTTTCACTCTCTTGCTCTCTTTGAATATACATACATGACAGTGTGTGTGTACATATATATTGTTGGATGCTATTTGTAAAGAATGCCATCTATGTGCATGCTACGGTGTATGTAAGTGTTGATGAATATGCATGCACACGTGTGTAATTTGCTAGATTCCTTTGAACTGTCAAATAAAGGTGCTTGTGTTTATTATTCATGACTCAGAAAGGCAAAGAAATAGCCTAAGGAAGAGCAAAGAGAAATGCAGAGCTTACAGAAAGCGCATCTCAATCTTGTAGATGGGGATTTCAAAACATACTACTTTCTTTATAGTATATCCATATCATGAACCATCAATTACAATAGTCAGGAAAGTGATACTGCAGCTTAATGACATAGCACATTATTGTCTGACTTAAAGAGCTGTGAGACATAACCTCCATCAAACCTGCTATTATTATCACTCTGTACTTTCTGATCATGTGGAATGGATTCTCTGTCTCCTTGTGTATCTTGAAGGGATTAGTTTGTAATTTTCTGGTGTCATTTGCTGTACCTCATCATTTGCCTCATGAGAGAAAACAGAAAACCAACTTCATTAAAGAGTAAATAAAACCCAGGATGAAGATAAAACATCTAGGATGGATGCTGGTAATTATTTTCTTGGTGCAAATTAATGTTTTGAAGGAATGTCTTAATGGTTATGTTTTGGGTTGTTGGGGGTTTTTTTCCCTTTCTCTCTAATATTTTTCTGGATGTGAATATTGATGGGGTTTGAGGTTATTAGAACTTCCATTCTGCATCTCTGGGCAGTGTTGCAAATAATAATATTATTAATTTCTTTTCCTTCAGTGCTTACCATTTTTGTTTGCAACACATCACAGAATGTCTTTATGCATAATACAAATTAAGTCCTGATCATGGCAGGAATATATGACTATCAAAATGGGATTTAGTTGCCTAAATATAGGTGTTGAATGACATAATATGTACACAGGGTAGGATATCTTCCTTGACCTCCACACACTACTCTTATGGGTCCTGTGTAAAATGAGAAAAGTAAAGATTCATCTCCAATGCAATGTTGTATAAAGTTAACGTAAGCTCCAACTGACTTGGAACCAAAGGAGCTATTCTGGACAGTGAGATCAGCTCCCTCACTGAAGTCTGAATTCAAAGAGGAGACCCCCCTGGCTATAGTTTCATTTCAAAGTCCACCTGAGCTGTCCAGAACCATGGGAGATCAGTTGCAATGTAAGTTGATAGCCAAACTGCACAGGTTAATTGTGAATGGGCACCAAGACTAAGGAAGAGTAGAGTTAATTCTGGTGTGAAAACATGTTCATGACTGGCCAATGCTGTGTCCTTTTCAGGAGACTATTCACTCCCATGTCCTTGACTACTGAGTCAAATCTCCTCATCTGTTCTGTGTCTATTCCCTCTGGCCCAAAGAAAGTAAGATATTTCTGCATTTTCAGCTTTATTTTGTGAATGTCTCTTCCTTGGTATGAACCAAAGTGTTCAAAGGCATGGCATCAGGCAAAAGGCTGCAGGAAAGCACTGTATCTGGAGCAGTTGCAATGCTGTTAGAGCTGTATGAAACTTTGTTTCTTGAGCTTGACAGAAAAAAATGAGGCCTTTAAAATGTATTTTTGGGTCTGTACTATATCAAGTTTATATATGCTCCATTTTTTTGTGGCCAGAGGAAGTCCTCTGCTGCAGTAGTTTTCCTCAAACTAAAATAATTCATGCATGTCTAAATAAAGGGACTGCGTAATTTTAAGGAAGATCTTCACTCTCAATTGCTTCTTGGGCAGAAACAGTACTGCCAGCAGGAGATGAGATTCCCAACGGGTTCCTGGTGACCTGGCCTCATTAGCTGAGTTGTAAAATACTGTGATGGGGGAAAAGAGTCTTTCCTGCAGAGGCAGTTCTGTTCTGACTGCTAATTAGTCATTCACCTAGGAGGAATTGAGGCACCCAGCCTTCCTCACAGACACCCCAAGAATTCATCTGACAGGATCATTCTTATTCTTTTGGATCTCTCAGTCAAACTGTTGGAGAACAGGTTAAGTACATACTCTCTCTGCAAAACTTTTTTGCTGGGTTTTTACTCATCATTTTAAAAGGATGTGAATGATATTTTTACATTCCTCAACCAGTACATAGGCAGCACGTTCCCTAGACTATAAAAAGAAGTAATTTTAACTTTCATTTCACTGCACTAGTAGATAATAATGATGATGATGATGATGGTGAAGATTTTATTATAATACTACTATTAATATAATTATTACTATTGTTTATATTTATACCAACTGGATTCCATTTCAGGAATAAGCACTTGCAGAATTGTATAAGGTCAAAAGCTTTCTAAGGAACTTTAATACTGCTGTATAATTTTTCCCTTTCCTGTATAATTTTTCTTTTTCCAATTCTTTATGAAAGAACTATCAGTACTTGCTGTGCTCATATTGGCAGCTTGTTTATGTAAGCTATAACTTCTATAGAAGTCTCTGAATAGCCTTATATACTTTTAATATGTCTGATCTCTAACCAAGAGTCCTTTTTTTATTGTGATCTCTGTACTCCTGTTCAAGATGAGCAGCACGACCGTCAAGTTCTTTTTCCTCCTGGGCAACTCGTACTCCACTCGTACTCCACAGGAACTTGGGTGACTGCTTTGTGTTCTGTCAGAAAGAGGTATTTTTCCACAGTGATTTGGTTCTGGAATGCACTGGGTCACACAGCAGCATCTCTGTGTGTGCATTAGGCAGTACACAGAACTAGTTAAACTGGATGACTCTGCGGGGCTTCGTAGATCAATTGCCATTTTCATTTGGGACAGCGCTTGAAATCCTAATGAGAACAACAACACTTGTAATTAGGAGTCTACAAAATCCTCTAAAATAATCACTTAAATTTAAAATGTAAATGTGGCTGTAATTAATTAGTCTATTTAGAATAAAGCTTTCTAATTAACAAATGTAAATTGGGAATTTTTTGTAGATTTCTAAGGACAAAAGTGTTTCTCATGGGAACTGAAAGGAGATGTGTTTCCGTCTGAATGCATATTAAACTGGTGGCTCACACCTCTGCACAAGCCTGTGGCTGTAAGAGGGACTGTCTGTGATAGGGTCATATTAACACCTGAGCTATAGAGATTTTCTTAAGACCCGTAATACGAAACATTACTTTTTCAAATAGGAATGTTTTAAACTAAGGGTTATGTTTTTCAAATAGAAAAACTGAATTCTAGTCTGTAAGGATGACTGACCACCAATTCTCTACTGAAGCCAGTGATTGACTATGGAAGTAAAAAAAATCATCAGGAAACTTAAACTTCTAAAATCTGATTTAATTTCACATCAGGATCATACAAAGCAAAAAGCCGAAAAAACCAAAGTGATTTTAGTACTTACTGCATGACAGAACCCTGAAATTTTACTTAGAGTTTAATACATTTTCATTTCTTTTTCTATTCAATTACATTTAAATTCTTTCATGATATTTCAGAAATACTGTGTCAGTGGTTACCCTGTTTCATTCCAATTCCGACAGGAGAATTGAATCTTCAGGCTGCAAAAGTATGGTATGACTGAAAAGTCAGGTAAATTATGCATAGCACCACACTGCCATGGCATAAGGTATTTTCAGACTGCACTAGGTATCATCATACAGGCAGTGGAGTAGTCAATACAGTCTATGCTCATCTTCATATGATCTGCTGAATAGCTTTCCAGAGCCTTCTGACTGTGACTTGTTCCCAGCTGACTACAGTAAGAGCTTAGATATCCATCTCTCCTTGAACACATGCCTCATAGTGCCTAGATGTGTCTAAATGCTGATGTCAAGATCTGCAGCTGTGTCCAGATGTCTCTGACTGTCCATGAAATAATGTCAACATGAAAAAGAGATAAAGCCCAGAATCTCCAAACTGAAATAGGTCTGAAGCATTCTCCTCCTGCAGTTTTTAGCATCAATATGAGTGCTTTGTTCCCACATGTGTTTATGCTGAAACAAGAAAAAAAGAGGGGGGGGTAAGGGGGACAGAGAGATGGAGGGATAGAGGGAAGAAAGAACGAAAGAAACAAAGAGAGAAAGGGAGAATGCCAATACAATTTTTCCAAAACATATGATGACTACGCACTATTTATGATGATAATATTATTTTGGTGTAGTTTCTATGTGTCCTTTAATAAATAACTTTCTTTGTTTCTTTGAGTTAGGCAGCCAATTGCCTTTCAGAAAGTGAGGATTCCGAGTTGATACTGTCTAGAATCAAACTAAAAGAGTTCTATAGAGATAATGGTACATCTCCTATTATCATTACCCTTAGTTCTAGCATGCCAACCCACAAATTAATACATACCTTTGAAAGCTGTATTTTTCACAAATGAGTGTTCTAAGGTCACTCCTCAGATCATAGTGTGGCCTGGGGGGCGGAGGCAATAATACACCACCACAGCATCATACTAGTGATTCCAGTATAGAAAAATAAACAGATACACATCAGTTAGGGAGAGATCAAAAAATGCAAATGAAATCATCTTTCACAGACAAAAATGCATTTAAGTTTGAATATGTGTCTCAGTTTAACTCAGAAGCAGATGGACTTTTTTTGCTTTTCTTGTGCAATAGGAACATTCCATGGCATTTCTGATGCTGTCCAACAGTAAAGCCTGTTGTCTAGTGACTGAGTGCTATTGCAGGGGTCTTGTATTAATTCTTTAAAAATAAGTCACAACATAGAAAATATTACTCTTTTTCAATATCGCCTAATTGGGACTTCAGCAGTACAAGAAATTTAGATTCTTGAACACATTGGAAGTATGACTGTGATATGTCTGCAAACGTCAAAAATTCCCATGTGAAAAGCAAAGATTAATTGTACAGTATTTACACCTTTTCATTGATAACTAACACCATAAAACTGTACAAATTGCAATTTCTTTCTTTTTCCCACAATCCCTTTGGCTTTTAAGGGATGTTCCTCAATTAGTTGAACTGTGTTTCCTCTTGCTTGCTAAGCACTTTTGGTCAAACAAGGAATGGCAGAGGTCCACAATTAGATCAAAAGATCAATCCTAATGTACCATTTTCTCCTCACCCTCCTGCTTTAATAAAGTGGCTGCAGTTCTCCAGGGGACAACTCAAAATCCGAGTACTGATATTTCTAAATTAGCTGACTCTGTGACCTTGCTAGTAATTGCGTTAGTTTATCAATGTTCAACACAATTTATTACTCTCCAATATGTACCAAAACGTTTATCTCTCAACACTAACAATATTAAAAACCTAAACAATCTGTTGAGAAACAAAGGACTATTCAATAAGAAAGATGCATAATAAACTGGAAGAGACTACACTGATGGGTAAGAGGATTAATCTAGGAAGTAGTCATAAGTGAAATAAGGAAAGAATGTTTATGCTGTATTATATTTAGGGCATTTTTTAAATCTGTAAGCAGATAATTTAAACAAAACCTTTCTTCTTGGTCCATTCATCCTCTTTCTCTTTTTTTTCCTTTCTTTTAAAAGCAGGAATGAGCTACTGATTTTTTATAACACTGAGCATATTACCCAGGCTCCAGTGAGAAAAATGAAGACCGGTAAAACCTTATCTAAGCATTTAAAAGTCATTTGGACACATTGATCAAAACTCACTCTGAAATTAAACATATTAAATTTAGATGGAGGGGAAAAGGCATTAAGTTGATGGAACCCAATTTTTGTATGAAGCAAACAAATGGCATCATTTCACCAACCTTCTCATCTTGATCACATTGCTATGCATTATTTAAAATATGCACTTGATTTGGGTAGTTAATAAGCTATCTGTAAACTTGGAGTAAATCTGATCGTGGGCAGTGCTCTTCTAGTTCCTACAGAAGGATTATTGATTTGTTTTTACTTCTGTGAGATGTCAGTTTGTGGCATTGTGCCACCAACCATGAATCAGTGTAACTATCTCTGTTCATGGTGAGATAAGAACGATGAAGAGCAGAAGTGCACAGAGTATGTGTGATCTTTTAAATGATCCCATTTACTTAGAGCTGTCAGCAGCTCAGCACTTCTGTTCACCAGCAGCAGACATACACGATTCTGCTGTTGGGGGCATTGAATCTTCTCTCCTTTGGGGATTTCAACTGAACCCCCAAGGTAAATAGAAGAAAACAACTAAAATTTACCCTAATCTACAAGTTAAACAAGTGAAGATGACCAGTATTATGTTCTAATTTCTGCTGTAGAGAAACACTGATCAAGTCTGCTGAAAACTTATAATTGTAAAATCATACTTGCAAGCTTCTGCATTCCTCTATAAATCAGTCATCTTAATTTACTTTGATAAAACTACTACTTTGTCCTTTTTGGATTCTTTGAGACTACACCTGCATTAGAAGAGCAATAGGAGCAGACCCATAGGGAAAATGGTTGCAAGTGACCAACTTCAGTGACATCCACACTGACATTTTTGGGGTGGGAGTTGACTTTGGAATGGTTCTGTTCCCATACTGAATGTTGCCCACCTCAGCTGTCAAAGGATGTAAGGTGGTTCCTGAAGAACAGCTCCTTCTGAAAATGATGGCTCCCTGCAGTCACACCACAGTGTGAATTAAGACAGCAGGTAAGGATGACCAGGGAGTTGATTTCAACAATACATTCCTGTTCTGACATAAAACAGGGTAAAATAGAGGAGCTTGCTAAATACTACCATGAAATTCTTCAAACCCACTTTGAATTAAGATGTTAATCACATACCATGTAATCTTCCTAAAGAACAAAGGTGTTGGGGTGTTTTTTACAACATTCCTAATACTTTCACAGAAAAAACAATGTCTGAAGAATGTTTGAAAAGTAGTATTGTATCCGTCTATTTATTACCACTTTGAAGACCAGGGTCTTAAAACAAGAGTAAGAGTTCTCCACAGTCACATGATTTCATACTTTCCCTTTCCTGCAGGAAATTGCAAAGAGAAGAGAGAGTTACGAGGAGCAGTGGTGGGCATAAATCCCAGTTTTAAGTGTTGCTGTCAGCTCAGAGAGATCTGAATCCACATTTAGTAAAAAGAAAAATTAGCTGCAATGGCATAGAGCTAATTTGTACGGTGAAATTAACACCAGCTAACTTAAGGTTTCTAACGTGGGTGGCATGAGCTAAACCCGAGAGGTGCTCATTTTCCTTCTTGGACAGAATCTTATATGATTGGCTTAGAAGTCAATAAATAGATTTTAAATAGTGAGATGAATCCTATACTACAGGGAAGTGTAAAAAACCTTCACAACAGGCATAGTTATTCCTTCTTCCAGTGCACTGCCTCAGAGATCCTTGCGCACATCAGTTCTTGTGCACAAACATGCTCTTGTTTCTCCGTACTATTTTAAAATTGAATTTATTTGGAAGAGTATGAATTTTGTAAGACGTAATATTTCTCTACAAGTCATATTTTCACAATTCCAAGGTGCTCCAATAAATTATTTTACACGTGTGCTAGGGAAAGTTCTTACTTTTACACTGAACACTTTTTTTCCTCTGTATGTATCTTATTTCTGTGAGTGAATATTATTTCTTCTCTAGAACTCCACCAGTTAACCGTACGACAGACAGTCTTCTTCACGCATCATCTTTTTCTTTTGCATCTGGCTTAAGATCAGGCTTTTTCTCCATCCTGTTTAGAGGCAGCTGGTCACATTAGGTTACTGTGGCTGGATATAATAGGACATGACACATTCGAGACACGACACATTTGAGAAACACACTAAAGCGAATGTGTTGTGGGGTCGGATTTTCTTTTGAGATAAAAGCCTCATGCTCTGTAATTTCAGTCTATTATTTACTTGCATTGCCATACTTTGTGATCTGGTTTGGGTTGGAAGGGACCATGTCAAGCCTGCTAAGGTCTTTCCGGGTGTCATCCCTTCCCTCCAGCGTGTCGGCCACACCACATAGTTCGGCAAAGTTGTTGGAAAATTTGCTGGCAGTGAACTCAATCCCACTGCCCATGTTACTGGCAAAGATGTTAAACAGTGGCGGTCCCAGTACCAGTCCCTGAGGAATGCCAGTAATCTCTGGTCTCTGCCTGGACACAAAGTCATTGGCTGCAGTTCTTTAAGTGTGGCCTCCAACCAATACCTTATCCACTCAGTGTTTCCTTCATCAAATCCATGTCTCTCCAGTGTAGAGGCAAGAATGTTACGCAGGACAGTGTCAGATGCTTTGGACAAGTCCAGCCACCAGGAATCCAATGAGAGAACAAAAAAAGAGAACAAAATCATATATCCTGCTACACATATCTCTAGGAAAGAGTATTGTGTGGGATTCATTATACCAAACTTTAGGCAATCAGCTGAAGTGCTTGTGTTTCTAATCACCCCAATGTCCTTAAATAAATCCTGTCGAAGAGAGATGACTCATCTTCTTTGGAGAGCAGCTAGGACCTGGTCTACCTCTTTCTTTTAGTGATGGAACTAAATACTCTGGCTTTGTGCAAGCACTATGTAATCTTGAATAGCTCTTGAGAAAGCCAATTCTTTTCTTTCTAAAGCAAATTTCTGAAATGACAGCTGAAGTGGTCTTTGAAAATAGATGTTTGGCAGCTTAGGCTGCTTCAGGATGATTTGTGGAGGCAGGGTACTTCATGAGTTGCACAATGTTTGTGTCCTGCTATGTCCTATCAAACCAGTAAGATTTTAAGGGGTAGCTTCAAGGTCACACAACAGTTTCATACATCTAGTTGGTTCTGATGGTGGTGAGATCACTAGAAAGAAGAACCAGAGTAGCTGTTAACTGGCATATACTGTTTGGGGAATTCATGAAATCTTCATCACTGACATTTTTAAAAGCTGACTGGACTAATGACTGTCAAGAGGGATTGAGTAAAATTCATTCAGTCCTGCCTTCAGTCATATCTGTGGGTCTATAAATGCATTGATTCACTATGTTGGATTTCATTCTAAAACCTGTCTCTTATTAATAGAAAATAAATTGCAGCCTGGGTAACCTAAAGCTTGACTTGGGGAGTTAACATCATATTTGTGAAGGAAATTGAAAAATAAAGTAGAGCTTTGTGGATGTATGAAAGCAATTTTGTTATTCTGCTTATGCAGAAAGTGTAGGTAGATTTATATTACTGTACCCTTGCCCAAAGCACGGGTAACAGAGACTGATTTACTGTGTTACAGTGCTGAGAGCCAGCTACCTCTGGAACTAATCTCAATATCCTCATCAGATACTGTTTTTCCCTGCATTTCCTTTGGAGTTCTGTGATGACCATGGGATCTCACTTCTATAAATCTTGTGGGGCTTGGGTTTTTTGCAGGTGAGAGGGTGTTCAGTTGCATTTTTTAGGAAGAGCATGAAACTACATGTCCTGGGACTGTGTGGGGTGTAATATCATGTGAGATGTCTAGGACTGCAACATTTGCTGGAGTAATGCTGGAGGGATGTAGGGGAAGAAAGAAGCCAAACCTCTCCTCCATTCTGCAATCCATGCAGAGCAACAGATCTCTTTGAAGGCAATTCAGACAAGGAACTCAGACATCCTTGTGTTCCTCCTTCATCTTCTCCCATCCACTGTGCATGACTGTAAAAGGTCTGGTCATTCCTAGCAGACATTGGAGAAGACTGATTATGTTAATTGTGTCCAAAATCAGCAATTCAGTCACAGAGCAATAGATTTTTGGGGTGCTGTGTATCAGGAATAATTTCTTAATCACAGATGGTAGTTCTGCTTTCTTTCTGTTTTCTTCTGGTTCTTGTTTGGAAGAATTACAAAGCGCTCCTCTCATTATCTTCCACTCACATCAGATCTACTGAGTGTGTCTCACTGAGACCTAAATGTGTTTCAGGATTCACAGGTGGAATTTCTGGACACATGGATATGGGAGTGGCTCTGCTCCTGTGGAAGTCAGTAACAGTTTGACAGTTGACTTCACTTGAAAGAGAGCTTAAAATCAAAGCTCAGTGCTTTTGAAATCCATACCCTACATATTTAAATTCCTCCACTCCTTCTTCATGAACTTGATTTTCATAACAGTTTTCCTTTTCCATTGGGAAGACCTACTTACTATGTCCATGTAACGCTATAACAAAACAATTTAGACAATAATAATGTCTGTGTTCTTTTATCACTGCTACAATTTATAAATTATTTCTGCTATTGCTTGAAATCTATACTGTCTCATAATTTTATGTTTTGCCATTGGTTTATTTTGTCACTTTCCTGAGTGTATAAACATATCTATATTAATATAACGAGCTTCGTACTTTGGAGTGCTTACTACTGAGCTATTTGTAAATCAAACCAATATAAAACCCCAATGAATCAACTATTTAAGAACAATTATCAATACACTAAAATACTAATCTTACAAAAATAATTCGTCTTGTAGCATCATATTAAAAGCAAGATGACATGCAGCATTAATTTTCTTCCAATGTAAATAAAAGCATAATAATGCCACATTAGTGACATTAGTGATTAAAACAATATGGGCTGAAAGCAGTGTTACTTTTTGTGTTAATTGATAAATAGCTAATCACAGTTCATATACATTCACATTTCTTCCTCCCAAAGAAAATATTATGTCATAGCCTATAAGTTTGTTTTACTGGTCTCCTGAGAATCAGTAAGAACAGTCTGAATACATCCAGAGCTAAACTGCCAGGGAAATTACACAGGTAAGTGCTCTGTGCTGCTGACTGTTGGTCAAATTGTAGAATGAAACTCAAATAATTACATTCATGCCCATGCTGGGTACACAAGATTTTCTCCTCTTCACCCTTGTAGCAACCCATGGTTAAGCTGTTAAATTTCATGTATTGTATTTGTTATGGAAGTTATAGCTGGCACAATTTAACTGAAAAGCAATTAGATTAATTACTTAATATATTTGATACTTAATACGTTACTCAACATACTCTGAGTAGCTCACCACAGCTGAACGTGTCTGGATGGTGAAATCAAGGCAGAAGAAGTACCAGAAGGTCTTTGATGGGTTGAGGGTGGTGTGCTCACTTCAGACTCAATGTGCCTCCAGGACTCAACCTTCTGTACTGTGCTGACATCTGGCACCTGTCACCTTAGTGACACAAGACACAAATTTTTCAGTGATTTGCAAGAGAAGAGCTGAAAGACCCAAAGTCAAATTCCTTTCTATTTACCTTAAAGTCACTGTGACAGATGGAATGGTTAACTTGAGTGGGGAGAGAGTACTGCCTTGTCCCAGGTGGGAACAGAGACTCAGCTCTTGTGGATGGAATCACTGAGGTCTGTGGACTGGTCCAGGCTAAGAAGGAAATGGTATAGGTTATGGCAGAGTTTCTCTTAAGTAGAGTGAAGAAACACTCCCCCTTCTTCAAATGAAGATGAACATATTTTAGAGGATTCATAGGCTCTACGGTTTCACTGTTGCTCCAGAGCAAGCCCTGAGATGCACACATGTGAAAGTAAAAGAAAGATGAAAAGGCCTGAAGTGCCAAGGATGCTGTCTGAAGTTCCATTTTGGTTGGTTCTGCCTCCATGTCCAGTTCACCCATTATTTTCCAGATACTGTTTTAAAATGCAGCCTTCATGCAGGAGGTTCATGTTTTTATTTTTGTAAATTTAATTGTTGGTTCAAACATTTAGCATCAGGATCTGTGGTCTACTCCCTAGTCCAGTGAACTTATACACACATATATATAAAACACATATATTTATACAAATAATATCAGGTAGGACAATCTGAAGGGGTGAAATTGAGAGAAAATACCCAAAAATATGTCGTAGTACTGCACAGTGTGCTCCCTTAGAAAGGAGAAAGTATTTAGACTAAAATTGCTGCTTCTGATCGGAGGAAGAACATAGACTTGACTATCCTTGAAATACCGAATAAGATAGTTCACCTCAGTTTACTTCCAAAAATGACTGATTTCATCCCTCAGCCAAATTGAGAGCTCAGGATTATGAATAAGAGATAGAAATAGATCTTTCTCTTCACCTTAGAATTAGGCATAAATTTTTCAGGCCTGATGCATCCTTCTCTTCAGTAGTTCTTGACTATTTTAGTCCTCCCCCTTTTACATACAACAACCTTCTTCATATTTCCCCTTAAACTCTTTGTATGCAGAACAGAGTGGCCTAAGTCAGTGCTGCAAATATCAGCTGGTGTAAATGCCAATAGGTGCCTACTTGTTTGGGTTAGCCCCTGCATCACCATTTTTCAGATGGAGAGCAGGATTCAAGAAAACTCTTAGCAAACAAAACACTATCCAGCAAAATCTCAAGACTTCTAGGAATAATCTCTTTTCAGAAGAAAAAAACCTCACCTATCTGTTGGGGTGCCCCCCCCCCCCGGCTTGGGGTCTGGGGGGAGGGGATCCTGGGGTGGACGCACAGGGTTTCCCTAATCCCTGGTCAACTTCCTTCCCTATTGGTTGTTTTGTGTTCCCCTGCCCAGGGAGGACCCTGCTGGTCCCGTGATTGCGACAGTTCCTTGGCAGTCGCCGGCCATGCAGCTGGAAAATAAACATCTCTGAAAAACATCCATCAAGAATCGGTCCATATAATTTTCCATGGGCTCACTGTCTTATGCACATTGCAAAAATCCCCACTGCAACAATGGTAGAGAATGTGGGCATAATGATCCCTTGGAGACAGCACCTGTGAAGTAACTAAAATTCTGAAGATCCCCAAAAATCCGTGAGTAAAAACCACTCTAGATCTATCTCTTCTCACCTTGGTTTGGCTGTTCTCTCTGGACTATGGAGGAATTGTGGGAAATGTGGCTGTCTAAGCCGCAGAAAGAAATGTATCTAGAAGTTAAAGGAATCCTGGCACAGCAAAACAGGAAGCTTGCTCCGGGAGATCTAGAATATTTTTTTGACTGGCTTTTCAAAAATTTCTTTTATATTTCTCAAGACTTACTTTTTGATATTAAACCTCCTGGAAGTACCTTGAATTCTTGGTCTGTGGTCTTGGGTGAGATAATAGCTCAATCAAAACATGCACTAGTGATAGAACTTCTCCGTGCATCCCCTGTAATCAGTGAAGCTCTTCAGGAGCATTTGCATGGTCCCATTACCTCTGTGGTGGAAGACAACCGTCATCGCATGGCTGAGAGTGCGCGGCGGCCATCCCAGGAGCATGTGACTGCAGCCGCAGGGTTTCCCCTACCCATGGCTGGCAAGAGGTGCCTGTGCTGGATGCGCCCGGCCCCCTCAGGAGCCCACTCCTTATCTCGGGCCCCATCCTGTCTCGTGGCCCCCTGCCACAAGACCGCGAGTGAGGGAGCGACGCCGCAGGCGCCACTGGTACTGTGGGCCATGTGCAGCAGAGAGGCGGCCCCCACGAGCAGCCAGGAACCGGGGGTCGGCGTGGAAGCCCTCTCCGAGCACATGGCTCGGAGAGCTTTGTAGAGCGAGAAATGGTGGTTTCCATAATGACACGAGAAGCCGCACAGCGCAGAACCAAGCCGAAGCAGCGCCACTCAGAGGGCGTGGAGCAGCAGCAATGCGGGGGCCCGACCAAGACATTGGAGTCGGTGAGGCAGCGGCTGCGCAGGACCAGCAGCCATGACACAGATGCAAGTACGTAATAGGAGAAGTTCTAGCAACGAAAATCACAGGAATTGTGAAATGGTACAATGTCAAAAACAACTACGGCTTTATAACACGAGATGATACAGGGGAAGATGCATTCATCCATAGAACTGCCATTAAAAGGAATAACCCTGAAAAATACTCTCCAAAGTGTAGGAGATGGAGAAGTTGTACAATTTGATATTGTCCACGGAAGAAAAGGCCGACAAGCAGCCCATGTAACAGGGCCTGGGGGTATTCCAGTCAAAGGGCAGCTGTTATGCACAAAATTATAAACACTATCCATCCCAGCAACTTCCCTACCCGCAGCCTACTTTCCCCTTTTACCCTATACCCAATATGAACCCTTTCCTAGATTTACCCCATCCTCAGTTTATTCCTAATCCATTTTTCACCCCATGGCTTCCCTATACAATTCCCTTTCCCCACAGCTCCTCTCTGACGCCGAGGGGGGGGATGAAAAAGGAGAGGGAAGAAATTAACTATTTTTGTTTAGAGTTCCAACAGGTACAAATGGAAGAAACCATCTCCTGCCTCAGTTTCCCCACAAAGCATGCTCAGAGAGTCCTGTCTCCCTTCTTCCAACCTTAAGATGTTCCAGAGGAAAAAAAAATCCATTTGGACATTTAGAGACTCAGGAGGGTGGGTTGTTTTCTTTTGAAATTGTTCTTGTTATCTTATGTTTATCCAGTTGTTTTCAATATTAAGTTTTAAATCTCTTTCTGTTAAAACAAAAGGGTGAAGTGTTGGGGTCCCCCCCCCAGCTTGGGGTCTGGGGGGAGAGGACCCTGGGGTGGAGGCATGAGGTTTCCCTAATCCCTGGTCAGCCTCATTACCCATTGGTTGTTTTGTGTTCCCCTGCCCGGGGAGGACCCTGCTGGTCCCATGATTGCAACAGTTCCTTGGCAGTCGCCGGCCACGCGGCTGGAAAATAAACATCTCTGAAAAACATCTACCAAGAATCGGTCCTTATAATTTTCCATGGGTCTCGCTGTCTTAAGCATGTTGCAAGAATCCCCACTGCAACACCCATCCCTCTGATGATCAAACTTTTTGTAAGTGGTAGCTAAACAAGAGATTTCAGATGGAGTTATAAATGATTTAATTTTTTTAATGGATGTGCTATCTCAACCACTATGCAACAGGTTGCAGAGAGACCAGAAACTCCTGGTTACTTCTACAACAACAAGAGCTGTGCTCTGGGCTTATACAATATGAAAATACCAATCCCAGAAAAAAAAAACCCAACAAGCCAAACTCTAAATCCATTACTTGTGCATCTCTGACTGGCCTTTCTAAATCAGGAGAAATGTAGACCTAAAGTTTTTTTGGTTCATCAGTCTTCTTTCTCTGAAATGGGACCATGACTGGGGTCTTCATATTCTTATTCATATAAGGACAGTGTGAGATGGCATTCATTAACATTTGATCACTGCAGTGATGGAAAATCTGATGACAATAATAGTTCTGTCTTTAGACAGGTGTTTGAGGTTTGGAAAGCAAGTGTTTAAGCTCAGTTTCACCATGTTAGTACTTTCAGCAAAGTTCGATATCCTTAACATGCATGCATTTACTGCACCATGCTACTGCAGGGTGTTATGAGCAGTTGCTGTGCTCCACTCAATAAGAGGTGGCAATTTGGCACCACAGAGTTACTTCAGAGAAGCATTGTAGATTGTAATTACTTCATGTCTGCTTTTGTGTTTTGACACCACCAGGTGAGAGGTGGTGGTGGTGTGCATGGCGTAGCTGTCACTAAGTATAACCGAGCTGAATGTTTGATGAAGTGAACAAAAGATAAAGCAAACTAGGCATGCAGAGTCAGATCTTTAAAAACAATCTTGATGTAAATGAGGAGAGGCTTTGTTAGTAGATCCGCAGACTGAAGAAATGTTCAATCCCCAGTTTGCAATGAAAGCATTTCATTCTGTGCTACTGTAGCATGATAATTTTTATCCTATGGTTTTATTGCCGAAGCTGTGATAGTGTGTGTGCATATATACATACCCATACAGGCAAAATTTGTGTAATGAGATTAATGAAAACAACAATAAATATGTTTTCAACGTCATGCAGCTGGCAAAAAAATGAGGATTGTATCGAGAAATGTATTAGATCTACAAAAAATAGATTAATTTTTAGAGCATTTATTGTTGTTATTATTTTTATTGCTATTATTTTTATTTCTAAGGCTTATTAGACTTCATTCTTTCAGACAAAAACATGCATATCAGCTTTGCAGTGTGATTGCCTTATGGGCATAAAGCTTTGCATATTTACTGCCCATGAATCATACAAGTATGTGAAATCCAGTGAAGATTCAATTTTTCCTGCTAGATGCACCTCTAGCCGTTTAATTAAAATATGTATTATTAATAAAACTAGATTTAAGTCATATTTTTTACAGATATGACTGAAACATTAAGGGCAAATTGTTTGATACTTTCATAGTAATTTGCTTTTAATGTTTTTTGCCTTAATCAAGGTAATCCTGGGATAAGGTTTGTATTGCCCGTGACTTCATGATGTTCAAGTAACCGAAAAGAGATTTAAGAATTTTCCAAGACAAAGTCGCATTTACTTATGAAATTGGCTTCAAATTTTTGCTGCAGAGGGAACCCTACACATCAGCAAAATGCAGTAAAATGTACCTATTTAGAAAACTCTTCTTGTTGCACAGATTGCAGTCTATTATATCCATCTTCATTGAATAAGTGTCAGGTTATTGTTTTATTCCAACCCTTGTGAAGCCATAGATGTCACAGTGCCCCGTTCACTGAATTTATCTTCCGTTTCCTGGTAAATTTCCCTGGATCTCCTGTAACATCTGGTATGTAGATATACTGACAGATGTGGTGGTACACAATTGTGCATACCTGTTGGTAAAGGATCAATAACACTCTCAGCTTCGTCTTAGCCTGCCTACCATTAATTCTGCATAACTGTGTCTGTGTCTAATGAAGCTTTTGGCTGCAACAAGCTTATTAATTACTTTTAAAAAAGATTTTAATTTTTAATTTTTAACTTCCAAGTTATATTATAATCCTAATGGAAGTGTGGCTAGTGGGAGTTTGAGAGGATATCTTCCCTAAAAAAGGGGTAAAATGTAATTAAACATATCACTCAATTGTGATAAGAAATTGCAGATATGAAAGTCTTATGTAAATTTGCCAGTCAGAGAGGAAGCACTGATTAAGGGAATAAAGGGAAGATTTTATATATTTTATGTTCAATTTATTCTTTTTTTGGCTGTGGAGGATCACTGCAGTCTGCACAGGTCTGTTGGAATCCATGGTGTATAATTTCATCAGGTATTACTGAAATCACTGCACACCAGTAAGTTTCCTGGCCATTACAGGTGTACATAACACTTTGACAGATGAGAAAAACCACAGGGAAATCTGTGAGATGTCTCCAGAGAGGAAATCACAGCTCTGTCGTGAAAGCGACCTCCACAGAACTCATGAAAACTACAGGGCAGAAGTTTCCAGTTTTATCTTAATTTAACTCCAATTTTTAACACTATTGGAAAAACAAAAGTAAATGTTTGCAGCAAAAGCAATTTTGAAAGTCAAGTACAGAAAAATCATTTGTATTCTAAACTGTGTCTTTGCCACACAGTTATGGAAGCATAGAATGGTTTGGGTTGGAAGGCTCCTTTAAAGATCATCTGTTTCCCACCCCCGTGCAATGAGCAGGGGCATTCAGCTAGATCAGTTTTCTCAGAGCCACATCCAACCTGGCCTTGAATGTTTCCAGCAGTGGGGCATCCACCATTTCTCTGGGTAACCTGCTCCAGTGTTTTACTACCCTCACTGTAAAAACTTTCTTTCTTATAACTGCATATAGAAAATACACTTTATATTTTTCATATACTAATACGTTGCTGATTTTCATAGCTATTTTCTTTACTCTGACCATTTAAAGACTTATTTGACAACACAGGATATAACAAAAAAACCCTGAAACCATATACTAATATAAGAAATAAAATTAGTTTAAAAAATCTTGACTCATGACTTTTTATTAAAAGCACAAAATTTGCTGAAATAGCCATGTAGTTCAAAGCAGAACAAAATGACAAATATATTTTCTTTTTCTTTGCCTACTTCTTTTTGAACATTCAAGGGTCTGATATTCAAAATTCTCCGCACAAATATATAATTAAGGAAAACCTTTATGTTAGAAAGGAAAAATCTAGGTTACCATCTAATGACTTCTGAAACAGGGGCTTTAAGGAAAACTGTCATGAGAGTAACACTAACATTTTAAGAATAGCAGTTCTGGCCCAACTGGTGAACCTCTGGTCAAGGATTTATTTCCATAAATGAAAGGACAGCACACACTTCCTGTATGGATAAAATATTATAGAATTACAGGCACCCCAAAGACAAAATGTATTCCAGAGTAACCAATTTGATTTGTTAGTGGCAAACTGTTCTTTGCTGCCAGGAATCACACAGTAAAAAGGCAAGACACAGTCTTGGAAATTTGAAACTGGGGTGCAAATTAATCATAATCAGAAGTGGTGTTAGAATGACACATATTTTTTGTATAACTCTTTGCACTACACTGGTATATTACCATTACCATAATTTGTAAAAAAATATAAAATACTTACACGTTTTCTCAACTGACTTGTTTTAAGTAACACACAATATTTTACATTTACATAATACACTGCATAAATACCATACCCACTACATAAATGTCATAATATTATTAAAAATATATTGTTACATTTTTATGCTAAATTCAGGAGACATTTAGTGTGTTCTATTTGTAACCTATCCTTTCTGTGTTTCTGTGTTTGGATGATTAAGTTGATCTCTCATGGGTTCTCAAGGACAGTGAAAATTAAAATCACACGCCTAACACCATTTGGAATTTTTTAAAATAAATCTTTCATAGACAATTTTAGAACTTCATTCTCATAGAGTTTTGCAAAGTAAACCTCCTGCTTAATTTTTACTTATTGCAAAAAACAATCTTTAAAATGGACTTGTTTAGCGTACAGAAATAACATATTCTCCATTCACAAATCACCCACAAAAAATCCACATTACTATTTCAGTAGCAGTGCATAAATTCAAAATTGGATGAATTTGCAAACATTTGTTCTATATTTGAGGACATTGGTTAAACAAGCAAACAAAAAAAAAGGTTCAATTAATTATATATGTTCTACAAAGAATTCAAGCCTACTTTATGCCTGATATGTAATTTTTTAAATTAGTATAGAAACTCCAGACCTTTGTTCCAAAGCAGCAAAAATGTTATTTTCCTACCAAATGTAAAGGGGTAAGGGAGAAACACGTGATACCAGAAATAAATGATGCCATTCTAATCACACCTATCAAAGAGTTTTCTTTCTACTGATTTCTGCCTTGGTTTAGAAGAGACATCCTACTTCAGGTGTCCCAACAGCTCATGTTTTTTAATTGTGAAATAAATGTAAGGATTTGATCTCTTATATCAACATATTTCCCTAGCAGTAGAACTGAAAATATAATGTTATTTTACTGAATATGAGTCAGGCAGAATTTTTGATTCAAAGTACTATTCATTAATTCAGGAATTGACTTTGCCTACTGATTTAGTCACAGATTTTGAAAATTCTTTTATCTCAGAGCTTCTATTTTACAATAGATCTTATTCCTATGGTTCTGTTTTTTGACACAAATATGATATGTGAAGGACCAGATCCTACATATCTGTAAAATTCATTATTCCATTATCTGGAAACATAGGCAGAAAAAATGAACTTTTAAAATGTGCAATAATCTGAGTAAAACTACGCACACAATATATTTCACCTTTAATGTGACTGTCAGATTAGCAGATCTGTTTAATTCTTCCTGCTTCTCCATTTATATTCCCCCAGTGCTATTCTAAAGAAAAATAATGTTTGATGTTTAATTTCTTTTTTACACTCTGTAACCTAACTGCATGGGTAATTGTAATTACGAAACACCACAGCAAAGAATGGCTCAAAATACTAAATTGACACTGAAATACTTGATGAATAGTGACTACATTTACAAATGGTGCTTAGTTTTTAATATCTGCTAATAGCTGAAGTAGAAGGTAAGCAGCCACTGGACAGGTAGGCAGACAGACAGCAAGTAAATTTTGGCAAAAGAAGTTGAGATTCCTCTACCTGACCACAGATGTCTACATCTTACTTCTCCTTTCTAGATCCAGTGGAAAGAAAGAGAGAAAGAAAAAAGGCACTTCCAGGGTGAACTGAATTTCATTCTTAAATAGATATCTATCTTAGTTCCGATGAGCAAAGCCCCAGAATAACTTGTTCAGACACTTCTTTGTAGACACTTACATAACTGACATGCAGAGCCAGATGGAAACAATACCCTCTTTTCTCTTCCTACAGGATAGAAACATATTCATTTTATTTAAAATTTTAACTTACTTTTTTAACTCTGAAAAAGGGAAAAACAGACTGTTTCTCTCACCACAATCATTCACATCTGGAAATGCATGAGAGAGCAGCTGCAGAGAAAGTCTTTGCTGGGACTGAGAAAAGTTTACCCTCTTACTAAGGAGGAGTGTGTGTCTCACGTTTTGGATTTTGTGCAGTAGTCTCTGTAGCTCATTTCTCTTTAAACAGTGCACTGCTTAGAGGGAAGGCTCCACCATGAAGTCAGCTGGCCAAAGAGGGTGTGCCATGGGCCACAGGACTAAAGTGGTGTTGGTTGTTCATGTCCAGTAAGTGGAAGGTGTTTGCACGTTGCTGAAGAGGTGCCCACTGTTACTGATCACACACATGTAGTGGCAGTGAGTACACAAATCAGTATTTCTCCTTGCACGGCAAATTTTATTGAACTGCTTGTATTTTTAACCTTTGGGAGTGGTTTAAAAGTGGTTTAGAACTAATTCACAGCAGGAACAACTTTCTGCTCTGATAGAATATACTTCTGGTAAAATCAGCGAATGTCCACTCCAAACATTCTCACATAGGAAAAACCAAACTGTTCCATCAAGAGTGGAACTAATGAGTTTATTTCCCATTGGGTTGTTTTCTGTATACTTCATAACTTTCTACTGCAATAATCTTCCATCCAGGTGGCCCTCTGACCATAATACCTTATCTGCCCCTCATACACTGACAGCTCTAGAGTAACCTCAGTTCCTCACTGTGCCCAGCCCCCTTGCCAAAGCACTCTGTGAATTGTCTCATAAGTCCTGCTGGCAGAGCAGAAGATTCCTCCCTCAGCTCTTTGTCTGCATTGTACATTCATGCTTGTTCACTGACCAAAAATGAAGGTATATATGGCTTTCCCTGTTCCTTTATGGATAGATTCCTCCATTACTTCTACCTCTTTTTTCCCACTGCATGAAAACCAACATATTATCTAGGTACTTTTACATATTTGAACTTAGATTCAAATATCAGAAGCCAGTTGAAGGACAAATTTTAGATCAACATATAGCAGAGTGTTCTCCTGGGAAAATGGTGAGGGCACTGAGAGAGTTCTGTGGGATGTCTGGTTACCACCTTTTCATCTTTTCTTACCACTCTCTTCTACAGATCTGTTCTCTACATGTCTCTTCCCAGTCATTGACTCAAGAGGAACAGCTTCCCATGGGTTGACAGACCATTCAATGGTTTCCTTAAGATGCTGAGTACAGCAATTTCAAGGACCAGTCATTAGGGCTATACTCCATTTTGTCTGTGGAGTTATGGAAGCACTATGAAGTCAAGCACACTCATAATGAGATTCATCTGAGCAGAAGTAGATGTGTTAGGCTAACGTATTATACTGAGATCTTAAATTTTAATTTGGGGGCTAAAAGGAAATAAAGGAATTATAACCTGATATATTTTTTTACAGGGAATGCAAAAAAGCAACAGATATCTATTTATTATTGGCCCAGAGTTTGGGAATTCGCTGGTGAAAACAGTGAGAAGGCATTAACAAAATTCCCTGAGACAAAGGAATTCATATTGTCATTGAATTCATGTGGTGTTGAAGAAAAACATATGCCCGATCACCTAAGTGTGAGAGAATCATATAATCACAGAATGGTTTGGGTTGGAAGGGGCCACAAAGATCATCTAGTTCCAAGTCCCCTGTCATGGCCGGGGACACCATTAAGTAGACCAAGTTGCTCAAAGCCCCATCCAACCTGGCATTGAACACTTCCAAACTTGGGCCATCCACTCCAAAATGAGAGAAAGAGTGGTAGTTCCAAGACCTTACATTTCCATCCAGAGCCTGGCCATGCAGATTTCAGTAGCACATGGCTTTAACAGGTTGTTTTGATGATGCAAAGAGCCAGGTATGCCTTCTTCCTAAGGACACATCTGTGTTTCCTGGGTCCAGAGATTCCTTTTGCCACAGCTTCTAGACTGCCTCTTCTTCATGTGGCCACATGTTGCAGTGCTTCCAGGAATAAATTATTAGAAAGATGTGTCCAGCCCTGTTATCTACCAATAGATGCAGGTTTAAATCTATTACTGCAAACATTGCAGCAGCTGTTACTGCACTCATCTCTGGACCAAACAGCTTCAGTCAAAGAATCCTGAAATTTTTGTTTTATTTGGTTGTGTCTGACATTTGTTGGTTTTTCATTCCCTGTTGTAGCTAGAGATTACTCAAAATTGAGTTTGCTTTGCTCTTTTTGGTTTGTTTGTTTATAGAGTGACATGGTAGAAATTCCTGTCCCGTTAGAAGTGTTGATATGCAGAATTGATGACTGACAAGGTCATCAGCTCTCTTGAGGTCACTGAAGAAGCATCCAAACCAAAAGAGTAATGGCTCAGTTCTGCAAAATCTTGGAAATGGCTCATTTCCAGAGAATTTTGCATTCATCACAGGGGAGTTAAAAGCCTTCACTGGTGAATAAGCCCTTGTATCCTGTTACATCACTGGAATAGCACTGGATATAGAGCAAGATTTACAATTTTAAAACTGAATTAACTTTCCTCCCATAAGAGTTCAGGGACAGTTATCATTGAACATATGGGCATTCCAACATTTTGGTCTTCCTTTGTTTACCCCCACTAGGAGGCATAAACACAAGTAAGAGTTATAAAAAAAAATGCTTTTTGAAGAAAAGTGCTGAAAGCAGAAAGAGTACACTGCTGTAATGGAAATACATCAGGTTAATGTCATTTTTAGAGTCCTCACAGAAACAGCTGGACAGCTTTAAAAATAAATAAATAGAAATTTGTTTTAGAAAGAGGGTCTTAACTATAAAATCATCACTGTGTTATCAGAGAATGACAAATCCCACTAGAAAATGCCTAGCTTTATATTTCTTTAATAGTTGGAGCTACTGAAAAGCCTGAATTGGGTCAGAGTGCTTTTAACCTGGCTGAAAAAATCTAAAGATGGGATTGTTCAATTCTATCAATTCTTCATTTCCTATTACCAGAAATCCTGTTTGGGGGTTTCAATATATGAAAGGTAAAAAGATCACGAGGCAACACTGAAGCAGGTAAATATTGACAGATCCAAAGCACATACCAGTGTCCTACTGAGACTTAAAACAACTGCCTGTGCTGCTCAGAGACCGAGTCAATCCTATGGATGGGAGCTGTCAGGGTAAAACTTTCACAGTTTTCTCATTTTTTCTGTATAAATGTGCTCCTTCTATTAGATTTCCTTATCCCTTTTAGCCTTTCTAAATGACAATTAACTCTGCCTACCCTATCAATAGCAGGTAATTTATTTGTTTTTACAGCTGAGCCTGACTGTCATTGATTTTATTGGAGTAATTTGCTGGAAATGATTTTTTAATGTTAGATTTATTACAGAGGCACTTCATTGTCCGATAAACGAAGTAAATTGTATTTTAAAAGTAGCAAAATTAAAGAACCACTGAAATTTGAATGAGTTTTTTACAAGCGTATTAGTTCAAAAGGTCCCTTATGCATCTCTTGTAGGAACCCCACTTTACACACAAGAGATTTTCATTCTGGGCTTGTGTGTGCTCTCAAAAGCACAAACCTGAACCACGCAGAAGCAGACCTGGGTGCAGCAGTGACTCAGAGAGGGATTGTGCCCTCCATACTCACTCCAACTTGTACTGTGTGAATTCATCCAGTTCAATGGGACTGATACTCAGGACAAAGAAAAATATTGAAAATGAGCCTTTTATTTATTGATGTATTTCTCCTTTTACTGGCTGTCTTCCTCAGTTTTCTTGCTTATTCTGTTTTAACCAGTTGCAGTTGGGAGTAGGATTTGTGACTTGCTCACCTTAGATCTGCTTTCTGTAGTGGCTCAATTGCCCTGCGTAAAGATGCTGCAAACCATCCTGGAGAACAGTAAATTACAAATTATCACCTCTACCTCTCAGTGTAGTTTACAGTCAGATTTTTAGCTGAATGTGACTTAAGTTCCCATTATACTTAGATTAAAACAAAAGGATTTGTTATGTTGTGTGCACTTCATTTTTCAGGCCTTTTTGTGCACAGAAAGAGTGGCCACACTGTGCTATACCAAGCAAAGGACATTTTCAAGAATTTCTTCTGAGGCACTGCCTCTCTGTGCTGCCCCAGTGAAGAGCTCTGCCTTCAAGACATGATTGCAGCCCTGCAGGATGGACAATGGTGCTGAGCAGTATTGGCACATCCTGCACTCCAGCATAACACCTCCCTCCCACTCCCATCGTGGCATTGCAGGACTAACATGTAACAATTGTTGCCACCATATCATTCGTGTCACCTAGTAAAGTTGGTGTACACACAGCTTTTATCAGCCTTGTTTATTTAAATTGCAAGCTCTTTAGCACATGGGTTGTCTGCTAATCTGTATCTGTGCAGCATTGAAAATGCTGGACATAAAAAGTGAAGGGACACCTGTCAATTCTCTGTGTGTTCACTAGCAGGATATAACATTATTATTAATAATATCAACAATAATAATATTATAGTAAGAATATCTGCAATTATAATGATTTGCATGAACAAGGAGGGCATCCCTTTTCTAAATTTGCATGGTTTTGTTTATTTTTAAGTTTATTTTACATTTCCCAAGGCAGATGGCAAAAGTTAGTCTTGTAAAAGCTGTATTTAGACACCCAAATAAAAATATCATGTTGACATTCCCATTGCCAGTTATTCAGACAGGGTCCTGAGTGCTGTAGCTACTAATTTTTTTGCAGTGGTCAAAGATATCATTAACAGTTTAAATGTGTTTTTGGTCAGGTGTCTCTGAGACCTTTATGTGGCACTTCAAAAGAGTGAGTGCTCTGAGTACCCTGCTACATCTTCTTTGTTCACCTGGCTCCCAAGCCAGTGTAATTCCCCTCAAACAGAAAACTGATGCCCAAGTGCTTTACACATAGAAATTGAGGGAAATGCCAGCACTAGTGAGAGCTGGTTGTTCCTCTGCACTTCTACAAAGGATTGTATGAAAAATTAAATCTCAGATTTCATTTGAGATTAAGGGATTAAACTCTCTGATATTTTCAATTTGAACAAGGACTGTGAAACATTCCAACTGAGTGTGTTAACCATTGGAGTCACAAACCTCTTACTGATCTGGGAAAGGAAAAACTGTTGTTTTTTAGGTGTTTTGGTGCTCCGGACATACCTTTGATCTCTCAGGGACCGAATGAAGTTCCTGATCTTCACATTCTACTTTGCACTTCTCCCAGGTTAGATTGGACATCTTTCTGCTTATTTTTCTTCTGAAGACCCTTCATGTGAATCCCTAACTTCCCACCTGGTTGGATGATACATAAAAGTAAATTTATTTCTGACTGACTTGTCTGCTGCTCTATCAATGTGTCTTGAAGAAATGTGTGCTCAGTACTTTTGTAAATAAGGTGACTTAAGTGTTGAATTTGACTTTAGCCCAACTTTTGCACCTAGATATGAATATTTTTTAGGCTTTGCAGGTATTCCTTAAAAGAAAAAAACCCAAAAAACAAAACAATAAGGAGTAGCTGTGCAATAGGCAGGCCCTTTTGCTATTTAAGAAGCATTTGAAGCAACTTGCACAAAATTTGTGGCAGTGGTCTCACTTTATTTTCTACTATGCCTTTTTTGAAGATCAAACCAGCATGTGAAGCAAAACTTAAAAATACAAAACCATTAAAATATTTTCATACAGAACCTAGAGTGCTTTCCTTTTAAATTTCCTAGCTTGTTTCCTGCCTCTGGTCCTGTCACTATTATTGATATAAGGAATCCATCAACATATTTTTATGGATGATTAAGAAAGGCTGACCTTTCCTTTGCAGGTACAAATAGGTAGTTCTTCAGAGGCTGTAAATGAATGACAAGATAATTCTATCCATTTAATATTGAAGTGATGTTGATAGTATCATTCTTCTCATGTTTGAAACGGGAAAGTATAGAGACCTTTCTCCCTCACTCTGTTCTGCTTTATGTGATGGATTTTCTCTCTGACTAATCGCTGTCACATTAACCTGCACTATTTCATCCTTCAGAGCTGTCAAGATAATGACGATAATCGAAGTGGCTCATTGTAGGTAAAGGAAATTATATGAGCAAAGTAATATCATAAAACAGTGTTTAAATATTTTAATTTCATTTGTCAGGGCTGCCCCAACACTTCATTACACATATAACCATCTCTCATCAGTGGAATTAGTGCATTATTCATTACTGTTAATTATTTTCACATAATGGCTGCCCTGATATATTTAACCTCCACATTATATCTCAGATAATGGGCCTGTAAAATTGAATTGTGTGAAGAGCGGAGTTCTAAAGCTCATTTGCAGAACATCAAAGAACAAAGAAGAGGAAAAGAATTCTAAATGGGACATTTCACCCAGCTGGGGCCAAACATTTGTTTCTGTCTGATTTGCATACAGAAAATAGGTGGTTCAGAAGTGGTTTAACATTGTACATGCTGTCTGCTCCTATTACATAGCCAATTAGAATTTGTTAATGTCCTGAGTGTTCGAGACAACTTACAAGCCAATCTATTGTCTGAATGGCAATGAGCTGGAAAGTTAACAGAAGAAAGTAGACCTTTTTGAAGGACAGACCACAAAACCACATAGCATATCTAGCTGTCACCTACACCAGAAGTTATCACTTCTTTTGACAAACGTCTGTATTATAAAAATAAATTATCAAAAAGTGCTGCGCAGGACTGAGAAGATCCAAGCCTGAGAAATTCCAGTAGTGTTCTGGTAATTACTTGGTTTTCCCTGGGACAAATTCTCTGATGCTGCCTGTCACGTAGGATGTGTAAATGGGCAAGAAGGAGAATGCAGCATCCTGAACAAGATGAGGGGATCTGCACTGAGTGCAGCAAGCTGGGTCAGCAGCCCTGATGGACTCAGCACTACACAGCACCTACGAAATGCTTGGTTACCAGCAGGCTCCCTCCAGTGGGGCTTAGCCATGCTGAGGTTGGTGTGTCTGCACTGCTCTTTCAGAGGATGGGAAATGTGAGGCTCCCTTCCTCTGCTTTACTACATGTCTTGAACATACACCCCCATATGATAAAGTCTTATTGTCCAGATATGGGACTTTGCATAATTTAGCATTTGAGAAAACAGCTAAATTACTAGAAATAATTTCAGCTCTAAGTTGCAATTTAGAGGACACAGTCTGTCCACTCTAACTGCATGGATTTGACTGAATAGTTGTATTTTTTTCTCATTTAGAGGCATATCCATTATCCACAGATTTCAATGGATCTGAGAAGGCATTGAAATCAAACACAAAGAACATTTATCAACAGCTTATCATGTTATAAGGCTAAGGTCAGTTGAAAAAAACCTGACTTAGAACGGAAAATAAATTGGAATTTTCTTCAAACTTTAGTCTCATAGTGTTAGTGAAGTTCTCTGTTAAGTTCCCACACAGCTATATGAAGCATTCTTTTGCTTTCATCAAAAACTTCAAGAGAATAGCTCTTCTGAAATTCACATGCAAAATATACCTTTGCCCTGTTTCATATCTATAGTAAATTTTATACATCAAAAAATTATTTCAGACCTATTTCTTGGCTGTTACAGAATAACTTATGGCTGATGATGGGACTATGATCTCAGAGGTAACTCAGCAAATCAGAAGTCAGAAAATGTTTAATGAATAACAACACAGTTCACTTGAGGTCATTAACATACTTTAGTCTTATTGGCTAAAAAAGTCATAATTCGCAGGAATGATAAATGTCTTTTTGCTAAGTGGTAGTAGGTTTTTGGCCATATCATTAAATATTTATACAACATATACATAAATCTTGCTCCACTTGCCATCATCTGGGATTCATTTGGAAGAGACCCATTTATTTCACTTTGTAATGTTTCAAGTTTGTTGCAGGCTTCAGCCTCAGTTTCCAAACTCTAAATCCAGAGTTGTTAGAAGGGAAAAACCACATTTGCATGGATCCACCTTAGGAGGAGAAATCCTCTCTTCTTAATCTGTCCATTCTCAGACTGATTTTTTATGGATACATATACAGTCTTTTATACATCATACAAGCTGTGTGAACAAAACCTGCTGATGGTCTCTGCTTTCTAAGCCATTTTTATTTCATATGATATTTTCTGGGTAAAATGGAATATGGATAAATAGACAGACTAGAGAGATCACAACATAAAAGAAACAATTTCTCCATATCTAAATATACTGGTCTTGGACTTTGGTCAAAGGCATGAGAAATACTCAGTCTTCCCACAAGCCTTTGGGTATTTCCAAATAAGAACAGACTGTCAGGAGTTGTCTGTCTTTCTATTCCTGTCTAATCAGATTTTTTTTTTCTCTTCTGAAGCAGCTTCTGCTAGGGAGTTAAGTTTGTCTTGCATCTGAATTTCACTCCAATAAAAATCTCAAAGTCAAAGCCCTCTATTCAGACGAACCTTTCTCCATGTCGCCTATATGCTGTTCTGGTGAGACAAATACATTAATCTTATCAAAGATCCATATTTTGATTGGAGAACCCTGTCATATTTTGCTATTTTGTTTTGATTGAAAGAAAAAACAAAACCAAACAATGGCTGGATGAGGAAATTCAAGAAATTCCTCAAAAGTGGGAGGATACCTCAAGAACTACAGGTCAACTGAATAAAAATAACCTGTGATTTTGCCTACAGTGTCTTTGTATCCTGGACACCCATCATGTATCAAGTATTCTCTTCAATGGTGTAATGGAGAGCCAAGAAAGTAAGAAACTGAGTTTTTTCTCTATAGTAAAATGTATATAAAGCAATGGATGAAAAATTATGGCATCAAGAAATCTCTTTATGCTTGGTGATATGGTACAAAAAGCCAGTCTCAAGACGGATTGTTGAGAGGTGTTGGATAAAGCCTGGTGGTTTCAGCTTTTTTGTAAGTGAGATAGTCTTTTTCTCTGGAGATTGAGGTACTAAAAAATTTTGCATTGCTGAAAAAAATACATGCGTGGTAAACATCACAGTTGATGGCAATAATTAATCTTACAACAGTATTTTCCTTATAATACATATAGATGTATACTCACAGACACACACATGCACAAAATCAGAGAAGTTGTTTCTGTTAAATTGTCTTGAAATTGAGTTACTAATTGAGTAGAATATGACTGGAATGTAAGGAAACAGGATTTCAGTTGTTGCTTGGGGTATATTTCCCGCTGATTAATGCTGCTGAAGGATGACTCTGTTTTGAAATCTGTCAGGGTCAAGGGTTGCAAGACCATATTAGATTCTAAGAAAGAACTCTCTGTACTGAGTCTCAACTCCACAACTATTAGAGTTTTTCCATGTTGGCAGTCTCAGGTATGACTCAATTCCTGTTATAATGTGAGCTAACATTATTTCAGAACCATACTTAACCTAAGACGTGCTCTTTGCAGGAAAGATACACTGTTTTATGATGGACTAGCACTTTGAATGTACTTAGGAGTCCTAAATATTTTGAAAGCATGAATCAGCTTGTATTTTCAGGATATTAATAGGTATATCTGAATACATCCTGCACCAAAAAAAAAAAAAGGAACTATTGCATGGACTTCTATTATTATTTCTATGAAGTTGTGTGGAAGTTAGGTCCTTTGAAAATCTGCAGGATACCACAAAACCTTTCATAAAAGGTTTCTAGGAAGCAGCTGCCTGTGTAAGTTTAAAAGCAAAGGTTAGAGCTGCATTTGAGTGGTGATGAAATATGTCACCTCATGCAGTGGAGATTTTTAATTCGTTTTGAGTAAAACACATCTTTTCCAAGATAAAAGAACATAAAATCTTAGATCCTCTTGCCAGTCTCTGTCTGTACATGTCTGTCCAATCTTTTTGTAATACATTGCAAAATATTTTTGCAAAAGCCTCATTTCCTGTGATGGATTAGTATTAAAATACATGTGTAGAAAATTAAATACATAGATTTAACAATCATCTATACTATATAGGGTACCAATGAAACTATCCAGCAGAAGGATATGAAGATAGGAAATAGTTGTCTCAGAGGTGAACATCTCAAGATTCTGTGGCCCCATGACAACAGCACGCTGCTGCTAGAGGTTAAATCCTCCTTCTTGCATTGCAGAATCAGAAGGGAGAATGCATAAACAGCACTGAGAGAAGGTAAAGATGATCTTCAGACACATGTGAGGAAGCGAATGACAGAGTTGGGCTTCCTCCAGATGTTTGTCTCTTCTATACACACCTATTTGCGCAGGATCTCAGCTTCCATGGGTAGAGATCCCAGCAGATCCCACAGTGGCCTGTCCTGTCCTTGAGCTGTTCATCTCACTCAGGCCCTGCACCAAGATCTGATCTGCAGCTTTGAATCTTCTCCTGAGTAAGTTTGTCATTGTGTTCAATCCTGGAAAAAGAAGCAGCACTCTGAGTATGGTTCAGTTTGCTGAATGTTGCGCAAATAAAAGATCCAGAATTAGTGGTTCTATTTCTAGAGGGGGACAGGAGTTCGAATACAGTCCAAACTGTACCAGAGTGCAGAACTATATACAGAATGAGACAAAAAGAAACAAAAAGGAATGTCTCTTGGACAATTTCCACAAACACCTCTCCCGGTCTATTCAACTTACCAGGAATGGAGGCACCTGGCTTAGGTGCTCTGAATTTCCAGGCTGTGTGTAATCTTTGTTGGATGTTTCTATTAGTCACTGTGCATCCTGTCACAAAACCAAGATTTCTGAAATTGGCAGAGATTCATGCCTGATCACTGCTAATAGTTCTGACCAGATTTATTCCTTAGAAGAAGGGGACAAGCTTCAAATATGACAGAAGCGAGATGGTTCTTCAACCTTAAAGTTTCAGCCGAATGAGGACCATCCTGACTATAGATCTTTCAAAACTGAGTTGAAAGAAATCTATCATTCCCATCTCTCTTCCAAACAAAGACTGTCAGAAAAGGAAAATTGTAGAGAACTTTGTGTCAGATACCTTGAAAACTGTAAGAAAAGGAGACTTCAAGGGATGGCTGTGCTTTGAAAACTGAAAAAACACTTGAGAGGTTTAGAGACAGTAGTGAACTTGCGATCTCTAAATGTTATCTGGAACACATCCCTCCCACCCCCTCTAAATTATAGTTTAAAGAGCCTGGTAGAAACATTCTTAAAATTATATTTTTATTTTATTTTTCTCCAAAAAAAGCCTTGCAATTTTATTGTCTTCCCACATTTCTATTGCAAGTTTATGTAAGGGAAAATTTGCCTCTTGGAGGGACTCAGATTTCATATAATTCTTATATCATCTTAAACAAGAGGATTTATACAATCCAAGATAAGGAGGGTACTGTGCACTCCTTAGGTACATGTACATTCTTCCTGATACATGCACATCCTACTAACTGCCCAGACAAAAGATGTCCTAAGGCTACCTCTTCAGACAGCAAGGTACTTGCTGACAGCTCTGGGCTTTAAGACAAATTAAAATAAGCCAATTTTTCAGTCTGTAGTTCTAATAAAGCTCCTGGCTTTCAGTTCCATCAATGACTATGAATAAAATTCCCTGAAAAGAGAGAAGACAGGCTGTTTAGTTTTCTGATGAGGGTGATTTTAAGGTGAAGATCAATTCTGCAGTTCCTATTTAAGCTCTCATCAGTGTGAAGCTCCTGTCTTTAGAGAATCAGGAAAAAAAAGTTTTCAATTACTACTTCTCCATTCCGACTGCTCGACTCTCTTTTCACTACCACCCTGTGAGCTGAATCCTACTTGAGAATGTGATGGGGGCCAAAATTTATATAGGGCAGTTGTTTTGTCTTCCAGAGTCTAATTTGGTGACATCAATGTATAGTTGTAAAAATTTCATAAATATTCTTTTACAAACACTGTGCTTGTTTTGTTCAGAGCTTCAAAACATGCCTTCAAGTTAATGTTCTCCCAATGACATGCATCCTCATGCCCTTGCCAGTCATGTATTCATTTCTGAATGCTTCCTTGTTTTAAGAGATATTGTTATGTCACCAAATGAAAGAATCCTGTAAGCAGCAGTGACTAAATTATATTTGGGGACCAGAAAATTAATTGAGAAAAAAGTTTTACTTTTCTTTTGGTGATAGAAATATTTACATTACTATTTTATATTAAGACATTTTTGAGATACAATGGAATAACAAGGTTTTCAAATATCTGATTATCTTTTTCCTAAAAAAAGTTAATTTCCAGAATTTCCTTTTCCTTTCCTGTCTGTGATCCACATGAGAAATCATGTGGCTTATTTTATTATTAGTTAAGGACTCTTTTTTGCAGACAATCTTGTCCAACACAAAGGTGAGAAATTGGCCATCCATCCTCTGACCTCTGAAAGGTATGTTTGTATTATTATTTTAAGCTGGACTATTACAACTGTACTGGAGCAAATTTTCCAGTCATTCCCACACAACATGCTTTTGTTCACTTTACAGGAAAGTCTTAGAGCACATGAACTGGGTTCTTAGATGAAAAAAACCTAAGTTTTGAAAGGTGTCTGACATAACTCCTGAAACGTGCAGTATGGATATCAGTGTTCCAGCAATTCACCCTACAAACATGTTCCTGCAGTTCTTGATAAACAGAGAGAAGAAGCCAATCTGCACTACTCAACTGTACCCTGAAGATGTAGGTTTGCACACAGACCAAGTGGGAAACCTTGTAGAGAATTAAGTTAGATAATTATGGTGGAAAAGCAACAGAATTATTTAGAATACTATGTGAAAGACAAAAATATTCACCTTTTCTTTGTAACATAAAAGGCAATGTTTTTATGCTTACTTTAATCAGTGCTTCCCTATCTTCACTAGATGTGGCTCTACATTCTGCACACCTTTTTTGATTTCTGCAAACTCTTCCCTGATAACATCTTTTCTGACTTTCCACTGGCTTCTACAGAAAAGAGTAAAGGTTTCATTGTTAGATGTTCCTCGTGCCAACTCATCCAGTAACCAACTTCTGTGTACACCTAAATATCCATGAGAAAAACTGTCAATTATTTCTTTCTTGCTATAAAACAATTTTTCAGTAGTTTAAAAAGTTTGTGGTTTCAATACAAACACATATGCACATATGAATCTTTAAATTGGTTTTACAGGTGCAAAAATTGTAGAAATTGCTGGGGACAACCCAACCAAGAAGGGTTTTTAAATTTTAATTTTTTTACAAGTTAATTTTCTTGCCAGAAAATTAATACATTTTAGTGCTTAGTCCTGTCCCTTGGTATAGAAATTTTATGAAGAGAAAAATCTCACCAAGTCTACTGCTGAGAGAATTCCTTTTTGGGAAAATACCCATATTCAGAAAGCACGAAAGTTAGTTTATATGTCTGAAAAAATTAAGGCCATGTTTATATACTTGATTTTGTCGTTAATTATCTCATCTAATGGGGTTAGGTCTTCAAGTCAGACAAGCTGTATTACAATATGTTGCTAATGACTCCATATATTTATGGAGCTTCATAAATTGTTTTTAAGCAAAATGGGCTTGAATAATTCAAGCATTGCCATGAATGTTAGTGCTTGCAAGATCATAAAAGCATCTCTCTTAAACAAATGGTCACTGGAAACCAAATTTGTTGCAATTTGTGTTGATCTAAAAATAAAAGAAAAATGGATTGCATCTGTTTAGCAATTGTGTTTCTAATGTAAATATAAGGTGCAGGGACAGTAAATTCCTCTTTGTAGTATGGAAGCAGTCCAGCAATATTCCCTCACTTCAGCCTACATAAGGTTAAATTAATGTGAAAACAATCCTAATGAACTTGATAAGAGAGTATGATTCATACTTTTTAAAAATCTTAATAAAATTAATGCATTAATTTCAGTTATATAATCTCTCTTGTTTCTATGTCCCATAGGACTTTGAAATAGTGATTTATTGTCATTACAGTATTTTGACCTAAGAGTAGCCTCTGTCATAAATCACAGCTTCTGTGGGTGTAGGGAAGCCAAGGAAGCTGGCTTACCCAAAGTCATGCATCTGGTGACTGGCAGGAAGATGATTCTTGCTTGGACATCATGTGCCCCAAATAGCATTAAATAATGCTTCTTTTAATGAGTGGTTATATTGATGTGTCATTCTACATAGCCTAGAATAAAAAAGGAGAATTTCAGTTGGAAGGGGCCTAAAAGGATCATTTAGTACAACTGACTGACCAATCCAGGGCTGATCAAAAGCTAAAGCATGTTGTTAAGAGCATTGTCCAAATGCGTCTTAAACACTGACAGGTTTAGGGCATCGACCACCTCTCTAGGAAGTCTGTTTCAGGTTTTGACCACCCTCCTGGTACAGGAATGCTTCCTAATATCCACTCTAAACCTCCCCTGGCACAACTTGAACTGCTCCCATGGATACCAGGGAGAAGAGATTAGCACCTCCCTCTTTACTTCCCCTCCTCAGGAAGATGCAGAGGGCAATGAGGTCATCTCTCAACCTCATTTTTTTCAGTAAAGACTAGCCCAAAGTTCTTAGCTGGTCCTCATAGGACATTCCTTGTGGCCTGCTCACCACCTTGTTGGTCACCTCTGGATGGATCCCAGGACCTCCACATCCTTCTCAAATTGTGGAGCCCAGAACTGCACACCGTACTCCAGGTGAGGTGGCACCAGTGCTGAATACAATGGGATAATCACCTGTTTTGACTGGCTGGTGATGCTGTTTGATGCATCCCAGGATGCAGTTTGCTCTCTTGGCTGCCAGGGAGCACAGCTGGCTCCCACTGAGCGTGTTGTCAACAGCACCCCCAGATCCTTTTCTGCAGCCTTCTCTCCAGCCACTCTCCCAAATTATTCTTGTGTTCCATGTTACTCTGTCCCAGTGCTGAATCCAGTATTTGGACTGGTTCAGTATAATCCTTTTAATCATAGCCCAGTGATCCAGTCTATCAAGATTCCGCCTCTTGTGAGAGGATATCAAGTTAATTAAACATGACTTTCCCTTTGTGAGCCCATGTTGACTGTGCTGATGATCACATTATTTTTTAAATGCCTTCCAGCAGTACCAGGTATAATCTTATACATATTTTTTCTGGAAACTGAGGCTAGACTAACAGATCTGTAATTCCTTGGGTCTGTCATACCCTTTTGTAGATGGGAACAACACTGTCCCGTTTCCAGTCAGTAGGGACCTCCCCAGACTTGCAAGACTTCTGGTAGATGGTTGAGAGGGGTCCTGCCATGGTATCTGCCAGTGCCTTAAGAACTCTGACTAGTTCTTATTCATGAACATGAAAGAAACACTGCACAGACACTTCTGGATTACCCTAGAAGTGTCATCTGCCCTGTGGGAATACTCCATGTCCCACAAGACCAACATAACTTATTCATCTCGCAGCTCTGTCAGTCATCGATTATTGACATATTTTTGGTAGAAAACTGGCACAAGCTCCTACAGCTCAACAGCTGAGCTGGGAAGGTCCATTTCCTGGTCTGGAAGGTGACTTTTCTTTGTGTGGAACAGTGCCTTCTGAGGAAGGGTTTGTCTTTGTTTTTTCTTCTCTCTTCTCTGTGGCATGATCAGGCAAGCTGATTAAAGGTGAAACAGAAAAAAGCATACTTGACACTAGTTTTAGACTAAGAACCTCAGTGGGTGTGCTGTGTGACCAGAGAAATTGTGGATGTCCCCATCCTGGAAGTGTTCATGTTCAGGTTGGATGGGGCTCTGAGCAACCTGGTTTAGTGGAAGGTGTCCCTGCCCATGGCACTGGGCTTGGAATGAGATGATCTTTAAGGTCCCTTCCAACCCACATCATTCTGTGATTCTGTATGGTTTTCTTTGTGGGTGGATATTGATGCTGACTCCCCAAAAGGAAGCCCAGCAGGATGGTTTTTCCAGGTCAGAAATCCCTCTGCCTACTACATAGTTATTCTCTTCCCACAAAAGGATTTTTGCAAAGTTATCTGACTTCAACCTCATCTTTATTTCTGGGGAGGACTGAACTTGGGTTCAAGAAGTACAGGGCAATTCCTGTCTAGGTTTGTCTGGCTTAAGTATTCCTAGTAAATATCACCATTGAAAAGGATACTACCATGATGAGATGACAATTTGGATTCCAGAATAATCCAAGCATTTCTTCTCTGATGCCCGTAGTCATTTGAAATCAGAGACCCCCTAGAACAAAGGGATGATTTTGGGTCATATTCAGCACTTTGGAAATAAAATGTGCAACACTGATATGTGCTTTGCCTCAAGATGCAGCAGCGGTACTGAGGACAAGGTGTGACTTTCCAAAGTTAACCTGTCACGTACACACAGAGGACAGGCAGGCACCCCAAAACCTCTCTCACAGAGTGGTTTCTCTGGAAGAAAACATTGACAATAATGGGGCTAGAAAAGCAAATTAAGCCTTCCCAGGAAATGAAATCTATCTATTTGTGAAGAAAGAAAAAATCCCACTTCTCCATCATGACTTCTACCATTTAAGTGTGTATGTGATATAAAGATGATATATGTATATATAAAAGGTATATTTATATTTTTATATGTATGTGTATGTGTGCATACATATGGTAGAAGTCGTGACAGAGAAGTGAGATTTGTTCTTTCTTCCCAAACAGACAGAGATATAGATATATGGTAAAATAAAATAATTCTGAAATGTTAGCTTACTGGAAAGAAGAGGGAGAGGGAGAAATAGTATATCTTCTCTATATGTTTTATAATACTAGGAGGTACTCAGGCTGGAGTGATAGGGGCCGTATAAGAAGTGGCACCAATAAATAAATTATATTTTCGCATAAAATGATGGGAATTTGGAATACACTGTTAAAGTAGTTTGGGAATCACTGAACAATTTCAGTGAGTTGCTTTACGTCCAGCCACTGGAGCCATCTGTCAATTAAATGACAGCTCTTCTGCTAAATACAAACGATGTTGCTAGTGCAAATGTATGTGCCAAGAGTAAAAGTAGATGTCTTCAATAGAAATAGATTGTATCATCTATAAATTCATATCACCCTATTATCATTGCAGGGTAAAAATACCTATCACATTTTAATAATTACATGGCAGTATTCCTTATTTGTTTAATTGTTTAATGTCACTTCGTTCTTTTCAAAAAGTGATGTCATGGTGAAGATGATAATATCTTCAAACTCACAGACTGTTGAAATTTTACTCCTTGATGAAAAAATGGATCTATGAGCTTATCCTGAAAAACAAACTATAGAGATAATCCATAATTTAAAATATCATATATGATACAATATATAATATATTTTGCATTCTTATTCTATTCATTAGCCTGTTAACTTTTTCACTTGCCTTGAGTAGCAAAAATAACATTTCAATGCACTTTGCCACTCCTTGAGTTTCAGGTTCTTATGAATTTTTATAATTATTACTGCATTATTTGTAGTAAAATTAATTTCATAAATTATGTTGGATGATTGGCTTTTCACACAACAGTTTTTAAAGCAGTTTGTAATTTTACAAAAGTATTTATATCTAGTAGTGAATCTTTAAAAATTTCTTGAAACCAGTTGTAATTTCATTGGAATTTCACAAAATACCTTCACCTATGATTTTGTCACTCCTTATTTATTTATTTATAGTGCTGTGTGAAAAGTCACTGAAAACACACTGTTGTTTTCTCAGGTGAGAGACTTTGATAATAAACAAGAGCAAAAAGTGTTAAGCGTAATTCTTCTGAAGAGAGAGAAGGAATTTGTATCACAGAGGAGGGCTAGCAAGGTTACAGATGCTTTTGGATATTTAAAATAGTTACCTTAATTTGTCAGATCGTTCTTCACTACCAAGAAAATAATCTACTATGACCTGATACCTGATTTTTTTCTTATTATTTCCACTTGGTAGTTTCCAGGGTTTAATTGACAGCAATTGTTAGAAAATGTCTCTATTTGAAACCAGATGTTCATGCAACCTTTTTCAAAGACTGTTTGATGAATTTGAGGAAAATGATAGAATGCACACTTGTAACGAGGGGTTACCTGCATGGCAGTGACTGAGCATGAGTGGTGCCAATTACCTGTTGAATTCCAGGGATGTGTGCCACATCAGATGGTAAGCTAGTATTTGTTACCCACCTGGAACCAATCCCAGTATTTCCCAAGCTGCTTTACAGTTTAACACACTGTACATTAAAGTTCAGATTCTTGAGGTAAAATGAGGCACTCACACACCATTTCAAGAGTTTAAATCCAATGTAGAACACTGGCAATAATGACACTCAGGCCTGATCCTAAAAGCAAAGAAAACTGAATATTCTGTCTCTGGACATATACATCTGTGTAAGTCTTGGCATTTCCATGCTGTATTGGTCCCCTCCTTTCACCCTCCTAATTAGGCCCTTCTGGGAGGCATAAAAGAAGAGTTTGCTTGCTTGAAGTGCTTGAATAGCCAGCTAAGCCTCTGCTTCCACCACAACCACATAGAGGAGGAAGAACTTTTCTACCTTTTCCTCTCATTGCTTCACCACAGAGTTGTAGGATGCAGGCTGTCCCATTGCAGAGGATTCTCTTTTGTCAGAAAGCAGAAGATGAATGTATAGATGGGTGGTTAGGAAACTCAGGTAGTACTGGTTTCCTCTCTGTGTTGAAGGAGTGTTTATTTTATACAAAGGGAAACAGCTTAACAAGAAGACTAAGAGCTTCCAGCTCCAGAATACTGTTGTTTGCTGATGAAGGCATTCTTCATGCAGGTGGGAGGCGCTGATTACTGTCCCTCGGGCAGAGAGCAGGGAACTTAATGCAGTGCCGGTAATGTTCCAATCACTCAGGAGCTGGTCCCAAAGGATATCAAGTCTTTCAAGTATCTGAGCCAAATATAATACCTATAAGAGGAGAAAAGACACCACCATGGACTAAAACTTTCTGGTTTTCTGATAAATGGTGTTGAAATCATTGCCTACAGAAGAAGCTGCTAGGTTAGAGATCATGGGTGACTTAAATGTCAGTCTTCCTAAGTCCACAATTATTCTGGAATTTAATGCTGACCTTTTTTCTATTTTTCTTCTTTTACGAGGCACATTGGATTTGACAATGTGGTTTGGATCCCTCTTCCTCTCTACCTTCGGCTCACTGCCATTTTTAGTAGGTCTTAAATATACAGACTGAAGGAAAATTCTTATATAATACACCCGAGTTATCTGTTCTAGTTCGCTGCCCCTTGCTTTATTTCCCACAAAGCAGGGCTGTAAACTTGGTTAGCCTTTCTCTCTCCATGATCATGTTGGTCTACAGCAGGTACACCAAAACTGAAGAGGGGAAACATGGGAAACTCCCATTTTTTATTTAATCATAAACTTGACATTTCACATCATGCAAAATTAAAATCTCCAGCTTGTTCTTGCCCCAGTTATTTTGAGAACAGTCTCTTCAGAGTTTTAACAGCCCTTTGCCATAGATGGCACAAACTCATGCTCTTTCCAGCTGATGAAATATGTTCATTTTTGACTGTGGCCTCCATTTTATTTATCACCTCATTCTAGTAGAGAGAAAGTCAACACCTCTAACTGGTTGAGTTTCAGAGAAGGCTCTATGTGCAGGACTGTTTCACATCTGAAGTGTGGCTGTAACAGACATGGGAAGTCCAGGCCAGGATGAGGCACAACTACCCAGTCATCCTCCAACCTTACATTTATAGAAGCATAGAAGGGCTTGGTTTGGAAGGGGTTTAAATATTTATCATTCAGTTCCAAACCTTCTGCCATGGGCAGGGACAGCTGCCACTAGAGCAGGTTGCTCAGAGCCCCATCTAATCTGGTCTTGAATGGTGCCAGGGATGGGGCATCCCATCTTCTCTGTGCAACTGGTTCCAGTGCCTCACCACCCTCACATTTGCTATGGTTAAGTCTAGCACAACTCTAGTTCAGGCAGTGGGAGGTATCCCCTCCAGAGGAAGCAAAAAGCAAGGTAAGGACATAACTACTGAAAGGATATGTGACTCTGGTAGGAATGTGGTTTCCCATTATGTAATTGCAGTTATAAAAAGTGCTAACACTGCAAACTGCCATAATTTAGCTTCTACTAAATTGACCTTCCTTTTGGACTTTGCCAGAAGGCTTGATTCATTAAAGCTCATTGAGTTATTAGAGATATTTGGTTGAAAATTACTTCAGGAATAAAAAGCATTCATGGCAGGCTGAATCATAACTTCAGAAGTGAACCTTAGTAACTCAGGAGATAATGTTGACTCGGATTTCAGTCCACTTCTACTGATCCATAAGTCTGCATGTCAAAGTTCTGTGCTGTAGGGAGTAGAAATATCATGGGTTTTTTTCTGTTTAAATCTGAGGATATTTTTGATGCCTAATTTATTTTCTCTTCCTACTTAAAGTAAGTTTTGACTTCAGTAGTTTACCATAAACTGAGAAGAATTCCTTGTACTTTCTTCAATCATTAGACTCAAAGATTGCTCAACAAGAATGATTCCTTTTAAGCTTTCATAAACATTTACTGCAGCATCTCACTCTAAGCATTCTATTATATCAGTGCATGCAGCTCTGTGCTCTTATTAAATCAAGTGTGTCATCTTGTGCTCCTGCCACCTTAGAGACACAGGAGGCAGTGCTCTGGGATTGTCAAGGGACATGAGAATGTGGCCATTATATTTTATATAGGATGCTAAATGATTAATATTTGTAAATTAGTGCATTTAAATTGTATGTGCATGAGATACTCAAAGCCTTGCAAATATATCTGAGAGACTCATTTGAAAAAAAATACACCTGACAACTTCTCTTTTTCTATTGGATGCTATTTGGGCTAGTCAAGTGAAAAAGCAAGAGTGGCATGTAAGAATCATAATACACAAGGTATAGAGTGTTTCTGAGCAATTATAACATGCCTAGGAAGGTGTTGCAAGGCATGAGACTGAAAGGCCAAATGACTTTACCCACTTGAGAAATGCAATAATTCCCTGGAAATGCACCGCCTGGAGTATATTATTACTGTTATGAAATAGAATTCATGAATAGAAAGAAGGAAAATGGTGAGGAGGGGGACAGGCCTATCCATCCATGTACCGGCTAGTGTTAAAGTGGGTATGACATCAGTCACAGCCAATCAAACAGGCCCAGTAATGTCCAAAGTACTGCAGACATTTCATAATTAAGTAATAAGACATGACAGGGCATGAATTGTGTTGTATTAATTCTCGCCGAGTGTGTTGTCGTAAGCCAAGAGAATGAAGGCTGGGTGCCATCGGTCCAGCCAACTGTGAATTAATCCTTTCCCATTCTCACAATGGAACCTCTTATTGTGGTTTTATGAAATGTTAATTTTTAAAATATTTATATTGTTAATTAAGTGATGAGTTTCTAAGCCATGACGGTAATCAGCACAATTCTTTCCATAATTCTGAGCAGTGAATTGTGCTATCTTCTACTCCCTACTCACATCTCCACACTCAGTCAAACCAGCTGTTTTCTATTGTCCATTTGCTAATGTATTCTAATATCCTGCCTCCTAATGCCTACTCTCATATTTGCATTCATTTGCATATAAGAAGCATCTAGATATGCCAGTAATGGTTAGTGAAGTCCTTTGAGCATATAAAGTGCTATGGAAGTGCTAAATATGCCTTTTGTTTACTATTCATAGAAAACACTAGTGGGGAGTATTGTGGATGTCCCTTGTCACTCAGAACTTTGTTCCATACACTACGATTGGGAACAGTGGGTTTTAACACTAAAAATAATGCTTTTGGGTTTTGTGCATTTGCAAAATTAGGACATCTATTTTTCTTTGTTAGTACATGACTCCCAGTCAGATCTCACTTACTCAGGTTATCCGTTTTCTACAGTATTTTGTGCGGTATTCTACAACGCTGTTTAATTTAGTATAAACCATTTTCTTTGGTGATCTGAGACTGGCTTGGGACCTAGTGCTGGTGTTTTACATCTCCAGTAAATGTTTTTGCTTTGATCTCAATAGGAGCCACTGCACACTTGTAGGTTCATGGAATCTACATTCCTGAACAGACTGCAGAAGATTTATCACCAGAGGCATCCTGAAAAGTACATCATGGTTTGCTATATAAAATCATGAAGGGAGATGCCTAAGCAAGCAAGGAAATCCACCTGGGCATTTGTCTGTGATTGCTGTTCTGCTGTTATAGTTAGAAATGCTCAGTAACATATAAAAGTCCCTGAAGTGCTACTGAAGTGACAGAGATGGTTCTGTGACATTCATGCGTGGGGCAGGGTGTCAATGCAACCTACCAAATGTCCACACCAGGACTGTCAGGGCCAGAAATTACTGACAGTGAGAAAACTTGAACTTCTGCGAAGAAATTGCAGAGATGGATGCCAATACACTTATTTTGTAGATCAACATGAAGATAGAAATGTCTAAGTAGTATCACTGGAACAGGCACAAAAATCCTGCACTGGCTAGTAGATAAATAACATGGTTACTTTATTTTGTGAGCAAAGATATGAAAAAGCTTCTTTGGTAAACATTAAACAAACATACACTATTTAAAAATGTTAATAGAAATCACATTTCTACATGTCATCCCTTCCCAACTCCTTCCTACATTTAACTTGTCTCTGATAGTCTGTTGTTTTTGGAGAGAGCAATTACTTTATGTAGTAACCCAAACATGTAATTGAAACTGGAAACAACAAAAAGGATCACCCATATTTGATACTGCCAATGTAACCACAGGCAGAAAAACTATAATTACCTGCACTGAAATTGTTATTTGTTAATTCCATCATCCTAGGATTTGAGCCAGATCATTTATCAGTGGTGTTCCTGCAAGCAAAAGAAGAAATTCTTCTTATTGTATGTAATCATGTAATCATGCACTTGACATTCAGTACTTGGGTCCTAGCATTTTATAAAGTCTAGATTTATTTGTACCTTAACAGAAAAATGTTTTCTTTTTCACCTAGACACACCCACATATAATTTTGTTTCCAAAATCAAAAGATGATTCAAATTTTTTAAGTGTCTCATTCTGAAGGGCATTGAGAGATGTCCTTGGAGTAAGGAACACAACAATGGCCAGGGAGCAGTTCAGCAGTATGTCATATTGAAAATTATATTTTACAGTGTATATAAATGTATATACAGGTCCATATACAGCCCAAAAGACATATATACAATCTTATTAAATTAAGATACGTTACACTAAATTATTTGACTAGCTCTTCTCAGACCACCACATTGCAGGACCTGCCTTCACCCAGTTACTTTGCAAGAGCATGAAGCAGTTTTGTCTAGAAGCAGGCAGTCATGAGTCAAGGCAGTGTGGCATTTCTCTGTAAAAGGAAGCAAAATATTTCTTTTCAATATTGGGTGGTTTGGACCCTCCCTGCATCTGGATGGTGCCTACTGGTCCCCTTCTCTGATGTGTTTTTTAGTATGCCTTTTGTGACTAAGACTTGAGCACACTGCCAGTGCAGGGTCGTTCTGGTCCAAACCTTTTAATTTCCATCATTTACCCCTCTGGACAAACAAAGTCAGGCTGATGCCCTGGCATCTGGAATAGTGGACACAAGTTATATTTTAACTGTGAATTATTTTATGTGTGGCATAAAGATACTTTTCAGTAATGGATGTGAAGTAAATTATTTAAACAAATAAATTAAATAAAATTAATAATTTGTATACATGCATGACATCAGAGTTCCAGACTAATGTGTACTTACTGTATATACTTTGTTTTACTCTATGGTTCCTAAGTCCCTTAAACTTCCCTTGCCTTGGTTTTCATCAGCTTTTCTGGCAAGGTAAAAGACTGTTAAGGAAAAGAGCACTGTTTGTTTGGGGGGTTTTTTTGTGGTAGATTTGCACTAAGTTGAATGCTTATCAAACAGCATCTGATTTGGCTTACTATCAAGTGCTTAATAATCTTTTAACATTCCTGTGGAAACACTGCCTTAGAAACATGTCTTTTCTGCTCAGATTCTTATTTATCAGTACACAAAGTAAATATTTTACTCTCCTTAATGATTCTTGCTCTCCCAATTCACAGCTCAAGTCTGTTTCATATACGTGGGTATTTAGTGCCCCTTAAAACACACTTGGTTTCAGCTTCCTAGGGAATGATTCAAAAGCCTAAACATAGGTGCCTAATACCATCTAGATGCCTTAGGACATCCTGCCTGGCATCGAGCTGCAGCTTCAGCAGGGCGCTGGTCTCCCACAGGTCTTGTGTTGTCTCTGTCAGGCTCATGTGGATGCTGTGAATACCCCAGGATGTTAAAACTGTACAGAGTGATTGTGCTGAGGCACCTGCGCTGCTCTTCCTCATGCTCCCTGCTCTCTCCAAGCATTCCTGGAGCAGGCAGCACAGGTTTATGCTCATGTTTCTGTATTTCTAAATGTCCCATGTAGGGGCAAGCCATGAATGTTCAGGAGCATTTGAATAGTCATGAATATTTACATCGTTCTACCTACCGTACAATAAAGCATGAAGCCTCATATTCTCATTTCTTAAACAATCAAAACATACTTGTAGATCAAATTTAATGCATATATATTTTCCATTTGAATACATCGTGATTAAAAGTTCATGACCTTGATTATATTATGCAATTTGAAAAATCGCCAACAATGTCCATGGTGATTAAATATTCCACTTTGTAATTATTTTGTAACTTTTGTTCTGCTCTTTGCTCACTCCAAAAATTATCATAAAATTTTGAAAGATGTCCTCAGTGCAGAATATGTCCATAAAATATTAAATATTCAATTTTCCTCTATCATGGCTTGAAAAATTCATAATTACATGATGATCCACATAATAACTCATTCTGAAAAGTCATATATGGCACTCCCCCTGTGACTGAGTTAATAATTTACTGCTGTGTGGGATTTTCACTCTGCACTGTTAGTCTTGGGAACATTTATTAAGCAAATGTTCATTTGCAAAGATCAGAATGTGAATGAAGAGGGTAAGAATTTAATGAGGAGTGACAGACAGGTGAACTGATTCCATATAGTTCTTTACTACAGGAGAAAGCAGATAGCTTTATCTTTCATAGCCTCAATAGACACATGAAATGAAATATAGAAGATAGGGGGCAAAAGGAAAAAAAAAGGTACTTTCCTAGAAGGGCCAGTGGAAGGATAAATCAGTGGAACTGATGAATGTGATGCAGACCAGTTGAAATGGCTGATCTTAGTCTGTGCCTTTGGACTTATACAGCAGCTATATTTAGACTTTTTATTTTTGAGATATTTGCCCATTTTTTCAATAGAGTACTTCTAGCATTTAAAAAACAAAAGCAGCAAGTTTAAATTTTGGTTCCAAAATGCATTCTAGTTTATGGATAACCTTTATAATTTTCAGACATAAAACACAATTAATATAATATGATAACAGGTGTTACAACTTCATCTACATTTTTTTTCAGTAAATAATGAAAAGGTTTGCTACACATTAACCATGTAACTTCTTTCTACGATTTTTGGGTGTTGTCTAGGTTAACCTGGGTTAAACAATATTGATCCTGGATTTTATTTGTAAAATAAATTCAAGAAAAAAAAGAAAATGTCACAGAAAGATTTTACAATCAGTAAAGTTTTGCAAAATACTGATCATGCTGCTCCTGATACAGCAAAAAATAAATACATTTATTCAAGACTTTTGAAATAATCTCTTGTTTAAAGGTAGGTGAATACAAATTTAGGTGTTTTACTGACTAAGGGACCCTTCATTAAACCTGACATAAACAATTTCTCAGTCTATTGTCATCGGATGTGTAAGGATACAACCTACAAATATAATTCCCAAAGATTCCTAAATATAATGTCCCACAGGTTAGGATTTAAACTATTTTATATATAGGAAGAAAAAAGATTTGGCACAAAACTGGCTTTTCCAGTTGACTTTATTTATTTACTTTTATTCCTATATGGATGTTTTTTCAGCAGACTTTTCTTCTCCATAAAAGTTTAAATTTCCTAAAATATTATTATTCTCCAGAGTCCTGAAATATCATTTTTAATAAGTGCAACATTTATTTCTAAGATCACTGCCAAGATAAAAACAACTCTCACAAGGATAAGAATTATTCTTTGGGCGTGTTATATTTCTTTTTTTCATTTTTTGGGGCTATGGTGGATGATTGTGCAATCAATGATGCACAGGACATTTGTATTTTTGAAAACTGAAGTAGTACACCAAAGAACATGTAGGGAAAAAGTGATCCAAAACATAATTTTCTGAAAAAAAAGTGCGAAAAGCAATTTTGTTTAAAAGTTACGCATTTGAAAGAGAATTTTCAGTCAGTGTCAGAATTGTTTTCCTGGATATAAAGGCTTCAGCTGAGGATGTTCAAATTTGCTTAGGCATTTGACTTGAATACAGGTTTTAATTTTCAAAGGTCTGTCCACAGATACGTTGGAAATGAGGCAGGACTTCAGCTTAAATTTCTGATGGGGAATACTGACTTCTACCTTTATTGGTGGTCGTTACCTGCCAAACTTAAAAATGAACAGGCATATACAGGAAAGATTTAGTTCAAAGAGTTTGAACTGGGATATCATAAAGGGAGAATGAGGTGACATTGAGAACCGAAGGAAAAAAAAATCAAATTAAATTTAATCACACAGACTTATGATGTATAAGGAGAATTTTTCCTAGAGCTTATTCACTAGGTATGACAGAGATAGGAAAGACCTAATCACTGATTGCAAGAAAAGAAACTCATTTGACTAAAGACAGATGTATGCCATTACAATCAGCTGAGAGAAAGAGGTGGCACTTTTATGGCATAGTCCATTTCACCCTGAAATAGAAATTTGGTAAGATTAGTGATCCCTTAGTGCCTGTTTCTGTAAATTGGCCATAAAGGAACCCTGTGTTGCCTACTGAGATATATCTGTGTGAGATTAATTTTATCTGAGGGAACTATGAGCTGCAAAGGTGATGTGGCCACGAAAAAGAAAGTGCAGTCCTTAAGTATGTCTGTTGTGGTGTTCCTCAATACAGATAAAAGGGCATCAATGCCTTTGAACAACAGGTAAGCAAAATTTTGTCTGTAGTAGCCTGGGCTGCTTTCATTATTCATTTTCTGGAAAGAGTAAGTTCAAACTGGAAGAGGTGTAACACAGAGTAACTAGGGCAGATGGATGGGGAGTCTACTTTGTATTAACTTTGGGGTTCATCAAAGGTTAGCAAATACTTTTTAAACAGAAGCACAACATTTCCGCAAAAATATCATCACCCTAATTTCATCAAAGAAAAAGTGGATGAGAAGGGAGCTAAGAATGCCAGCCCTGGTTGGGGGGGGACCCCTACTCCTTGAAGTGAGGTGCTGGTGAGAAGTGACTGGTGGTAATGCCAATTCTTTCACCTTACTCCCAGGTCCAGCTGTCATTGGGGTTGCCCTCATATCGTAAGAGCAACAACATTCCTTGATTCATGAACCACATTACTTCCCAGTCAGGGAATCCTAACCTCTCCTATGCTGAAATCCCCCACTTCTCTTCCAGAGCTTATCCACATTATCACCACTATGTCAAATAGCTTTTCCTGAATTTGTAATCCTAAAATGTTTCACAGAGATAGAAAAAAACAACATTCATGAAGAAACAAAACTGACTGAAAAACAATAGTGGGTAGAAGCTGTACAAAATGAATTTTATGTACCTTATTTGAAGACTTTATACTTGCTTGAGGAGACTTCTCCAGACATAAGCTCTTCTTCAGCAAATCCCTTCTCCTCAGCTGTTTGCATCTAAAAAGAAGGTTAAATCTAGCTGAGTTTTGTGGTTTATGTATACTGAAATAATTTTATTTATTTGCATAAGATGTATTTTCAATGCTACATTACTTTAAATAGATTGTCCTGTACAGGGCCAGAAGTTGGACTTTGATGATTCCTTATGGGGTCTCTCCCAGTTCAGAATATTCTATGATTCTATTCTTTTTTTCTTTTTCTTCCTTTTTTTTTTTTTTTTTTTTTTAATTTTGTGCACAAGATAATAATGGGAAAGGGGAAAAAGATGGGTTTGATCCAAAAACTTTGTCATAGATAATTTTTTTGAAGTAGAGCAAGCACTCACTCTTCTCTCCTCTGCAGACTGGGAGCAGTAGTAACTACCAGCCCCTGTGTGAGCTCTGAGCACTGGTTTCTGTGATGGGAACAGCGTCAATTCAGACCAGCTAGGCATCCTGTCTCCTGAATTATACAAATTGTACTATCCCATGGTTGATGTAAATCAGTTTTGCCACAAGACCTGGGATACAGCTGTACTTTTTTACTGAGTTTAGGTGTCTACATGAAGATGTCTGCCTGAGAGTTAAGTGGTGACTCCCATCACAGCCAAAGGACAGCCAGTGCTGGATTCAGTTGCCTGAACAGAGAAGTTTACAGACGGAGCAACTACCTAGCAGGTTCGTGGTGGGCTGGTAACTTCCTGGACCAGCAGCTGAAGGCCATGCAATCCATACCTGCTTTGCAAAGTCCCTCTCCAGACTTTATCAGCTGCACAGATTAGATCTCCATGCTTGGCTCACCTACATTCACCTACACAGACTCCTAAATGCAGAGCTCTTAATTTCAGCCTGAATCTTGCCCCTCAGACCTACTTCAGCTGCTTCAACACAGGCATCTAAATAAAGATACTTCAAGCTGGATTCCACTGGCTGTGACCCAGGATATTTTATTTGGTCTCCAGATTCCGCTTGGCAAGTTCCAGGGTCTGCTATAAGTTCTGTATCACGTTTACTATCTCACTGCCAGGGACTTAAGGTTTCATACCTCAAGCTGTGTAAATTGGCAAAGAATTTCTGCAAAGTGACAAAAAGTTTCTGTATTTACAAAATTAAACCAAGCCTTAAGTGTTTCTTGGTATGTATTTGGGAGGAAAGGGAGAAAACAAGCTCTGAAAAGAGTTTAACCTGAATTTCAGGTGCCATAAACAATGAAAATAAGGACTTACAACATTTTCAAATGTTTACAATATTCTATTTCGGTTTGTTTTTTTAAAACCATTGCCATTAAAATGAAATGTTTCCAAGAGATGTCAGTGTTGAATGCTTTCTTTCTAGCTCATGGCTTAAATGATACACAGTGTCAGAGAACACTGCAGGCTTTGTGTTTTGTCTGTAAAAATAAAACAAAACAAAACCAAACCCAACATCTTCTCTAAACATCTTTAAATTGCTGCTTTCAAAAAATGCTTCATTATGCCATTCATGCACTCATGTAGTACAAAAGAAAAGCAACTGGTCAGATCTCCCTAGTAGGCACAAAATCTGTTCTGTTGCTTTTATCCCACCTTATAAACGGCTTAGCACAGAGTCCTTGCCAGAACTTAATGCTCTGGGCTTTCTGCATGTAGGAGTGGATGGTGCCCTGGGGCCAGAGTTCAGAACATCACTATTGAGCTTTAAAATACACCAGGGTGAAAAGGGAAAAGTAAAATGTCAGGATTAGCATTTGACAGCTCCAGTTGTTTGTTAAATGTGAGAAAAACCAGGGAGAAGTAGGAAAAATAGACTTGCTGATTTTATTGGGATATTTGTTATTTATACTGTGGCATTTTGCAATGACATATACAAACAGAAGTTTGGTAGAGGTTTACTGAAAGTTTTGATTGTATCTGTTGTGTGTATAAGAGTATCTGGAACTTGGGCATAAGAATGAAATAAACATGTCAAAACTCATTAGAATTAAAAAAACCCAAACCACTGTCGTTAATTGGGCAGTAAGAGCCATAAACGATGTATTATAAATAGGCTTGAAATGTTCATAACCTAGATAGCAGGACCATGTGTCATATAAAGTGCTCTTAAGTTAGTGAAACGACAACGAAATTCCCAAGATATTTGTCAGGTTAGGCCTTGACAGTGTCATGATTCCCTTAATGCTGTAATGATAATCAACACATAGGTACACTAAGGCTATTCTGAAGTACTTCATCAAGGGATTTAGTTTTCAAATACATGTGAAAATTACATAGCTGAAGGGAAAATATATTTAGTGAGAAGATCAGCTTATTTCTGCAGAAGAGCCCTCCTGATCTCTGCCCTGTAGTTTATTCCTAGATAAAGAATCTACTATCCGTATGGGACATGCCCAGCCTTTAGAAAGTTTGCTCAATAATTAATATTAATGCATGCTATAGCTTTTTCTTTCTTAGATGCAGTGTCACAAAATTTCTGAGAACTTTGACAATATCATGAGACTTTTAGACCAGTTAACTGAAGGACAAGTATCTGTCTAATTGGCCTATCTTTATCACTGTTTTAATCTAACAAGCTACAGACCATATGATTTAAAATTACAATCCACTTTTGAGCTCATAACTCCCTTTATTTAAGAAATGAATAGAATAAAATCATCACCAAGGTCTTAAATTACCTTGCAAAAAGTAGCTAAATAAAAAATGCTATTAAATACAATCATAAAAGAAGGAGGAAACTCATAAGTCATTTCGACCACATGGACACGACTAATGAAGAAGATGTACTCAAATGTTTTCAATCGCAGAATAAAAATATTCATGACATGATGAAAAACTGTCAGTTCTAAAGTAAAGAAATTCTTCAAATTAGATTGCACTAAATGACTGTCTTTGACAAGATAAATCTTGTCTTCCTTTGATCTTCCAATAATGCCAACATGTACTTTTGAGAGGTCTGGAAAGAATCCCACGGAGGATCCTCACTTGCCAAAATCAGTAACATTCATTTCCATGCCTGAGAGACAGAAATGCTGCTAATAAGAGAAACATGCTCACTGGAGGCTGGAGGAACACTTGTTTGTGCCTCATTCAGTATACCAAAGTGACTGCTGAAGAATGATTCAGTCTGGCAAAACTCTTAGGTGTAGGACTGTCACGCTTGTTTTCTGTATCTGCCAAATTCAGTAAGGTTCCATTATGCAAGTCAGCTCTGCCTGGGGGCTTGTTTATCTTGAATATTCAAATTTCCAAAACAATTCTATTGCTTTCTTTCATGGTCCAGTATTTGTGTTCTATTTTTTCAATTTTACTTTTTGTCTCATTCTTCATCTCCTTTTTGGCTTGTAACACTTCTTTGGTACATGCAGATCCAAGTGTGACGCAGAGCCAAGTCCATGCTTTTAATTTATGAGAGGTAAGTTATGTGTTTTCCTTTTGTATATGAAGCCTTTTTTTTCTGTGCTAAGCATGAAATAAGTTTGTCAGGGAGCGCAAAATCTCTACCTTCCAAATACCTTGTCTGGTATGCTGGGATTTAGAAGTCACAAACAGGGTTCTGTCAGGTTACCACAGGTAGAAATAAAATGCAGTTATGTGGAAAATCTTCCTTATCATGAACATCACAAAATAAAACTTGATAGAGTTAGCAAACACCTGAGAGCTATTGGCCTACACAATGTCACTTGATTCACTTGTGCACATTTTTAAAGTCAAGCTTGAGGATGTGATCACTTACTGTATTTTCCAAGAAGCCTAGATTCCTCCTGTGCATAGTGCAAAAGTGCTACATTAATGAACATCTCATTGGTACTCTTCCTTCTTCTTATGCCACACCCATTGCTCAGAAGATAGAATTCCAAATTTTCTTGTGGGCTTTCTTATGTTGCTTATTGATACATGGTAGCACACTTTGAAATTTTTTAGATTTGCATTTGCAATATTTATCAGAATTGAGAGGTGTTTTACCAAGGGAGACTTGATTAAATTTTCCAGTAGTCTGAGATGTCTAGGATCTGCTGTTTTAAACATTTAGCCTTTTACCATGCTATATTTTATAAACACAGTGGTATTTGACTGTATCTGTGAATAATCAGATATTATCCAAATCATGTTTCTTTCCTTACTCCAGAACCTTTAATGCCTTCCTCACATTCTCATCCAAACTTTGGCATCCTGTTCTCCCTTTCCTCAGTTTCTTTTCCTTGACACCTGTCACTTTCCGCACGCAGCTTTGCAGTGCTGGAGCGTGATGCCGTGACCTTCCAAAAGCATCTCCTCAGCAAAGCCGCTCGGCAGGACCAGCACACACTCACAGACATGTACATGCACACACATATGGATAGCTCCAGTAATATGAGTCAACGACAAAGAGCTGGGAAGGGTCTCCGTGTAGAGTTCCACAGATGGAGGTTTATTGCAACTGCACAAAGGATGCAGTAATGAAGACAAAAGACAATGGAGGGTCCAGGTTTAAGTACGGGAGCGGAACGGGCATCAGGGACTAATGATCTGAGAGCACGGGGCCGGTACACAGGTGGGACTAGGGAATGGGAGCCAATGGGGAAGCTCTGGGGGAGTATCAAGGGTCAAGGGCCAATGGGGGGAACCTGGAGTGGAGAACTTTCTAGGGCATGGGACAAATAAGGTAACAAAGGAGAGGAGGGGCCATGGGCCAACCGGGAATGCAGAACTGGGGTACATTAACATAGCCACATGAAGCATCCTGGGGGAAGCTGCTTTTCTCACCCTAACCTAGGGAGAAGTCTCTGATCCTAGGGGCTGTCTTACCAGACACTTCTTTCTGTTCTTTGTACTGCAGGCTAAGTGGTCACCACAGACACTTTGTCTGGTCAAGTTTGGGAGTGTTGGTTTCTTCTCAGATGCACTTCTGCGCTCCATTTGTTTTGCTCATTCTCCCTTGTTTATCAGCTTTCCCTGCCTCCAGCTCTCAGCCAGCCTGGTTACATATCACACTTTGTTTTGACACTTCGGTTTCCCGTAAACGTTCTAGGTGTTTTGCCTGAACAGCTTGATCTTCAGTCATCCAGCTCTAGGGTAACTTTGCAAAGCAACTCTTTATAACTTCTGCTTCCTTTGTTTGGTGTATATTAGTACAGCTTGCTACACTGGTAGGAGATCCTCAAACAAACTCGGGGGGGTTCTGAGATGGGAATTTTTACTGCAGCTTTCCAAAAGTTTATAAAATGCCCAGATGAGAATAGATGCTCACAAGGACAACCAAAAGCTCATTAACATTGCCAAAAAAATGTAACTTTTCTAGCTATGCTTTTAGAAACTCTTAAAGCCTTCAGCAGATAAAAACAACCAACCAGCAAAAGACCAGCATAGCTCTGGGCTCCGTCTAAATCCTTTCACTCTTTATCAATGTTAGGCTAAACAGTGAGTGAACAGTGAAACACTGGCAAATTTTTGGCTGAAAACAAATGAGTCTTTGCAAGAAACATGAAGCAACTTTCTCATTTTAGGGTAAACAGTCCCTGACTACAATCACAGTTAGAGCCGAGCTCAGGGATTAAAAGTTGGAAAAACTAAGTCTCAGAGTCTAGAGTGGGAGTATAGGATACTGTAGAATAGAACAATTAGCCTGGAAGGGACTTACAGCAACCGTTTGTTTCAACTACAATGAGATTTGTTGGAGGAACTGTTGGACTGAGATCTCAAGGACAACAAGAAGATATGAGCACAATACTATCTGGTTGATTTTACTGCAGAAAAACACTGCATCCACCTCCCTATCTGTAAACAGTCTCAGTGGCCACGGGACTGCAATACAGGGACAACATGGCAAGGGGGAAATTGTGCTTTTATGTATTGTAGAGCTAACTTCCAGAGGGACTGGCATAAAATCCCTCACACTGTGTTTGACATTGCTGGCTGTTTTGAGAGGGTGAACATCAAAACAAACCACATGAAGCATGTAGGTCAACAACCACGTAAACTTCTTTTGTTCTAAGGACTAATTGAGACCTCCAAGGAGGTCGTGGTCCAGGAGAGGACAATTCTGTAATGCTCTGTTGTCTGCAGAACTCCCTTGAGCAAATCTGATTTACTCAAGCTTGGCACTGAGGCCAGAATCAGATCCCCACTGTACAACAAACAGGGCTATTAAATGATTCATGGTTTATTGCAAGGATTCTCTTTTCAGGATTAATACTGTTAGTCATACATTTATGGTTAACAGCATACAAAACTGAACAAATCCCTTCAACATAATAGGATAAAGCAGTTCTAGAGAGCTAGAAGCCAGTTATAATGTACAGAAAATCGATGTATACATGTTGATATAATGGGCTGATTATGTATGTTACAATGAAATGTATATGTTGAAGAGGGTGGGAAAATAATTTATGCATGTCATTGAGGAGATACAGCTAGTAACTTTATATTTATGCTACATTTTCCGGAGAAAGATTTTATTAGCCACAGTTAAATTTATTATGTAGACAAAATAAAATAATTTCTGATATATTTTGTATTTGATTCCATTTTCGCACACCATTATTTTTATTTTGTTTAGTTTTGTTTTGTTCTGGAGTTTTGTTCTGGAGTTTTGAAAAATTAGTTCCAATTGAAACATTTGTGAGTAAGATGAGTTCTTAGTATTTAGTTTTTAGAAGAAAGATATATTGCCTGTACAAAAAATGTAAAGATTCTGGCTTTTATGGAGTTGGCACTGTCTTCTACATTCACATGGTTGCAGCTGTTTCTAAGAAATATCTGAAAACATAGAATTGGAACTCCCTATCCCTTTTTTTTTTCCTTGCAAACAACACATCTTTATATTTTTGGAATGATTGATGCAGAGATTAGCCTCATTTACCAAAAAATCCAATTATAAATTATTTCTTGACTTTCAAAGGAAGGAGGCGTTCTGTGGGGGGAAAAAAAAGTAATAAGAGTAAATAATTGTAAACAAATTACTGATTATCCAAATCTCTCTACATAGTGATTTGTTAGAATGTTTCTCTATATATTGAGTCCCAAATAGATAGATAGGAATTCAGTGTCAGGCAGCTTGGTTAGATAACTGAGGTCAGAAAATGTTTATACAAATGCAAAGATCCTATGTGCAATGTACAAACACTGAAGTTTATACCTGTGGTGGAAATATGAGATTTGTGTAAATTGAATACCAATATGTATAAACCATATATTTACATAGATGCATATGCATATGTGCAACAGCATATATATATATTCACATACATGTAGATGTTACACCAAAGATTTTATGTAGAATAGTGCCATAAAATAAGCTGTGCCTCCAAAAGGGAAATATTTTGTAAGATATGTAAACTGCAGTGAAAGCTGTATTGAAGTACTCAAAAATTATTTGGTTAAAGGGTAAATACACCTTGTACCTCATAATGAAAATCTTATAGGTAGGGGTGGAGATTAACACTGCAGGCTGTCTGCAGAATATTAATAAAATTCAATATAGTTTCTAAAAGGTATAATTTATATTTTGTGGAAATGAGTCTCTTTTCTAATAAAATTCTTCTGTCCTTCATTCTGTTCATATAATTTTTCTATAAATCATCCTGTAGGAATTTTTTCTAAATATTCATCTCAGAGAGAACCTATTTAAATAAGCCCTCTTAGCAAGGTATTTCAGAATTAAAATTACACCATGAGCAATACTTTATCCAATATGCTTCCTTCTATAGAATTTTTTGTGACTAAACCAATATTTTGCAGAATTACATTATGTTAAAATAGCTGATCTGAGGTAATGCTTCGAGTATATAAACACTATGTAAAAAAGATCAACAAATTACCTTTAACCATTTTAATTTAACTGGTCTCTGAACCTGTGCAAAAGTAGCTGAATTTCTTTCCACATCTACATATATAGTGATAAAAAACCTAAGGGCATTGCACACAATGAAAGAATAAGAAAGGAGAAAAGTGCTCCTGGTTATGCTTTGTTTTCTTGGATTTCAGTAAACTAGAACCTTATGCTTTTTGTAGTTGTGTAGAAATAAAGTCTGTGATGTCCCTGGAATTCTTGGGGAGGTTTGATCAAAAAAATGGGTAAATTGTATTTTTAGAGTGAAAGGCTGGAACCAAAACAGAGGAGAAAACCTAGCACCACTTGCTAGACGGTGAAAGTTTGTATTCCAATTCTGATCCATGATTCATACTGACTTCCCAATTCTTAAGTTAGATATTCACCTGAAGTAGGAGAGGACTTGTACTCTTTTTTTCATACATGCTTTTCTGAATTGGGATTCACTGATGAAGTGAATTATTGTCAGTGAAACATGGAAAACAAGTAGCAAATGAAGGTTAAAATTTCAGAAGTTGGGTCAAATTTTCTTTTCTTCTTTAAGTTCATACTTCCACAATGTGTAAAAGAAGTGTACAAAAGGAAAGAAAAATATCATATTTATTGGAAGAAAGGGCAGGTTTTCCCATGCCACACATAAATCCCACCAGAGAATGTATTTGCTGCTAAGTTTCCAGGGAACTTGGAAATGGAATACCTGCAGCACAGACCAACATTTCTGCTGAAGTTAGATATTTGGTCAATAAGAATGTTATTACTAGGCAATACACCACATTTATATGGCATTTACTACATTTAATAACACAGAAATAGATAGTGGTATATAATGACGCAAACATATTACTTCTAAACATTATACCAAATACAAACAACCTACTACAGTCAGTTCTGCACTCCTGGAGGCTAAATGCACCCCTATGCCTATATTTGATGCCTGTAAGAACAGCCAATAAAGGAAGAAATGCGAGAGTGGCTGTGTGCCAGATGCAGATTAAGCTCTTTCTAACATAAGATCCCTTGTTCATTACTACTAGTTGTAGAATTGTCCCCAGCTTGCTGGCCTGTACATTTAAGGCACAAAACAGCAGCACATGATGGGCCCTCAAGGATTTATTTGCTCAGAAGAGGTCTACATATGAGTCATTGTTTTAGGATGCCTTTAAAACTAATGAAAAGAACAAAAATTTACCAAGAGATTAACTTAATCTAAAGTGAGCATTTAAAATATGCCAGATGAACCTCCCTGAGGAATGTGATAAAAGATCTTATACTGATCATATACTGCCAGATAACAATCCTGTGAAGGAGCATGGACAGTATGTCTGAGGGAGGAGAAAATTAATAAATAAGTTTACAACCTCGTATTTGACGAGTGGAGGAGAGCACCTGAACTCCCAGAATTCACATTTTTACTGTGCAAAGTCCAAATATTTGTGATATCCAGCCCCCTTCTGAGCAGTGTTACTTTCTGGGCAGTTTCTGCATGTACATCTTCTGTCAGATGCTGGGATCTGTCCCTATTAATGCCTTTGACCATCCTCTGTCTCTTGCATTGTGACATTGATCAAATAGATATGGACCACATTTTTTCTACCTTTCCTTATTTTATTGACTTTTAATAAATAATCTTATCTTTTCTAAATTAAATTTACATATTTACACTTTTTTTTCCTGAGTTCTTATCATCAAAAGGTCCTTTTCTGAACTTTTTCTAAGGTCCTACCTTCTGCTGCTGCCAGAAGCTTCCTGTCTACACAGGACTGGTAGATTTGACCAAGGATTTACGGAATGCCCATGAGAGAACTGGGAGGTTGGATAGGTTACGTAGGGGCACCTCAAATGACAATAGATGTCCTTGTTTAAGCAAGTGAACCTGAGATATAGAGGTTAAAAGCAGTTGCCATCTCATAGGAACCTATCTATCTATATTTTGGATGTCAAAAAAATAACTCACACAGCTGCACAGTGCTGGCAGATGTGACATAATCTTTGCAGTAGGTGTGTAGTCCTCTGGAACAGCACCTTGAGGTAAGGTGGAAAACACTGAGTCTCTCAAATGTCATCGAATGTCAGTGTATTGACAACTAAATTGAGTCCAGAACCCTATACCCTAATTTAAAAAGAGGTAAATTCAGAGTTTTTTAATTTAATTCAATTCAATTTAATTTAATTTCCTTCCAATGTGCTTTTCTCCTCAGCATAAAATTCTGCTAATTTTTTTGCCATCAGAAATGTTAATCTTCTGCTTCCTTCTCTTCATGACTATAAATGCAAAAAACTATGACCATCAAATCTTTATGAGAAATTGATTAAAATATAGTGAAGATCACAGTGGGTAAAGTTAGGGTTTTTCTGTAGGAAGCATGAAATACCCTAATAATTACTTTAAACAGTGACTCATAATACTCAGCTTGTGCTGTCTAGATGAAGAATTTGTACACACAGGTATTTCATCCTATTATTAGTATTCTTTCAGTGTCCAGTGGCAGCTTGGCCTTGAAGGTTTTTGTTTCTACTTTTATCCTTGTTTATTGTAAGAAACAATTATGGCTTTGATATGCGTAATCTGGAAGGAAGTATTTCTTCTGGGAACTATTTTAACAGTCTATTTAGATTCATAACTTCTTAGTGATTCAATATTTTTGTCTTTTAAAATGCAGTGTATCCTTCAGGTGTTTTGACTGGACCTGGAATTTAGATTCGGCAAGTTTGGGATTTTTTTGTAGACGGCTTCTCTTAGCTATATCATGTTATACTGAAGTTTAAATAATAATAATATGGTTGTTAGCTCAAAGTTATTCTCTTATTCTTAAGGGACTAGTGAGAAAAAACCCTGAATTCTGAAATTTGTATTAACATTTTTAATTTCTTATCCATTATGAATTAGAGAGTCCTATAAAAAGTTGCACTTTAATTTTCGTTTGGATTCCTATTTACACCGTGTAGCATTCACCATGATCACTCAGAGCATAGTACTTAGCCTGTTGCAAATTCTATGCCTTTGAATATTTTCCTTTCTGGAAGACCCCTTAATAAGGCATTCCATGTATGATGGAATACTTCAGGAGCTGATTAGCTTATATTCCAAAAGGCAACTGTAAAAAGGCATCATTAGTTTTTCCTATGTCTGTGGAAAATTGCCAAATCCTACCAGCATGTCCAATTTCCCAAAGAAAGTAAACCTTAACAACTCAGTCATTATTCCCTCTTTACAAGGAAGCTGCAACATTTCAACTTCACACTTTCCTTTGGGGACACACTATGGGTAAAAAACCAAAATTATCTAAGAAAGTTGTTAAAGAAGTAATTCAATCCCTTGGCTTTTTTTTCTTTTAGGCTTGGCTGTGTTCAGAACAATTAAAAATATATTTATAAATTCACTGAAACACCTGTGTTGGGAGTGCTGATGCTTGAGTTTTTCTGTATAATCTATATGTATGAAACCCATGCAACTTATTTATTTAATCCACCTTTTTAGATTTGTGATTCAACGTCATAAGATGCTGTTTGGTTTTAGTTCCTCCTAGCCCTCAGCTGTTCTCAGTGTCAGACTTCCATCTTCTCAAGCTTACTCTTTATTCTACAGGATACGGTACAATAGTTGAAACACAGCCATGTATCACCACCTCACTTGCCCCTCAGTCAGGCTTAGGTTTGCCACAGGTGTCATGCCATATCTCTCAGCTACAGAGGTGCAGTGACACAAATACCCTAAGGGAACTAAAATACCAGCACCAGATCAAGTTTATGCACCTGAATCCACCTCTGTGTTGAGTCTGCACCTGTCCTCAGTAAGCCCTTCGACACAAGGCATTTGCCCCAAGCTGATGTGAGTGTTCTCCAACAATACTGCAATCAGTCATGCTGACTCCATGCAACCTTCTGCTTGTTTGGCCCACTCAATATTTATTCACGGTTTTTGTTTGCCCCTTTCTCTGAGAACAGTCTTGGGATCACCCCACATGCCATATCCATCCCTCCCTACCTGATCTCTGTCCTATGGCTTTACTCTCATAATTTCTCGCATTCTTTTGCCATCACGCTTGATTCTTTGCAGAGTTTGCCATCGATGGCACTGTGACTCAACATATAATTAATTCTTTTGCTCTGAGACCCATTGATAAAGGGACAAAAAAACCCCCAGAACAAAACAAGAAACGGTGGGGTGGGAGCGCTTGCTTGAGTTGGTGTTTTCTTCCCTAATGTTCTCTACTTTTCTAGCTTCTAGAATCTGGAAAAGCTTAGTGTGTCCTGTTCAACCACCTACGTGCAAATGTCTTTTCAAAGCCTTTGTTCCTATTTTTCCTGCTGGAGCTGAGAGGTGCAGTTCTCCATTGAACTTCAGCTACTTGCTAATATGGGGGGATGGCTGGGGGTTTTTTTTGATATCTCCATCTAAATCTGGCCTGCCTAGAGTTTAGGAGGTGTTAAACCTCCTAAACCTATTCTTTCAGTATTTCCATAAGATGTCCCTCTTCCTGAGTGCTTCCCCTAAAGCATATGTAATCCTTATTCGGTGTCATTTTCTCTCTGGAAAAATGATCCAAATGCATACACATGTTCTTTTCTGACAGGGAGCACATTAACCTTTTGAAACAGAACTGGAAACTTGAATTAAATAGGAAGATATTTACCAGCTTAGCATTTTACATGCTTGCTATGATATTTATGTAACTGATATTCAACTTTTTTACTAATTTTATAACTATATTTTGCATGGTTTCTTTTATCTCACTGGCATCTCTTACACATTGATAGATTTTCATTTTCCTCTGATTTCACTACCTTTTAATGTTCACTTTATATTTTGACGTGCTTGCTCTGAATTTCTTTCTGCAAAACCTTTCCTCTTTTACTCTGTCATTAGCAAAATACAAAATGCTCTAAGTGTTATTCCAATTTTTATATTAAGCATGAATAAATGTTAGATTCACGTCATGAAAGACATAAACTACACTTGTATAATCTCTATCAAGGAACACGTTAGAATAGAACAAAAACAATCCAGCACTGTTTGCTGTCTACTTCATAGGCATATATTTAATTAAGTTATGCTGCTCCTAAAATTCAAAAAGCTTAATCTTTTTCTGTCCTTAAATTAAACTCCCTGTGCTCTACAATGACCAAAACAAATAATCTATGACCTACAAACAAGACACTTGCATTCCCTGAAGATTTACTTCATCTTCTCCTCTAGGTTATACATCTTTGAACCTCTCTTTTCTGTAACGACCTTCTGGTGCTCATTAGCATGCTGATTACCATTAACACAGCTATAATCAAGCAATTTTCGTGGTGTATGTCGAGGAGAAATGCTCATCAGAATGCAGCCAAGGGACAAAATTAACTGCATAAATCTACAGCACAAACTGGATCTCATCCAGCTTTACATGAGTCTTCCTCCTTCTGCTAGGTGTGACATCACCATCTTGCTCCCTGCTGATGGCCTAATAAGTATCCCTGGGTTCCACACTATTTCATTTACCCCTTCTCTCAATTTTACAATTCCAGGGATAGATGACCACCTTGCAGTATTTTCTCTTAATATGTGTTTACCTTTACTTTTTTCTTCTGTCTCTTCTAATTAGTCATCAAGCTACAGATACATTTATTTAGAAGATTATACAAATGTATATGTATGAATTTGTTTACCTGTGCTTTCATACTCTGTAAAATAATTTACAGAGCAATTGAGCTAGATATTTTCTATGAAGGAACATATTTACAGAATTAAGATTTTGGCTTAGATATGCATGTTCTGATTATAAAATAATTGCTCCATATAAGATGTGGCAGATGTTGAACTAGGTACGTTGCATACTTTGAATGAAAAAGTTTTCCTAGAAAAAAACTAAGACAGCTTTAGAGCTTCAAAATGACACAAGCAAACATAAAATCTGTTAGTTTTTGTCCCAGAGTTACACGGTAGACAGAGGAAGAAGATGATTCAAGCAGTGAAAAGTATTTAATTCAGTCAAAAATCCTTTTTTTTTTCTAATTATTGTTATAAATAACAGTAAACCTATACAGTTCCATATTTACAGAGATCTTACTTTAATTTAATTATTCTGGACTCGGCTAATTTGGAATGAGAGAATTTACTTCTCAAAGAGGAAACATAAAACTAGAAAAAAAACTGGCTTTGGATATAAGAAGAGATATTCAAAGGGAGGAAAAATGGGTCAAGAAAAGCTATAGCTGGAAAATGGAGAGGTAATCAAGAAGTAGGAGAGGAAGAAGAAGTGAATCAAGAAAAGGCCTGAAGAAAAATCAGATGGGAAGGAGGAAACAAGAAGTAAGGATTCTACTGAGGGGTACCGAGGTTCTGGTACCATCTGTGTTCAGAGAGAGTTAAGTTTTTGAAAGACTCAGTCTTTCCTGTAAACCTTAGGCTCAGGATTCCTGGGGCAGAGACAGAAAAGTTCTCATCCTGGCAGTGAATAAAGGATTTGGCATCTATATCTGGAAACAAGTAATTTCCCAATCCTCCTGACTGAAATACAGCCAGAGTGAACAATGGGAAAGAAAGAAGTCAGCAAGGAAGAGTATGTGTTACACACCAAGGAGTCTCATCCTCTACCCTCCTGGGCAGCACATATCCCTCCTCTCCAATCCCACACTCTCAGGGGTTGCACTGCACTCCCATATTTTGTTGGGAAAAGAGAGAAGGTAGGTGGAAGGCAAGGAGAAGAAAGCAAAGCATAACTTCAGCAGTGCAGTAGTATCACATCGTGATAAGCCTCTGTTGCCTTCTGCTGTGTGTCTTTTGCCTCATGACACTCTTGTGGCATTAATATAAGTCTTGTGAGTGGTGGCCATAATTCATGCAAATTTAATAGACTCCTCAGGGCAGGTTCAGTTATAAGAGCACCAATCTCGGCAGAGGTTTGCTCAACCTGTTCTTAAAAACTTCCATTGATGGAGCTCTTGTGGCCTCCCCAAGCAACTTAATCTACCACATTACTGCTAGAAATGTTTCCCAGATGTCTAACTGGAATCTCATTAATTTAAGCCCATTAATCCTGACCTCTTTCAACATCTTTATGTAGTTTAAAAATATTACTACATGTCTCCTCATTTTTTCTCTCTACTTCACCATTCAGTTTTCACTCATGTTGCTACTCATCTACTTAAAATATCAACAGTTAAGTGGAAAAATAGGGGTTTTTTTTAAAAAGTAGTGAGTAAAATAGACACCAGTGAAATTATGTGGGATGAATTCTGTCCTATGAATTGTGGAAGCATAAGCTGGCCACTGCAAAGCCAAGGAGTGGATGTCTTCAGAAAAGTCAGAGAAATATCCAAATGAGAATAAGAAGAACAGTGGATGAGCATGGAAACCGGTCAGAACGGAAAATGTGGAAGAAGTGTGGAAGCACAGAAATGGTGTCAGAAGTTACCTATGAGTAAGAGATACACAGTCAAAGGAACACACATAGGGTTTCAGCTGGCTTCCTTAAGAAATGATCAGCGTCAATCTCCCCTGAACAAGAGGGGCATGAAGGTCCACTGGCTCTGTATGTCTGCAGCAGAAACATCTTTATCCACCTTAGTCACGGTGGGCTCTTGTAGTTAATAGAAAAAGACTTGTTTTGGCATGTGATTTCTCTCACCTGTCTCCATGGCCTACTCTGTGATGGCATGAATCATTCCCTCCTTAGAAACACCTCTTCCTTTTCAGGAACAGAAAAGGAGGTCAGACAACAAGCTCTAGTGTAGATGCCTGCAGCAGTTCGGGTTAGGTGAATTCCCTGTAAACTGTGTTTTGAGGCTGCCCCAGTCCATTTTCTGCCCAGGCAAAGTCAGAAGAAAGGCCCTGACTCTTACATTGTATTTAAACCTTTTGCTGAGTTCATCACTGTGTTGGAGGAATCACCCTTAAATTCAATACCCACAAGACAAAAATTCTTCAGTGTTAATTTTGCTGCTCTTTGAGACATATTCGTATAAGAAAAGTATCAATATAGTGATGACCATGTCTTTGGGAAATAGGTAATTGGCTTTATCATCCTTTATATAGTTTATATGATATTAATCATACTTTTACTTACTAGCATCTTATTATATCCATCAGGTTTTTTTTATTTTCAATATATGAAAGAAATCTCTTCATTTAGCTCTCTTCAAAGATGTCTAGAGAGATCTCTAATTGTTCTTTCCTTAGTACTTACTAAAAAATATCTTTTTGACCAGCTAACAAAATCATCTGTTTGTCTGCACCTCTTTTGATTGGTGTACTGTTGATTTCAGGGGGTTTATTTGAATAAAAATTTAATAGTAGTTTATTTTTTTTTATTTGATGCAAATTCTTCTGATTATAAAGAACTCATTTGCTGTAAAAAATAGGCGTGAGGAAGATACAATAATATAAAGGATGGGGAAGAAGGAAGGGCAGATGTTCTGGGAAATACAGAACAGAAACAAAACAAGAAATATAATACTTTTGAAAAACATTAGAAACGTGTCATGCTTAACAAGAAGTATGAAGAACTTATTTTCTCTGACTATGGTAACCAGCAGGTGAAATATTCCCCTTTTGTTGCTCATAACACTGACAAAGAAATACAACAATAAGTTTAGTAAACTGTATGAAAAATCAGAAATCAAAATCATATTAAATCATCTAGACATGAAAGTCCTTCAAGCATTTCCTGAACACAGAATGGGGAAACAGGAGGAGGATGCTGTGGTGATGAATTGTACACCATGCTGCCAGTTAGATGAGAAGATTACAGAGTAATTTTTTATTCTAGTTCCTATGTGATTTGTGCATAAATATAGATCTCATGAAAGTATGAAGTACCTAAAACTCAGGTGAGGATACATCTTTGGAAAAGGTTGTAAGAATTGGTTCCCAAGGATCCTTGCAGTACTGGCTGTGTAGCACTGCTGTGTATCAAGAGGAACCCTAAGGATCTACAGCAGCTTCAATTGCACCTTTGCTTCCAAGGGATGGAAATTCAACACAAGGCTGGACAAGCACACAGAAAGGGACCATACAGGATTTAAGGAAACTAGGATGTGCTATAGCTTGAATCATATCTTTCACTATGAACTCACTTGTCTTTCTGCTGACACGGTAAAACTGAGGCAAAGGGGAAGTTTTTGCTCTCGAATTTAATTTCTTAACATGGAGCTCGGGATACTGAGATCCTATCTGTTCCCTGATTTTAGATAGCTAGATCAAATACTGTGAAATGGAGGGGGGATATCACAAGTTCAGGGGCAAACTGAGCATTAGGATCAAAAGAAAAAGAGGAAAATGCAGTCATACTTTACTTTTACAATAACAAAAACAAACACTAGTGCACATGTGGTAATAGGGAGAAAAAGGCACTGCTAATGGCAATCAGCTTGTCCTACTGGTCCAAAGAATCCTAATTATTACGCTTGGAAAAAGCTGTACAATACTCTGGAGGACCCAGTTACAGCAAACTCAGCAAAAGCATCTGCAGAGCAAATGCTGGCAGCTTTTCTGTTAGAGCCTGCGCTGAGTGTGGCTGGGGATCCACTGGATGCATTACTATCAGCACTGGAAGACAAATTCAGTGAGAGGCTTGGGTGCCTGGTGCCAGGAGTGGAGTGTGATGCACAAAAGCCTGCAGACACTGAAGAAGTATCTGAGACACTAAGCATGCTTCTGGTTTGGCTATAAAATTTATTTGAGTGACTAAAGTCTGTTGCCTGGCTGCACCTCCAGGCATAAAGCCATTGAGACTGCTCCAGCTGAGTTCCCTCTGCTTAAGTCCCTTGCTAAGCTTGTCATATTAGATGTTGGATCATGTCTGATCTGTTGCAGTAGCAACACTGAAATCCACAGTCATTGTCTTTCATGAAAAATACATTTATCCCTTTAATTAATTAATTAGTTCTTGCAGTAGTAGGTCAGAAACTGGGACATCATGATTTAACCTGTTTGGCTTCATAGCGCCCAGCCTCACACCCCTGTATGTGTGAGACATACATGGGAAGGGAGACCACTGGCCTTCTTCAGATGCATTGTTAAACCTGTGCTGCTCTGCAGAAAATTGTTCAGTGTTTTGTAGAAAAGCAATAAAGGGAGAGGAGAAAGAAACCAAATTGTGAGAGCATGATGCTATTGCCTAAGCTTTGTCCCTGGCATTATTTCATCCTCCTGGAGGATGCATTTCCCAGGAGATGTCACTCCTACTCCCTTTATCCCAGTTAGGCTAAGCAAGAGAGAGTTATCAGGCTGGGCAAACTGAGGTAGTTCTGGCATGAGTAACTTCTTGTCTATGAACCTGTTCCTGGGTTTATCTTTACGTTCTTTTTAGATGTTTCTATTTGAGGGATCAATGCTGTTGAAGAAATAAATCACTTTCAGAGTTAAACAAATAAAGTAGATCTAAGGGTCCTTGCTTTTTTCTTGCCCCTTATTGCCATCTGGAATATGGTATCATATGCATGACAGCAGCTGCCTTGACCAGTAGTGGAGTACAGGTGGACGGTGATGCAGAAGCAAAATGTTCTTCAGTCTCTGGTACTCAGCTCCTGCATCCCTGCAAACCCTCCCCAAGCCACATCTCAGTCTGCCCAGTCCCATCTCCAGACTATCAATCCAGATACTCATTCCAAAATAAATAGATCCCTGAAGTGCTGCCTTTAGTGCTTTAGTTTCCTTCACCCCATGCAGACCTCACCACGAGAAGACTTCTGTGTCCTGGTGAATTGTCAGTGTATAGTGAGGCATGTAAACATTTTCTCAGAAGAATAGCAGTCTTGAGCTTTGATATCGTACATATGAATCCTACATTCTCTCTCTGTCTTTCCCATTTTTTTTGCTCAGCAAGAGCAAACCTTAGTTTTTTTATTATTATTATTATTATTCTGAAGAAGACATAGATATTTAAGATCTCATAACTTATTAACCATATGTTTATTTTTCTTAAAATTTGATAGGAAATTCTACCTCATGCAGACTGCATACAGCACTATGAAGCATATGTATATATAATATATATTTGTTTTACATTTGATGATGAATACCAAAATCAGACATCCATGCTGGAAATGAATTGCAATTTTAAATATGGATAAATTAGTGTTTCTCCATAAATTTATGGGTTTTTACTAGTATCAAAGTATTAGGTGCTTGTGAGATGTACTAACTTCAAAGTACAGATTATCTCTGTATAACACAAGTAAAAAGAATTTGATATGAGCGGAATGTACATGAAAATTTAGAAGCTGAAGGATCTGGATAAGGAAGGTAAAAGGACACAATGAAAAACTCTGACAAGTAGAATTAAAGATAACAGAAAGCAATGTTTGAAGTGAACCAACAAAAGAAATCCTTACAAAAGTACTTGATTGGTATTATACGATGTGAGCAGTAACACAGAAAAGGCAGAAACATTCAATAAGCAAGTCTTTTTATACATGAGAAAAAGCCAGATGATAGAGTCTCTTTAGAGGATGATGAAACACCTTCAAGTGCTAAAGCGAGTCAGTCAAAACACAGATACCAGAATTAATCAACAATAAATCAACAGGTGACTGGTATGCAAGAAACAGAAAATTTCTAAAAAAGCATCTCCCCGAGCCATAGGTGCCATCTTTTCAATAGCTCTTAAACTACTTTGAAGATCAAAATTCATAGAAGAAAACCTAAAGTAAAAGGCAAAGATAGTAATAGATTTATTGTTCTGTGCAAAGTAACAGATTATATTCAAAGATTATATTCATTATATTCAGATTATATTCATTAACAAAGAATTAAAGCACAATAATATGATTAATGCAAATCAATATGGGCTCTTGGAAATTTGGTCTTGATTCTATAATGTGATTAGGAGTTTAGCTACTAAAGGTAATTGTGTGAATATAATACACTAAAACTCCTGCGAGACATTTGACTTGGTGACTTGTGACATTTTGATTATGAAATTAGAGCAACATGTTATATAGCAACAATTAAATAGATTAAAACCAGGTTAATTGATAGCTCTCCAGATGTAATTGTAAATGACTAATCATTGTTGACCAAGTGCATTTTTAGCTAAATTCCAGTGGGTTTATTTCTACTTAACATTTTCATCAATGATCTGGAATAAAATATTAAGTCATGGCTAATAAAGTTTTCAGATGACATAAAGATGGAAGGAGCAGCCAATAATGAAGAGAAAAGATCATTGATGCAGAGTGATATGGATCCCTTCTGGTCTCAGCCTTAATGTTTAAAAACTGTGTGTATTTGAGCACAAGCATGCAGAAAAAGCAGCTAAGTTTGGATTATCAGAGTGGAGTTAATTAATGACTGGAGCATGGTTTGTGTCTGATGTTATATGGAAGGAAAATAGTTCACGTGACCCTGTTAAAAAGGAGTAGGTACATCTGGGCATCTTATCAAGCTGGCCATGCAACACGCAAGCCTTGGTCATCTTTGATAAGGCACCCAGAACACTCATTCTGGTCATGACAAGTGTACATAAACATCCCTGGTTGGACCCAGTTCTCTCCTGTTGGGAACAAGCAGCAGCATTTTTCCACCTCCTATGATTACACATATGACACTGAAATGCACTTTCTCCTAAAACACATCACTTCTGTGATTTTTCTGAGGTTAAAAAGGACAGACAGAGAAGCTGATCTGCTCAGTTATCATGCTTACTAGGTCAACATATAGGAGTTACTTTGATCTTAGCTCATGCAAGATATCAGGAAAAAGAAGCCTCCTATTAAAATTTCATGTCTTATAATTAATGATCCCTTTCATAAAATTGCCTCTAATATCTTTGAATCTTAGACAGACTGAGTCTACCTGCAGGGAGAATTTTCTTTGCAGAGATGCATGAAGATCATAAATTGCCCTGTTTTAGTAATTTATGGGTCTTCAAGGGGCTAAAACTTCCTTTTTCTAAAGAGCAGAATTCAAAAGAAATTTCCTGCTCTAATGAAACTAAGTATGGAAACATTAAAGATCTGCAACAGAATCAAGTATTTTACATATAACATCTCACAAAGAAACTTTGGATCTGAAGAAATTTGTTGTAAGATTTATTGTTTAGGATGACAGGAAAAAAAGAAGATCTAAAGCTTTCAGTATCAGAATGTTCTGGCTAAGTTCAAACCTGCAATATTAGCTTACTATCCAAAAATTATCCAGGCAGTCGTTATGGAAAGAAATCAAATTGAGTAACGTGCCCACACCAAAACAGAAAGGGGTGTCCTTGCAAACAGAAATCTAAGCTGCAAAGCACCTTGCAATGAGCAGCTGGGGAACCCCCTCACTGAAACTGTGTCTGTAAGAAAGGTGCTGTGAAACTCACGCACTTGCTGGTGAACAGGCAGGAAGCTGGCACAGGATGCAGCCACCCCAAGCAAACACCTGAGCAGTGCCTAGAGTTTAGGAGCCCAGAAGAACCATCTGAAGATTCAAGTCCAAGTTTCCTATGCTGCCAGTGAAATAAGGGCATGGATACAGCATGTTGGATAAGCATTCAAGCTACAGTCAAAAATTTTCTCTTTTGTTGTTTTTATTTAAGTGAGATTAAATGGCTATTAACTCTAAACCTATTTCAGGTTCAGGTAAAGTAAGGTTCCCCTTTTCCTCTATTGACTTGCTGCCCAAATTGCACCAGTACTGGTTTTCATTCCTGTTTGTTTAGAAGCTAGAGATCAAAATTCTCTATTTTTCCTTCTTTTCTTTCCAGCTGTGTACAGTCTAACTACTGGTGCTATCAGATACAAGGAGACCTTCCACTGTTACCCCTCAAAGGCAACCAGAATTATTTTTCCCGTTATTTTTTTGGTATTCTGGCAGAGCAAAGCCTTCTTTGAACTTTTGTCTTGGGCTTCTAAAAGCACAATGACTTGTGAAGAATTTATTCAACTCAGATAAGGCTGGCTGCATCCTAAAAATTACAGTTATACATAGTTTTGCATTATGTAATTGAACTGGGTGGGTAGGAAGTCTTTGGAGATTGAAATCTTTTGCTCACATATTCACACACCAAGTGTTGAAAGTGTACATTTGCCCAGCTGGCCTGAGCAGTGGGCAAGACTCAAAAGAGACTGAGGTCTTCAGATCTATCAGATTCCTGGGGTTTGTGGGATTAATTGCAGAAATCACAACCAGAAGCTCTTATTCCTTCTTTCCAGTGTTAATGTCTAACTTAGAGACGTGGCTCTTCTCATTAGTTTACACAGTTACAGGAGGAGAAAACAGATAAAATGCACGGAGGTCAGTGGACCATGTGGGGCATCTGGACATCTCATGTAGGTGCCTGACTTCATATCTTCTACCTTCTATTCCAGAGAGCATCAGAACCCCTTTTCTAGGTTGCTGTGCAGAGCAACATTCAGATGCTCCAGGCCTCAACCCCTGCTGAGATAGGAGACACCACGGCCCACTGCTTGTCCCCCTGGGCCATCTGGTGCCCAAGAGTTAGTTTAAGCTCCATGCTGACCTTTTCATCCAGACTTTGAGTTTCTCAGAGGTGTATCAAAGCTGGTAGCTGAAGTGGCAAACTAATCACTTGCATGTAGTGCACACTGCTGCAGGCACCGGGGTGATAAATTGTCCAATTTTACTAAGCAAGGTTGCTCAGATAAAAGCGACTCACAGTAAGGGTATGTACAGCTGTCTTTGTTATGGACTAAACAATAACAGGCATGGTTCTGATGCTTTTTTTGTTTTTATTTTTAATTGTCAGGATCTTTCTCAAGAATGGAAAACACCTTCAGTGAAAAGATTTTTAAATCTGTAATTTGCATAAATATTTTAGATCATTTTTGAAGTAACAGCTGTCATGAAAGGCTGTATTTCCATTTGTTTACAAAAATAGGAAATCATTACCATTTTGATGTCCCCTGAGAATTGAAAAATACGTATGTCAACACAGAGCAGATTAACACAGAGAACGAGTGTGTGTCCTTGTATTCACAATGGCTTAGCTGCCCTTACTGCAGTTGGGAGACATAAGTTTATACTTTTTCGTTGTCCTCCATGATAAACTCACTTTCATATTTGAATTCTCTAATATTTTAATTTTCTTTCAAAGCAATTTTTGAAGTTTTATGGTTTTTTTCTAACATATGACTACAACGCCTCACATTCAGGTGCTCAGAATATTTGCAGGTAGTTTAATATTTCTTTCCTTTGTATTAAAAATATTTATTCCACATATCAAAATGGTTTTCACACATGAAAAACAAACATAATGTATACTTTAGCTTTTTTGTAATGACAAGAAAATCATTTGCACTGAAGCCCCACACATGTATTTCTGACCATTGCAAGACACACATGCGTACACATTATCAAAAGTGTGTGACCATCCTCTCATAAAAGTTGTGGGCAAAGAAGACAGGCATGCATTGATTCCTGCAGCAGCACCGAGCTCAGGACAATCTACAACCTACACCAAGAAGTGACTGAGGCTGCCTGAGACCACTGTCTTACTCCTTACCCTGAATTCCTTAAGTCCCTTATGGGAAAAATAACTGGCTGTCTTTTTTCTTCTAAGAGGAAACTGGAGGAATCTTCAAAGTGTGATGGTTGGAAAAATCACACCTAACAAGTTCTGTGACCTCCTCAGCTCCTAACCAGGTCTTAGCTCTTGTGGAAGGTGTTACTCAGTGTAGTCAAGTGTGCAAAATCCAGAAACATTTGAAATTGATGACATTGGAGCTCAGACACAAGGCAGAAGAAACCTGTTGCCAGTGATAACAAAAATCAAAGTAAAATGGAGGGAGAAGATTACCTTTCTCTAGGTTGCCATGCCTGCAGTCATTTATGCAGTGACTCTTGCTGCACAGCACATAAACAGTCATTGGGCAACAGGACCATTTTGTTTTCCCACATTCTAAAGTGGATACCTCATCAAGACAGAAAAAATAGAGAAGGAGCTCTTCTGGTCTCAGAAGAAAGGAAAAGCTGCAGAAACAATAAACAGGATCTGGACCAGCTAACCCCTTACTAAAGGTTTTGTAGCTGCTACCAAGTAAAAGTGCACGCAATGCAGTTCCTCTTGTGGTCACTGGAGAGTGACAGTTCTCTTTGAAAACACAAAAATGTGACCTGCCTGAATTGGTTTTACTCTCCTCCAAATAAAGGAATAATGGAACCATTGCATTTTCCCAGAAGTGTTTTTTATTGAATCTGTACCAGATTACGTCTTCAGGATCTCACATCCACAATATTGTTGCTATTTACATTTTTTTAATAACAAGAGGTTTTCCCACTCAAGTAAGACACACCTTGTAGTTGAGTTTAAATAGTTCCCTCAGTTGCTCAGACTGGTTCTGTAGCAGCTCAAGAACAGGACATGGAAAGGAGCTAAAATCAGCAAATGGTGAAAGACATAAAATTGTGCACAGGAGCATATAGAACAACTATAAATATTCATTGAATTACTGATATAATCCAGGCAGCAGCACTTTCATAGAATCATGGAATAATTAGGATTAGAAAAGACCTGTAAGACCATTGAGTCCAACTGTTTAGCTGCAATCTTCACCTTTATGGCTGTATTAAAATTTGCACATTGACTCCACAGAAGTTGTTGCGTTTTCTGGGCAACATCCGGAGTAGGTAGGGAAAGGGAACTGATATGGCAAAGATTACAGAGGGTTGAGAGGTATAATAAATTAAGATGGGAAAACACATTGAGTTAATTTGAGAGGGTAAATGGGGATATAAAATGTGAGTGTCTCAAGGAACAGCAATCATGCAGGGAAGGAAAACAGTGCATGGAATAATAAGAAAAAAGAGAAAGGATGGAAGGATGAACTGGTGGTTTGTCGCCAGGGTGCACAAAGCACTTACGTATGACAACAAAGTGTGACCTACCAACTGGAGTGGTAGTTTGGGATTCTCCATCTAGAAATGTATGAAATTTCATAGCATGTTTTGCCATAATGTCTCCAGACCAGTTGAGCTTAACCCTTCAGGCTGAAGGATCTACTTCGAACATCCAGTCATGAATAGGGACTAAGTTTTTTCCCTAAGTTTCTTTTGACATCTGAATCCTCTTCACAACAATGTAAAACTGAGGCTCGAGCCTTTTGCTTTGTACACTGAAATCTCATAAAACAATAAAATCTGGTTTGATATTGAAATCACATTTCAGGCACAGTTTCTTAAGAAGAAAAATTTTTCAGTAAGAAGGGTTTCATTTGATGTGGTTGTAGGCAACTACTGATGAAGATTAGTGCTTGTCAAGAATGTACTTTCTTTTTAGTTAAAAAAACTAAAAATATGCATTTGTTGGGGATTTTTTTATGACTGGTTCTTAGAAACAAACAAAAAAACCCCCAAATTATCCCACACTTAAATGCTTTAGGTAGAAACCTGCATAATTTTCAGTTTAGAAGTTTCAGTTTTACTTGGGCAACTAGTATAAAATATAACCAGAAGAGTGCTCTTTCACTCCCACATTAGGCTGCAGGATAATTTAATCATAAAAAAGGTAGCAGTACTGCCAAGCCTTTTCAAGTGGTTTAAATAAACCTAATTCACACGTTATAGAAAGTATATGATCCCTACAAGTAAATAAAATTTGAAAGGATACATAATTCATTGACAGGAGGCCTGAAGACACATGACTAAGGCTGGGCAATAATCTCTCAATCTATATAGACTGTAGCATTGATGTATCTCACCTATAGTTACTGTTAGAGAAATTTCAATTTTTCTATGGTGCTGGTAACATGAAAGGAAAAAAATAATTGGATTATATAGCCAGGATCTACAATTATTCTTCCCATAAATAGAAGCATTGAAATGGCTTTTTACTGAAATTCTATACTGTAAACAATACTGTAAATATGGCCTTTGTGCTTTAAAATACTGACCAAGTCTGCTGCATGCACTATTTTATGGGAAATTAAATTCAATAGATGGGACAAACACTGGTCACATTTACACCAGGGTAAATCCAAAGTATTGGAAAAGGGGCACACGAACAGAAAAAAAAATGGCTTCATTTAAAAAAAAATAAGTATTTAGACCATCAGTTAAAAATGATAGAAGGAAAGACAACACAATCTGATATAATCTGGAGTATAAAATGTTGCAGTCAATTAGAAAATATTAGGAAATTAAATACAGGGGGCATGCTGATTTAGAATATATTAGAATACTGGACAAGTTACAATTTCTTGTGTCCTGACATGTTTTGCTATGATAAAAGATTGGCAGGGCTGGTAGGTAAAACTTCTTTGCACATTGTATATAAACTGCACAACCTTTGCTGTATCAACTTTATGCTCCAATAAACAAGACAATAATGACAAATTATCAAAGCAGTCCTCAGATGTGACCCTCAATTGGAAGAGCAGCAATTTAATGAAGACAAAAGCTAGGTGAAAGCTGCTAATATCATTTACTGATAAACAGATTTTCTCAAGAGGCTCCTAGCTCAATCCCCTGAGGCCCCATAAACCTGCATAATTCCATTTAAAATATTGTGCAATTCACTAAATTAGTCTTTGAACATCCTTACTATCCAATTACGAAGCCCCAGCATGGACAGAATAATGAAATTTTTCAAACTGTGGAATGCATGTGGCCTTAACAAACTTATGACAAACACTGAAATTAGCTTTCAGTTTTGAAGCCAATGTGGACTACTGCTAATGTTTCAAGTCTGAGATAAAACAATAAAACACTATTGCAGTGTTTAAGCAGGATGTAAAAAAAATAAATCTTTGACTTATACAGAATTCTCAACACAGCCTACCTTCAGGTAAAAAAATCATAAGAACTTGAATAATGTTTTTGCATTTGCAAGCTATTTGGCCTGCTTAAGTTCTAGTAAAAGCTTTACTGAATAAAGGGTACAAAATACCTCCTGGACAGTTTTATCTTCCAGGCAGGCAGAAAAAGGCGAGAGTTTCAGAAGTGAAATTTATTTCTGTTCAAGCATTGCAAGCTGTATTATTAAAGTAATTTGTCATGGTTTGAATATTTCTGCCTGATTCACCATTAAATTGGCCTTCTAATTACCAGCTTTGTCATGAAAAGCAGTTGGACTTCTTCATTCACCAGAAAACTTCAATCCCTCAATAATAGCTTGGTTCAAATAGTGGTGGAAACACTGCTATGCTCAAAATTTAAAATGAATAGGATAGACATTACAAAAAAAAAAAGACTCCAAGCTGAAACAGAATCCACTAATGATGGCTTCAAATTCAAATGCTACCCAGAGAATATTTTGAATATATTTTTAATGAAAGTATTATTAATTTGGATGTTGACTATTTTACCTTTTAAAAATGCAAATTCATTTATTTTGAATTTATATACAAAGCTGAAATGAATCCATGTAACTTAGGGCAGTGAATATTCACTTAGAAAAAAAAACTCATCGTCCCGATTCCTAATGTTCTAAAGGTTCAGGACAACGTGCAGACGTGCTTGTGCAATTATTTGTGCATTCATTTAGAGTGATCATGCATGTTGATGGTCATGCAAGTGACCGCACTTATAAATGGTTAGGCAGATATCAAACTGATTTTATGTATCAGGTATGCTTATGAAACTGTGATAGTGGGTTGTCTATGAAGTTCTGATTTACTTCATTTAATAGCTGCGGCATGCCAGGTGGTTCCACCTGTAGTTCTGTACAGTGACCCTCTAGTCCCACTGGAGTTCAGTTTATATGCCAAATCATATTTAAAGATTTTTTTTAAAGGCAAACGTGAACTTTATTATATAGGTTTTTATATATGATAAAAAATTTGCCTTTCCTCTGACAAGCATTTTAATTGCATGAATCAGGCCTGTGTATTTACATGCAGTCTACACCTATCCAACTGTACATTTAATTAAAAATTTCAGTTATTATATAATCTACCTTGAAAAATAGGAAACTGAGGTTTAGCACCTTCTTCTGTAAAACATATACTGATCATTATTTTAAATTGCAGAATAAATCTGGAAATCTTTTTAGTGTAGGCTTTTAATCAAGACTTGCTATCATCCTGCACTCCTTAAGCCCTTTCTGCCCTAGCATAAAAAGTAAAATTGCCACACTAGGTTGTGGCAATAATTCCATTATTTCAAAAAAGCTCTCTTTCAATATTTGACAAAGTATCAGGTGAAAAACCTTCCATGTGCCCAAAGATTTAAGACTTTGTTAGCTATATCTAAACCCAGGCTGGGATATCATGTTCACCTTGTCTTCTAAGGGAAAGATGACCTTCCCTTAAAGCATGCTCTAGCAGGAGTTCAGATGACTTGCATCCTTAAAAATCAGACTCACGCGTTAGGTTGCTCAGATTTTTGTCACTTCTTTGGCAAGTGAGGAAAGTCTACCAAACAAGTCCAAAAAGACATCAGTATGACATTAGAAAAGGTGACAGGATGAGGAACCATAAGGCAAACTCCAAGGATTTTCTATCTTTAATACTCAGGATTGTTATTGACAAGAGAACGACATGTCTCAGACAGTGAAGAAATAGGAACCAGCAGAAGACAGGGAGGAACACATACAATATGAAGATGAAAAAATCAATGTATGAGGACTCTCTTCTATGTCTTTCTGTATTTTCTTTAACAATTATATTTGGGCCAGTGTGCTTGTGAAGCATGATGCACTCCCTTTTCTGAAACAACAGTCATAAGTGAAATGCAGGAAGAAAACACACTTAAAAAGGCGTTCAGGATCTCAGTCAAAAAAGTTGAAGTTCTTCACATTTCAGAAATTTGTGAATTGAGAAAGTGTGTTAGTACAGTTCCCAGGTCAGGATGTAAAATAACCCACTAGTGTCCTGGTGTGCTATGAGAAACCTTAGGTCCTTCCATAGGCTGTCTCCAAAGCATGTGGGGTGAAACAATTTATTCTGACTATACTTGTACAGGGTCCTGAATCTGGTTCTCTCCTCAGATACAGACTGTGAGTCCAAATCTACCAATGAAAATAATATCATGGATACCAACAGTTTCTGCTAAATCCTTCTGTTTCAATAAGAAGATGTATTTATCTGCAGGGTACTTCCACAGGGGATGTCCTCGCTGACTGTTGTACATAACCCAGGGGTTATGCGCAGGAAATTGGTGCAGATTACATGAAATGAAAAATAAGTGAATGAGAAATTTGGAGTGCTAGTATGAGACAGAATGGATATAGAGATGTGGTACCAGCAAGCATCCAGAAGATGACAGTGAGATACATATGGAAGAAGAAAGAGAGATAGATAAGAACCCTACATGTGAAAGGACAGACAAAGGATTCAGTCTCTTGGATTTCTGTTTGTCCTTGCCCAATATAATCCTCCTGTGTAGTCCTTTTCCCTTGTTCCACTGTATGTCTCCATGAAAGGCAAGGTAGCTCTGCTGTGCTGGGTTTCTACTCTTCAGAGTGAAGTAGCTGAAACAAGTGGCTTCTGGGTTGCCTGTGTCAGTGTATTTGAATGTAAGATTTGGGACCTTGTGTCTGGGCATCCTTGCCGGAGAGGGCAGTTGGTCTGCTCTGGACTAGGGTGGCCGCAGGAATCAATGTGGTGGTGACAGCTGGGTAGTTTGGGCTACAGTGCAATTTGAGACCTCAGCTGGTGCAAGAGCATAGACAGAGCCAAGGAAATCAGTGTGTCTGCCGGAGAACCATAAATGCAGAATGTAACTGTGACACATAGCTTCCTGCAGGCAGGTTTCTAGCATTTCTGACCAGGTGGCCAGAGAACACCTAAATTTTGCCACCTGAAAATCAGGCATCTGCAGAAAATCAGGAACTGCATCATCTTGCAGAAAATTGTTTCATACCTGTTGTTGAGGGTTTAGTTTGTTGGGGTTTTTTTATTGAGACTGGCAAAAGTATCATATCAGCATCCTGGAGGAGATGTGCTTGGGGTCTATACTGTGAAAAAAAGGGGAAGATCAAGGGAAGAAAGAAACTCAGAAGAAAAAAGAAAATAGAAACAAAGATATTTCTTGTAGGGATGCTCTCATTGTACAGTGTCAGCACAATGGTGTCCTGACTGTTATCTAGATATCAGCCTAATACAAATGGTAAGCTAAAATTATAACTGATAAAAAGACAATGGTGGAGGGAAGGCATTCTCAGAAATAAAACATATTGCCATGATTGTAAAAGATTAACATTTTTCTTATTAAATGATGAGCTTGCTTTTTAATATCGACATTATAATAGACTATACTATGAATCTCTCTATCATACCTAAAGCACTGTTAATTTATCTTTCATGAATACATTAGAAGAGAGGGTTTTCCCATAGGCAAACACACCATACCGTATTTGCAAATGTCTTACATAATGATGCAAACACTATGCATAGAGTGTAGCAGCATTATAGTGAAAGGGGGAAACAGCACAGGCACAAAAAAGACTTTCATTCCATTTCATTAAATACTTAAACCAACAAAATAAAGTCCAATTTACTGTATAGAAATCTTGCAGTTGAGGAAAAGGTTGCTGCTTAAATTTATTCTTTAGCTTAAATTCAACTATTTGTAATAAGGAGCTGATGAGTATAGATAGAGTGAATGATTTGTTAACACATTGATTGCGTTTGGTCTTAAAATACAATACTGTTCATTTTCCAGTCATATCTGCCAGCAAATTCCTAAATATCTACTTATTTGGGAAAGAGTACATGCACTGTACTCTGCTTTAAAAAATCTTATTGATATACTGCAGTATGGAAATGAAATTGGAAATCACAGTCACAGACACAAAATAAATAGTAGTCATTTTATTTAGCTTGTTACCATCTAGTCTAGTCCAAGAACATTACCTTAACGGCAGACTCGGAATTCATGAAGAGTTACATAAGGGCCCTGTTGTCAAACATAAAAACAACCCATTTAGTGTCTGTTTTGCATCTTCACAGGAAGTTTTCTTTCATTATCCACCAGCCCCTAGATCTTATTATAGCCATTGTTTAATTTGTGCTCTGTTTTACAAGTGACACTTGTACAGGCCTCATGGGGCTGCTGACAGAAGTATGGCTGTCTCCTTCCCTTGTGTCAATTCTTTTGTGAACCTTTATAATTAGCCACTTAACAAATTGAGGAAAATGAATCTGTGGTTGTGAAGTGTTCACTGGTGCTAAGTCAACCATATGACAGTCCAAGCTGGTACATAAAAAGTCATGGCACTCAGATGTACAAAGGGTTAACAAAACCTCATTATGGTAATTTAATACACAGAAATGAGGTATGTGATCACCAAGAGGTACTAGCAAAGTTAGAACCATTTCCTACAGTTGTAATACATATAATTGTTTCAAAATTCTTTTAAAGCATTTCACCTCTAGTGTTTTTTGGGAGGGAAATGGCCAAATGACACGAGTCACATATTATGGCTTAAAGTTGGGCTTATTCTGTCCAACTCCCAATGTTTTGTCTCTGGGACTTTATAGGCAAAACAACTCAGCATGTCAGATTTCCTATGTTCTCCGAAGATACACCGCAGTTAATTTCATGACATTACCTTCAATAAGTAATGCCTTTTCTAACAAAAATATAGTTTTCACCCATACACACTTTTGCCCTAAAACCACATATTTTTATTTACTTTTTTCAAAATATTTCAGTCTTTTTTTCTGTCATGTCAACTGCAAAACAAGATCTTGTTCCAGTCTTTAGTAATCAAAACCTGACATTTTATTTTCTTTTTTTTTCTGTGCAAAAGTGATGTCTTAAAAAAACCAAATAACTTTTTTTGGTCACAAATATTTTTACTGGGATTTTTCAATAGGATTATTGTCTAGTGGTTCTATTGTCATATTTACTATATGTAAAAAGATTCAAGGGTGTTAATTTCATGTATGTAAATATACATACACACACATGCCCTTGCATGCATCAATATGGATCTGTGGGTGGTAACCCAGAGTTCACTGTGCTCACAGCTCTTCGTGTACCTAAAGGTGTGGAAACTTATTCACATGAAGTGCATCTTGCTTGCTGCAGAAGCAGCCTTTGAGACAGGAGGAGGAACCAGAATCTCCCCTGTTCTCAAGTGGGTGATTTAGCTACTGAGCCCGATTAGTCATGACATCTTCTTCCAGTGTAGTGGGAGGACACCAGGAAGGGAAGTGGAGGAAGCCCTCCCCCCCTTACCCCGAACAGATGGTTGCTCATTGATTAGGATGTCCCCTGAGAGGTGGGAACAGTGGGTTTGAACCTCTGCCAATGAAAGGGGAATTAAATTCACATCTTCTTTAAAGTGGGTCTTCTAGCTACTGAACAGGAAACCTGAACTGTGAAGACATGTTGCAAGAAAGACTGATTTTTGAAAGGGATTTAATACAGTTATCTTATGAGTTCTGGCTGATGTTGGCCCTTCATTGAGCAGGGCCTTGAGCTTCTGGGTGTAAAACCCATTTGTCTTCTACATGTTTCAGTTTAGCCAGCAAGGGCAGTGTGACCCCCTGTAAACCAGCTCTAGTGGTTTTTGTTCTGATCACACTGTTGATATGAAATATTTAACATTGTTTGATACTTTGGAGGGGTTTCAATCCGGAACATCACTCTGTGGATTTCGCTTCAAGCTCTTACATATCTGAATTTTACATTCCTAAAATTAATTCTATACTACAGGAAAGCTCACCAGCAGTGAATCCAGCTGCATTCACTTTTATATCTATATATGGTGTGTATATGGGCAGCCCCATACCAGCAGAATATATATAAATTTTAAGAGCCAAGACTTCTGTTAGAGTAGGGTAGTAGAGAAAGTCCACCTGGAGCAGAGAGATATGTCAATTTTAACAATAGGATTGTGTTTGTATTCATGGGATAGCAGAAGAAATCTAAGGGGCACTTTTCCCATCCAGTGTCTAGTGACTCTAAGTAGTTCTGCAAGAAGATGGAGCACACTTCCCAGTGCCCACTCAAATTCTAACCTCAGTGACTGCACAGTTCAGTGGCATGTGCTGTTATAAAAGACACTTGACTCCTGGACATATGCAGCAGCAAACAAGGGTAGGGGCTGTACATGTCATTAAAAAAGCTGGCAGATAGTGAGACATGCAGCACTTTAGCTCTCTTCCAGCCTCTCAATGACTCACACTGCCACATCATCACCACCTGTCATAAGATTCTTCCTTGGTCAGTGTCAGCTGGGCAGCCCTTACAGGCTGGAAAATGCTTAAAACAGACACAGTGCAGTACATATCATTCCTAATGTGAAAGCAAGGTTGGTGGGCACAGGAAGCACATAGATGAGACTATGGACATGCTCAGATTGGCCATGGCAGAATAGACACCTAGACAGCTTTTACCACTGATTATAGCAGTGAACATGATGTAAACAGCTCCACATGCTGAAGGTATGAAAAAGCATGCAAGTGAGCAAAATACCACTCACCACTGTAGAAAACAACTTGGTATGGACATTTTAGGAGGGGTCTGGGAGTGTAGAATCTGAAGCAAGAAAGAGATGAAAAATAAGGCTCACATGCCCATCAGTAGTGGAACACATACTAGTGATCTAGGTAGGGGATAGCAGGTCCTCATCTTAGCTAAAATCCTGCCTTACAATCCCCTTCTGGAACACAGTCTTTAACGTAAGTGCTTTCCACTTCTTTTATCTTCTGAGTCATAAACCCCTCTGAGATTAATGAGGGAGATAGAAGTATTATTTCCTCTGAATGCAGTAGGTACCTACATTTTCTAACTTGGTGTTATTCCACCTGACTACAGAGAATTAAATCAAAGAGGTGTCTAGGGTAAAACCAAGCTAGAAACAAAACAACGGCAGAGATGAGCTATCTCCAGAGAAAAGCCAAGTAACAAGGAAGAAGGCAGCAAACTATTAACTATGAGACAGGCACCTGCTTGTCTCCAGCCAGGGTAACAGGTGTGTTTTGCCTGACCAAAGCCTCAGAGAAAAAGAAAACCAAATTGTTTAGAAAATAAATAAATCCCTGGCTAAAGAAGGGTGGCTTGGGGAGTGTTTATTTATTAGAAACTGCTGCAGGGAGGTAGTGAAAGTAGGGAACGCTGCAACTGCCTGTATCTCCTAGGCTAGGAAAGGGGTGTCCACTATGAAAAAAAATTTAACAAAACTCACAGGAATAAGCTAGATTCAGAAATAGGCCTTCCACTGTTTTATCTCCCTTCTCAGAAAGATGTGTACTCTGCAATGAATAAATAATGCCCTTTTTTGAAGAAGCAACCTTGCAGGCACTAAATATGGCTGGATTTGCTGCTTTTTCACAGGTGAAAAACAGAGGGTTGTAGCCCAGTGATCTAGTCTAGGGACTGTGCAAAAGTATATCTAAAGAGGGGCTGAGAAAGTTCTCGCTAGCTGGATGCATTTGGGAGAGATGAAAAGGGTCTAAAACACAGCTCACTGTAATAGTGGTAGACATACTTTTAACTGCTGAAAGTTGTGCTGTTTTGCTTCTCTCAGATTCTGCTGTAGACCTGAGAGAAACAGATGCCATATAAGCTGGTAGCAGCAGCGTCTTCCATGCTTTTGTAACTGCACAAATTGCCAGGAGGCAGGAGAATATCACAAAAACACAGAAGCAGCAAAAAATAATGCCTTCCTTTCCCACCTGCTTTGGAAATAACTGAAGAACTCATGCTGGAGACTTGCAATGATTTTGGGCCCTGGAAGATGAAAGATGTTTTAATGAGAGTTCATTAGGGCTTTGAACGCTCATTGACCTGGTAAGTACCTTCACTTCTAAACAACTATTGAAATCCACTGCAAATCAGTAATAACCAAAAGTGGCTGCTGATTTAGTGCCATCTATAGCCTACAAGATACATATGCATCACAGGGCCCTTTTCTGCACTTACATATTGGAAGCCTCAGCACTGAAACCATGATTAAAAGAAGAGAGCAGTAACATTTGATTCTTAAAGATATTCTCACTAGGGGAAAAAGCAATGTGATTGAGAGGATGAGTGCTGAATCTTCCTCTGCTACAAAATCCGTCATGCTTATTCTGTGATTAGATAATATTTATACCATTCTGATATTAACCTGTCATATAAACACTGAATTCCTGTCAAAAAAAATGAAAATATAAACATACATATAAAATGACCATGCACAAATACATGCACACACACACACACCCCCCTCAATGTATAGTTTTCCTTTCCCCATTTAATTGTTGCATTTTTGAGCCTGTATTGACTGCTATCTCTACTAAGTGTGCAGCATACAAGTAACATATAATTTTCTCTGTGTTATTAATTCCCCTTGGCAAGTTGAAATTTTAAATAAAATGGCCAGAATATATGATCATGATGAATTGATAGAAATTAGATATATTACTCTAAGTAAGAGGCAGTACTAACCTATTCTAAAATGCAATATTCGACCAATTTTAAACAGAAGTATCACAGCAATAGATCAGCAGCTGTTAGAATGCATCTCACATCAATACCTAAGTGTATTTTTGATATTGTCCATCATACGGTTACAAGAACTCTTCTGCAGCCAAAATTTTGCTCTTCCCTCCTCCCCCTAGCTTTAATATGTTTATCTGCTGATACTGACGTGCAAAGGGGGAAATTCTTTGGACTCAATTCTACTGTCAGTGCTGCTAGTGGAAATTACTCAGGAGGAAATGGGGTTATTCAGGATTCACACTGGTTAATCAAGAAATGATGACTGTCCTTTGTGCTTCCTTTCAGAAGGAACTCTGCTGTATTGGATAAGATTCCCTTGCAGTGATATCCTTTAGAAATAACTTGGAAAAGTCAAGCAAAAAGAAGGAGGAAACTTAAGCTTTTACTGACTGTTCAGCTGCATCTCCTCTGCAATCTGTACTATTTGTGTGACTACTCACATTAAAAAATCATTGAAAATCTTCAGACCACAAAGCTACTCAAAAGCAAAAACAAATAATCAAAATCAATGCATTTGTTTTGCCAGTAACAGGAATAAAAGCATTTGGCATATTCTTTATAAAAATGGAAGGTAACAACAACAATCACTGTTTATTGATCTCTTTATGCACTTGAATTAATGGTCTTTTGTATGTACTTATAGTCTCTAATAAACACACAAAAATTTCTGTCAGTTTCTCTCTAATTTCTATCAGTTAAAAAGAAAAGGTTGCTTTGCTTATAAGGATAATATAGAAGTAACCTCTTTGGTTAAAGATTAAAGGGCATCTGTGCTAGAACTGCATGAATAAAGGCATAACAGTTAAATACACTGGGTCCTGTTTTATTTCACAGCTTTTTACACACAAATAAAAACTGTATGTGTACATACAAATTCTAAATGTGCAATAAAGGCATTTTTCAGCTAGAATGAGTTGTATTTGTCACTTGGTACAAAGCCCTTTCAGAAAAATTGTTGATTTTTTCACAGAGGCTCCTATACTTTTCATTCCTTTTGTATTATTTCAATCAGCAATGGATATACATCTTTGTTAGCCTAATTTGGGGACCTACAAAGCAGGAAGAAGGAAAGCACAAAGGAGCACACTTGACATATTGGTCTATTTGCTATCTATTTTAAGCTCAATGCATACTAATGACAGTGATCCAAACTATTTTTCTCCACTCCTCACTTAACAAGCATAATAATAAATGAATATTTAAACTAGCTGCAAATATATTAAGTGGAAACAAATAGGTTTCATTTGTAACAAGTGCACACAGGTTAATTAACAAGAAGGAGCTTTTGTGTTGAAACAAGGCTCCCTGATGCTGTACATGCAGGTGCCGTTAAGGGCCAATTGAGCTCTATAGGATAATTATGAAGTACCATTGTGCTCCACCGTTTGTTAACAAAGTGCTGCCTGCAATTTGCCTAAACCTATAAACCATCATCTGTGATCCTCAGCAGCAATTAAGTGACAAACATCTTCTCATCGGAGACTTGGGAAAACAAAAGAGACATGATAGCATTTAAGGAGCCAGATGGATATTCCAGAATGTCAACCCTGACAGCCTCCCTTTCAACAACAAAATATAAAACAGGAGCCTGCTTGGTACCATGCTGAGGGGAAGAAGGGAGAAGTCACATCCAAATTATTAAGAGGAGGGTGTTAGTAATCACAGGATTGCTCATTTGAACAGCTTTTAGTGGGAAAGCATTGGACTGGCAAACAAGCAAAAGATAAAACCCTTTTCCCTCTCAAAGCAGCTGTGGCTACAGCTCTGTTGAGTCTGGGTTGTTTGGTAGGTTTGGAGTTTTTTTCTCCTTTTAATTTTTCTTTCTAATATCTTCTTCCTTCCTTCTGTCTTCACAGAAGAGGATTTTCTCCCAATGAATAAAAGTATAAAAATTCTCTTTTCTAAGAAGAGGACAAACCAACAGACAGAATTTTCTCCCGGGCATAAGTTACTAATTAGTTCTGTAAAAATAGCCTATATTAGGAAAAATGATGGATCAGCACAAAGAGGCATTTTAAAACAAGAGATCTACTCCTACTGTAAAATAATTGATCTAAAATTTTGAGGATATAATCTTCAAAATGCTTCTGTAAGCTAAGCAATAATTCCAGAAGCTATAAACTTTATACAGGCTTGTTTGAATTAGTTCAATTAATTGCCTGGTTGGGAGACCCTCCAAAACTTGGGGAAGCTCTTGTTTTCATAGATAAGGATCTTCTGGGCATTTTGTTGCCTGCATTAAATGATGTTGTCTAGTTAATCTGTGTAATTGGTAGAGCTAAAAGGCTATTCAGTAATGAAAAAAATTATAAATGCATAAGTTTCACTAGCTAGCCTACATTATTTTCTCTATTGCCAAAATAGCAGCATTTACAAATGTTTTCTGTAACCATTTTGAAGCTACAGCTGAGTGTGTTTTAATATACCATCAGGTCAACAGCTCTCTTGAAAGAAAAAATCAACCCAGGGCCAAACAGTCAGACGGGCCTAATTAAGTACTTCAGGAGTCAGAGAAGTGCTCAGATAACTACAGCTGACTTGACCCTTTTCTTTGTACTTCACTGGGTTTCTGTATACCTTTGCCACTCTCCTTTGGATTTATGTTTTTATGAATTATTTAAAAAAGGCAACTTCAGATCTACAATTAGTTTTCAAGGAAACAGATATGAGAAAATAATCACAACTTAAACAGCTTAAAAACGGCTCTGATCTTGACAGAATGCAAAATGCCAGGTTTCCAGGACAGCAGAATTCATCACTTGGCAAAAGTGTCATTAATCCCTGCCTGCTTTCTGGCCTTTCCTTACAGTGCTCTGTCAAATGTCATGGATCACCTGGAAATCTAACAGTCATGACAGAGTTGGGTTTTTTTTCTTTCTTTAAGGGGGGGGGGGGGGGGGGGGGGAAGTGAACTGCTTCAGTTTTAAGAAAAAGAAAAGAGATAAGACAAAGATAATCCATGTAAGCATGTTTTAGCTTTGTATAACATTGCACCGTGTTGTGATGAGAAAATCATGATAAAGTATTTTGTCTTGCTGGGGATTTTATATTTGTTTTCCACTGTGTATTTAACAAATATAAGACTGATTAAATGGGGAGAATGGAGTTCTTTTGTCACCTCCAGTGGTATCCTCAATGACCCAAGATTCTAGCTGAATTCCACTTCTCCTCCTGAAAAATTTCACCCTTTACCTTAAGAGAAGTCCTGCAATGTTTGAAGATGCATCCTGCAGCTTTTCTTTAGGCAGATTGCTGAAGGCCTTTTCCCAGCCTCATGAACATCACTGGGCAGTCTTCTATCAGTTCCAGCAAATGTGCAACCCAGCCTAACCCACTTGGCACACTAAGGCTTTGAAGTTCTGTTCAGGGACACTTGGACTTCAAAGTATGTATAGAGAAAAAAACCAATCCCATGTACAAGGAGAGATGTACTGATGGAAGTGAAAGTTGTAGCCACTGGCACCACATGGAGAGGCACACAGTGTCTGAGATTCCAAAATCTGGGGACGGTAGAAACAAAATAATTTCAAAAATTTCTTTTACTTTATTTTACTCTTTTCTTTTAGAGGGACCAGGCCTTCACTGCTAGTTTTAAGATGCAGATCAAAGAATGTGAGGTTAAATGAACACACCCGATCTAATTATTTGCTACGTAAGCAGAACTGACACATTTTCTCCCTGTGTTTATCTTTTATTCTTTGCATTTAACCCTGATTATGTGTCTTAAAAGTGGGTGATCTATGGCATTATTATCCATGATACTGGTGAGTTTAGGAGAACTATAGAGATCTCAAGCTTTTGTTCGATCTCAGGTAACTGGAAACAATGCATTTCAGGGCAAGTCTGCAAAGCCTGATTCTGTATTCAAAATTATACCAGAGGTGTATTTGCTAGAAAGTTTTTTTGTTTTGAGTCTTCCTCTTAAATGACCTTGGAGATTAACTCTTGTTTCGAGCAAATTCTAGGCAGATCTTCAGGTGACCTGCTTTGTATTAATGCAAGGCTGGGCTCTAAACACAATTTAGAACGGCATACATGTATGCAGCAATCCAGTTACCTCAGCAAACCTCTCTACCTTGGCTAAGGACACACCAAAAATGCATAATACTGAGTTAACGTTATTCAGATGTAATTGTCTCTGTTATCAAACTTTTTACAATTTAGTGTGTTCACTATCAGATTCAATATTTTCCTGAGCAGGAAATATCTTTTTGTATGCAAATATCACCTAAACTTTGATAATAACTGGATTCAGTGATATATTTTTGGAACAATTGCTGAAAGAGTCGTTCATGTCTATGTGACTCAGTGAGAACAATTTTGAAAGTCTAATGAAAGGGATAAATATGTTATTTAAACATCTTTTCAGTATTGAGTTTTCTACTCAATTCATTAATTGCTAGTTATTCAAATTCCATTCTTTACTTACAGGATTTTTTTTCCCACTGAAATGAAATTCAAAAAATACCTACCATTATTGTTTTATTCTCTGCTGGCTAGACCATTTAGAATATTATACCGTGTTAATTTATAAACATGTGGATTGTCACAGCCTACACAAAACAAATTTCAAACTGTGAAAGAAAAATACCGCTTACAACTAGAGGTTTTTAACCTAATTAGTGTAACTAAGCATAAAAAATAAATGACCGGAGACAAAAACATGAAAAATAATTGAAAACAATGGCTACGTTTTAGGACTGTACAAATCAGACCAATGGTTTGTCTTATATCATTAAGGTCCGAAGAAGAAGGATGGTAAATAAATGGGAAATAAGTATTGCAAAGATGTGTTTTGGGAACTTACATGGAGAGTATGCAACCCAAATTACCCAAGTGGATTTAAATATTTGAGTTTTATTTAGATCTCCTGCCTATATTGGCTAGGAGGAGAGTTAATAACAATCCGTTCATGCAGTCCTTACACATAAGAGTAGGCAGCACCACTAGACAGTGATGTGGAAGTCAATTAGTAGTAACATGCACAGGTACTGTATTTCCCCAGGGGTTCCTAACATCTCAAAATGCAGCAGTGAGAACAGAGAAAGGTGATCAAGACCGACAGAAGAACTTTTTTAAACTGATTGGTTGATATAAGCATAAGTAGAATTTGAGGAGCCTGGCAGCGTAAAAACAAGAGGAACTCAAGAAGAAGAAAGGTTAGGTCTGGTCTGGCTCCTATTTGAAATGATGCATAAAGTGTCTCTCTTGCCATATAATCCTCCTGACTGAAATCAGAAAACAGAGCATTTGTCCCTAATATATTTACCAAATAATTCAGCCTTAGAATTTCTGCTTTGGGAATGAAATCTGTACCACATTCTACTGTGTCTAAGGGTTACTTACCAGAACAAATAATTGAAGCTGATGGGATTTTTTAAAAGCAATTTGCCTCCGCAAGAAAAAATGCATTTATTTCTATGAAAAAACACAGCATCTGTTCTTCCCTGCTGTTTCTACAAAACAATACTTATCATTAGAGAATAGCTATGGAAAATTTGGCAGCTAAAATGGAATTTACCCAACTTGGAATCTGAGGAGAGGAAGCTCAAATAGAATTTATTCGACTTGGAATTTGAGGAGAAATGTATATTTAATATTTGTCCGGGGATTAGTGGAGCAGGATTGTGATGTCTTTCAGAGTCACGCCAAGTTCTTCCAGTTTATTTGACTTGAACATAAGAAAGAGGTGTTGGGCGAGTGTTCAGCTCAGCAAACTTCCCAACAGAGAAAAAAAATCCCATTTCTTTGTCCCTCGCCCGAGATAAAATGCCTTACACTGTACTATCCTCTACGTCCCGTCGTCGGAGGGCATCCAGTCGGAAGCAGTCGCCAAAGGACTTTTACGAGAAGGAGAAAGGGAGGAGGAGGGCACTTTCCCGGCCTGGAAAGCAAGCTCGGCGGCAGGCGCTGGCGGCCGGGCCGGGTGCGGCGAGCGGAGCTGCCGGGAGGTGGCGCGGTCCCTGCGCGGATCGCGCGGCGGCGGCTGCGGGGCGGTGCTGCCGAGCGCTCGGGCCCGGCGCGGGGCTGCCTTCGCGCCGCTGCCTTGTTACATCGCCACCTAAGGCGCTTGTTGGCTCCCGGCAACTTCAGCCATACCACCTACTCAGGTTTTAAATCAGTCCACGAACCCATCGTGCTGGTTTTTTCCTTAATTTCCAGTACGGAGGTTAGTAATTTCTAATTTTTGTCATAGAGGAAAATAATCAACATTGTCTTTCGTTGTTAACTGAGTCATGCTGCCTTTCAGTCATTAGGGACCTGATCGTGGACCTCTGGAATCAGTAGGAATTTTGCATAGCGGTCCCAAAGTGGTTAGGTTCTGTCTTAGAGTCACTTGCTACTAATTTGTTCCACTTTGTACACTTCAAATATGGGAGTATTTTGTGATGCAGTTGCTAAGCTATTTGTGATATATAGACTATGTTATGCTGTTCTGTTAAACTAAGAGGCCTCACTTTGGGGTAACAAGGCCCTTTTGCCAGTCTCATATATTCCCAGAAAATTTAAGGACTAATTCCTAAAACTTGTCATCAGTTGCATTCACATTTTCCCCTGATCTCTTCCTGCAGTGACTAGGATGTAAACAGTACTTGTAGTTCTTTCTTCCCTCACCTTTGGAAGTTTTACATGAAGTGTGCTGTTTAAAAACAAATCAAGCTGACTGTTCAATGGGCCAGTATATTTCCTATAGAAATAGGGATCTTTTAATTTGCTCTTAAATTGCCTTTCAATTAAATATTGCCTTTATGTAAGAGGAATATAGTGCAGGGAATGGCTACTTCATTTTGCCTTTGAATTTGATTTCTTTAACTGCACTTTTGTAAGTTGATAAGCCTGTATGCTTTAGCACAGCCCGTCTAAAAAGAAAGAAAAGGCAACATGATAATGCATTTACAGATTTAATCCACAACAATAGAACTTTGGATCATTCCTCTAGATTTTTCTTTTTTTTTTTTTTTAATCCATTAGAAGATTTAGAGAAATGGCTCTTCGAGTGTCGCTGTTTTCATTTTCTGAAATTATTGGGTCTCTAGGTCAACAAGAGAAGCACCCATGCCTTTCACTGACGCTTCCTGCCCTGTCTGTTGGCATAGCCCAGGTCCCTTGAAAGCAGGCAGGGGGTCTCACAGATGTAGGGATGGGGAAAAGCAGCATGAGGGGCACAGCAGATTACAGAGGAAGCTCAGGGACCCAGTATTTCTCTGTAACCTCCTTGGCTTTAGTAAAACTGGCACAGGTGCTGCTGGAGGACTTCCCTGCACTGAGTTCAGCACAGACCCAAACCTGGCAATGAAAGACCCTTAAATGTAGTAACAAATTGTAGTTTATTATCAGTATTCGTAGCAACGGGAGAAAGTTATCCAAGAGTTTTGTAGGAATGCCTGCCTTGGTTTTGCTCTGCTTAGCCAGCAGGTGCCAGAAGCACTGGTCACCTGTACTGCTGTTTGTTTTCTGTACAGACTGGATGCACACCTGGCACACTGCTATCACAGACACTAACCAAGCAGAGAGGACTTGAAAGGGTTTACACTGGAAATCCAAATCACGTTTCGCTAGTTCTTGAACTGCCCTGAACCTTCCAGTTTTGTTTAGGAACGTGGGAGACAGAAGTCCCCTTTTAAACCTGCTCACCCCCCCAAACTATTTAATAGATGTTTCTAAGAATTTCTAGTATTGACTTTCCTGAAGTTATTGTCAAAAGAAGGAGGGAGAAGTAAATGAATTAGAGATTTTTGTCAGCATTTTTTTTCATTCTGCTGAACTAAAAGCACATGGCCTAATTTTAAATTTAAATGTTGAAATTTTAGATAACATAACCATCAAAACAGCTGGCAGCTACATATATGATGTATTTTACCCACTCTGCTAATAGAATGCTGAAAGACAGCAAAAACTTACTTCTATTCTTCAGATAGCCTCAAATGCAAAACTTAACCTTGGAAAGAAAAAAAACAGGTGAAAACACAGGTGATTTACTTTAGATCTTAAATCAGTTTGAAGTACTCAACAGAGCCAACAATGTGCCCAGGTGGCTGAGAAAGCCAATGGCATCCCGGCCTGTATCAGCCATAGTGTGACCAGCAGGATTGTCAGTGACCAACAGTGATTGTCCCTCTATACTCAGCACTGGTGAGGCTGCACCTCGAGTGCTGTGTTCAGTTTTGGGTCCCTGCAAGAAAGACATTGAGGTGCTGGAGCAAGTTCAGAGAAGGGCAATGGAGCTGTTGAAGGCTCTGGAGCACAAGACTGATGAGAGCAGCTGAGGGTGTTTAGCCTGGAGAAAAGGAGGCTCATTAGGAATGTTATTACTTTCTATAACTCCCTGACAGGAGGTTGTTGTGACGTCAGGGTCAGTCTCTTCTCTCAGGTAACAAGTGATAGGATAAGAGGAAATTATCTCAAGTTGGAACAGGGCAGATTTAAACTGGATATTAGGAAAAATATTTCACTGAAAGGTTTCTCAAAGATTGGAACAGACTGACCTGGGAAGTCACCATCCCTGGTGGTATTTAGAGGTGTAAATGGGGCCCTTGGGGACATGGTTTAGTGGTGGACTTGGCAGAGCCTGGTTAACAGCTGGACTCACCCTGCAGGTCTTTTCAAACATAAATGATTCCATGACTGTACGATAGAATGACCTAAGGTAGTAAAAAGTTTTCTTGCAAAATTATTCTACACACTTATTTTCACAATTACTGGATCTATTAGAGACCTAAAAAAGAAAAAACTAAATAAAACTTGATTGTAAATATGAAATAAACAGTCTGAAATTTTTGTTTTGAAATTGTAATGCCTGCCATATGAGCTCTTTAGGAAAAAAGACACATGAGTTTCTACATCATGTAAAAGCCTGTGTTATGCACTTTTAGACTGTTTCACTCAGTTTTAGAAAGTCTTACATTTCTACCATGTAAAAGTTTCTCTTTCTCTCTACAGCCTGTTGAGAAGAACTGTTTAAAAGTATGAGGCACTAAGTCAGATATTCAGAAGTCCTTTATCTTCAGCTCTGCTTGGCTTAATTGGAGTAAAGTGCCATTTTTTTCCCCTATAATCCCTCAAGCAACTCCATGTGGAAAACATCTCTTGTGCTTTGTGAATAAATCTTGAGGGTTCATACTGTGAAGTGGAAGCAATTGGACATTTTTTATTTTAAAAAAAGAGTGAAAAAACCTCTAGATAAGAAACAAGATTAACTAAATTAAGCTGGGTAATGAACAGAACTGTCTTTTCTGTCTCTGTCTCTTGGAGAATTCAGGTTCTTTCCTTTTGTTTTAATACAAAATTCAAACTACTCACTGAAATTATTGGACAAGAATTTCTGTGGAATATGTAGGCTTCAGTGACACAGGTTTTTAAAAATGTTGCAATGAATAAATATCAGGACTGACAGTGTCTCACAGTAGCATCTCCAAATTCACTACAGTCCCTGTTGAAAACACCTAAGTATCATCAGTGCAGATGTGTAACTCTGGAGTCCCTGACAAACTTCTGACCACCTAGATGCCGTTTTGGTTTTATTCCTGGAAAATGAATTATATTTTTAACTTAATAAGATATTTAATATTATTGACATGTCTCTTTCTTCTCATTACCCTACCATTTGTGTCAGACCACTAGCATAAGAGGGATGAAGACCTTGATAGCAGATGAAGTTTTGTTTAACATCAGATGCTGGATTAAGTATGCCAAGGAAGAAATAATTTTTTTTAAAATACTATTTCACCATTTCTTTTTAACTTAAGATACTTAGGCGAGATCCCTTTGCATTACAAAGTTAAATTAATATAAGCCTTACAGATCAGCAAGTCCTCTTTATGACAGTGCCTCCTCAAAACTGGCTGGCCATTTTTTCCAGCTGTGTTCTCCATTAGTTTTCTAACTAGATCTTTTATTTTGATTGTAAAAATGCACTGTGCAATTAGTATAATCTCATAATCTCCAGGTGAATTAACACAATTTAACTTAATTAAAAATAAAAACAATCAATTCAGAAAGTAACTGCTCCTCATAAATGTATAGTTGCCAAACAACTTGCTTTTAGAAATCTGGAGTTAAAACACTATGCTAACGATGAAATTATTGAGCTACGATGAGCCAGTGAAGCAATGATCGTCATACAACAGGGGAAGTCTCATCTCTCTGGACCAGCCCCAAAACAGCTCTCAACAGAGATGTCTTTTCTCTTCCAGTTACCACCTCTAAAGCCAAACCTGAAGACAGTTTAGGAGCATCCTTAGCCAGCTGCTGCTTCTGGGACAAAGGATGCCATTAGTCACTTGAACAACTCAGCCCAAAGTCAGCTAGAAATCCCCTCCAGTGGCACACACCACAGACGCTGGCATTTCTGAGCAGTTTTCAAGGTTGCCCCATACCAAGTGCATTGCAGCAGTCAAGTCAGGAGGTACCAAAAGCACAGATCCTCTGGGACTGCTCATCAAGATAGGAAAGTTCCTATTATCTGGCTGCCTGGGGCAACCAAAACCCCACTTAATTACTGCCCTTCAGACAAGGTGGAGACCTGCATTTAAAAACTGTATGTGCACTGATGGAGCAGCACATAAAGCTGAAATGGAAAACTGGCTCACTGCCTCAGAGTTCCCAAGTACATGTCCTTGAAGAGCAGAAAACTATCAGGGGAGACTGCCATCCTGCCTGCTTTTCCTAAATTTGTTTTCTTGATGCAGACAGCCAGTCACCACTGAGACTCCATTTCAGAAAGTGGGGATATGGCTGGCTCCCTAAAATGTGAGCGACTCATATCTTCCTTTCCAAGAACAAATCTCTGGTCCACAATGTTTTTGAACAAGGCAAAATACTTCTTTTTCTCTTAAGCCATTATAATTGTATCTGTATGACTTGATCTCTTGGCAAAATATTCCAAGCTGGCACTAGGCATCCTGTGCTTCCCTTAGGTAAAGGAACTATAATGTGATGCTACAGCATCTTGTCAATCAGTCAGGAATGCAAAGTTATTGTCACTACAGCAACAGTATTATTTGTAAGGACTATTAATTTTGATCTGTATATGTACCTTATTGTCAATAGCCCAAATGTACTTTTCAACTAAAAAGAAAATATCAGTTTTCAGAATGTGTTTTTGCACAACAAAGTAAAAGCTTCTTTTAGTGCTGAGGTAACATATTGACTGTGTAATTTCCTGTATTGCTGCTTCTTCACAGATGAATTGCTTGACAACAAAAAAGAAAAATCGGGATGATTCTAAGATCCCTGTCATGGTATTTCGCTGCCCAGAGCCCTGCACCTCCATTGCAGACTGGAGAAGGTACGGAGGTATGGATAGAGCTGTGCGAGTTGATGGGTTAAGAACAGACTCACACACAGAAAATTCTCATCTGACAACGCTCTTCTTTATTACTTTGTCTCATTAGGATAATAAACCCATATTCAGATTTGGTGCTTAGTAATCACCTGCATGCCTCTTCAACCCCAAGACTTCTGGTTAAAACAGTATTCGTTTCCAAAACCCAGGGTTTGATCTGAGTTGTACAGGGGTCCAATTATCTGGTGTAGTCTGACACAAAAGCTCTTCATCCTCAAAGCTGCAGCTATGAGCCTTAGCGTCTTGCTGTGGGCATGTGGGGCTGTATGTAATGATGGCAATTGGTAATGCTGGATTTTGAAACTTGAGTGACACCACTATGAATCTGGAAAGAAAAAAAAAAGGGAAAAGGGCATCCATCAAGGTACAACATGGTTACACTGTCCACTTCCTCTTTGTTAATTTAGAGATGGTCTTAAATTATTAAAGTTAATCTCTCTTTTCTCTCATGAAACAATGACTTTTGTGTGATATTGCTGACATCCACATTAACATTTTTGAAGGTTCATAGTTGGCTTTAAGAGGAAAGGCTTTGACTGAGACAAAATAGAAGAAGACACTTATCAGACAAAACTGTCTTTGCCATGGAAGGTAAGTGTTCAAACATATACAACAAACAGACATATAAATTAATTTTGGGAACAGAAATTTTGATGTACAGTTCCACCTGATATATTCAGAAAACACTGTTATTATGTATGTGATGCAGACCCCTCACAAATATGAGAAGCGATGTCTTGGAAGGGATGTTTTGATGTGTTATAAAGTGGGATTCACATTTTTACAATGCTTCCAGCATCCAAGACTTGCAAAACAGCTTTTCTTGGTCCATAAAAAACAAACATTCCCTCCACCTAAATAATTAGTGACATTTGAAAGAGAGGATGAGTTGTCAGAACTGCTCTATTCTTTGAGAATAGCATAGGAAGACATTTATTTACCTCCCAACTACACAGTTGGTTTTCTGTGCAATTTAAAATTGCAGTGATATTGCTTTAGTTATCTCCTACAAACTAGCATTAATTATTCCTCACTCTTCTGATTTAACATTGCTTCTCCACGTGTACCACAAAAAGGACAAGCACAGCGGGATTTTACTTTGTCTCAGTTCCCCCTCTGTAGTACATGCATCTCCTTACTGCATGTGCCTACTCCTTGATTTAAATGCTTCTTTTCTTCTCTGTTAAGAGGCACAGGCAAAAAAGTCTAAGGTGGTTAGTGATTTCAGCCCAGAATGTGGGCAGCTGAAAGTACATGCTGTGAGCCCAATTCTGCAAACCACTGGGACAGATGTGCAGGGCAAAGCATGCAGGGTCTCCACGCATAGGGATTACTTCTATGTCAGTGCTGTTAGCTCTCAAAGGCTTCAGCAGGGTACAACTATTACCAGCAGACAGTGTGTATGTTAGATGTGAGCAGGATTTTCATGCTGTAATAAAAATCACGTCCTCTTCCTGCATCATTCAAAGAGCATCTACTACCATCCCCTTCTGATATCAAAGAAAGTACCAAAGAAGGGGATGGAGAGATCTGATAAGAAAGACACATACAATAACTAGAAAACATTCTGCTAATGAGAAATGAGATGAGTGTCTCTGGGAAGAACTTACTCCACATCATATCACAGAAAAGAAACACTGACAAGCTTTTCAAAATACATCAGGTTTTATTTTGCTAAGTGAATATGATATAGGAAAAGCTATACTAACTGAAAGATGTGTGGTCTGAAAGGGGAGAGTCTCTCTCTTTGCACCGACTGCTTGCTCTGACTATGTCTGGGATTCATCTCACCAGACATGGGACATGGGCTGCCTCAAGCCAGATGCCCCAGGACAGTGTCCTAGGGGTAAAACTGTGGAGCACAGGGTAGGTCTGACATGTGGCTCCTCTCCTCTGGGTCATAGAATCATTAAGCTTGGAAAAGGCCCCCAAGATCTTCGGGTCCATGATATCAACTGAACCATATTGCTGAGTGACACTTCCACGTTGTTCCTTAAACACTTCAAGGGATGGTGACTCCACCACTTCCCCAAGCAGCCCATTCCAATGCTTAACCACTCTTTCAGTGAAGCAATTCTTCCTAACACAAACATACACGGCAGCACGCATGAACTGCAGCTTAGGAATGTGTAGTCCTCCCATTGATGTGCTTATATGTAGGCATCCACTATTGGCATCTTTACATTAAATGTACTCAGTAGCTCTAGTTTTTCAACCTGGCAAAAATGAGAATTCATAATTACTGTTTTTAAATCAAAAGTCATAGTGGGATTAGCTATTTTTTATGAAGAGTGCCATGACTGAAATTGGGCTGTTTGTAGTCTTTTTTTCAATGCACGGTATGTAACAACGTTATAACAAAAGTTAAGATCACAGCAAGCGAGCTTCAGAAATGAGATGCAATTACAGGGCATGCAAAGGATATCTAACAGTCTGGCAAAAGACAGGTGATTTACTGTATTTTCTTGAGTTATTGATAACCTTTAACTCATCAATAATGACTGTGAGAAATGACGTATTCAGAGAACGACTTCTATGCTCTGTTTATGCAACAGTGTTTGATGATGAATGTGTTACAAGGAGCAATGTCTGGGCATTCAGAGCTGGAGAAGTTTCTGTGAAGGATTTTGCGGTCAGCTGGAGGGAATAACACCATCCTACGCATATTTTTAACCGAATCTTTCCTGATTGTGTCAAGTTTTGGCTGCCAGTGAGTGACAAATTATCCCCAAAGAAATTATCTGAAACTATGAATTGGAGCAGCACAGGAGTGTTCCCTGGCATAGGTGAAAATGTGTTTTGCTTTGAAAACATTTGTGTTTTGGTTCTGTCCATTTATTTCTTCCCTTATCCTGGCTAATATAGTTAGAAGCACAAATAAGAAAAAAAATCATCCCTGTTAGAAGAGTTTTCTATAATAAAGAACTTGTTGGTTGAGACAGAAAACCCTCAACTATCCCTCCCAACCCCCAAAACCTTTCCTAGAAGTGAGCTAATTAAAGCACTTGCTTCAGCAGAGCAAAATCACTTCATTTTGATCTCTATAATTTTGACTTTCAAATTATATATTTCCATAGAATTCCAGACTGCATTTTCCTGAGTGCCTGATTTCCTAGGAAATTATTTAAATTCCATCTTTTCATTTGAATTGGAAAGGGAAGGGAAATGAAATATAATAACTCCTTACAGGATAATTCTGTAATTTCAACTATTACTAATCATTGGCAGGACTTCTTAGGAATTAGATCAGAACGTGTTTTAGGAGAAAGATATATTTCTAGCAAGGGGAAGATCTAGTAATAATAACATTTATTTGGAATACATTTTTTAATTGATGAGGAAATAATGATCATTAAATGATTTTTCTCTGCTGCTTTTTATGATCTTGTTTCAACAGAGCACTTGCATTCATGCTGGGCATCCTCTTGGAGCATTTTAAATTAAGACTATGCACAATACTTTAACTAAATAAAGTTCCTTCTATCTGAAGTGTTTTCTTATGTTCTCAATAGCATAAAAACAATATCATAGAATTCCTTTTGTAGAAATACCTAAGGAAATAAAACGGCTAACCTAGCAAAACAAAAATTAATAAGAATGAAGCCATTTTAGAGAAAAGTATAGGGCTATGAAAACAGTCCCACATGACAAGTTGACTTTAGAAATTAAAATCTGAACACTATATGGATGTTTCCACAATAATATCAACAGCCTGTGTAAAAAAGAAATGTTGTGTCTAGCACTGTGATTTTAATAGAAATATGGGTGATTTTAATATTATGAATTGTATATAATCTCGTATCATTATGCACAGATCATTAAGTACTTGAGGAAAATGTGTGATTTGAGGCTCAGGACACTTAAATCTCAGCAGAGAGGAGGAATCTATAACCATCTACTTCTCACAGCTGGCATGCAACAGATGAAATCCTTCAGCTGTGTGTGCTTCATGTCAGGCAGTCTCTCAGAACTGGAGAACTGGGTGGTTTGATTTCATAAGGAGCTCAATACCTCTATTTGGACCTAGGCATATCCCTATGACCCATCACAGAAAAGCTTGAGAAAGAGCTGCACCCCCAGGCGCTGTTATTCATGAGGGGAAAACTGTCATTTTTCAGTTTTCATAAATGTAACATTAGGTTCTTTTCACAACTTTTCGTGTCATGTAGTAAAGGAACAGTGAGAAAAGGTTTCTCAGTTCTGAAATAGTAGGAATGAGGGAGCTAAGAAATGAGAAAAGACAAAAAATGCATAGCATTCTTAATTTCTCCAGCCTCCTTAAAAAGTGAAAATCTCTTTTGTCTGAATTTTGAGAACCAGTGCCATCTTTGCTTATTTTTCCAAACAATCTCACATAGAATTAAAAATAAACGTAAAGTTAGAAAAAACCAGAGCCCTAAAATCCCAATGATTATAAATCACTAAAGGATTAAAATGACTTTCCCCTATTGTGGCTTGCAGCCTAGAAACAGGATATACAGTAAATGCTGCTACTGTTAGCTAATGGAGATTCTGCTTTAGCTCAAGCGGTAGCGCTGTTGCTTTGGGATAGGAAGGTTGTGATGTCTTGCCTAAAGGGATATAAGTGTTGCAATTCAGGTCCCAAATGAGAAAAATTCTTCACATTGGTGCCCAATTAGTGATCTGATTCCTGGTGTTAAGTCTAATGCAATTTAGCACGCACCTGCTGAATAGCCTGCATGCCAAATACCGACCCCACTGCTCCGGCTCTTTGTCTTTGTTCACAGAGTTGAATGTTTTGTTCCAGGCTAGGGAGCAAAGCATAGGAGCAAGGGATTTTTGAGAACATTTGTGAGAACAAAATCTGCAGATTTGCTTCAGCAATGTTTCAGAGCTGCTCACGTTTGCTCTGCAGCAAACAAATGTGGATATTCACTGAGAGCATGACCTGAGAATTTAAAACTTCTATTAAAAACCAGGCAATATCTTACTATCCCAAGTGGTGATAATCTGACCTATTGACCTAAAAGACACAAAAAGAGACAGTTCCTGCCCTGACTTTATGGTCTGAAATATAGAGAAGAGAGGGCCCTGTAGACACCCTAGCCTATCTTATTTTATTGTTATGATTCTTTATTTCTTGTGGTCACTGCAGAAGAATGCAAAGTTTGGAAGGAATTTAAATGAGAACTGAACATAGGCTTTTACCAACATGTAAGCTTGTAGTGAGTTGAAATGGTTTTCTAAGGGTGGCCACAATTAATTTATTTAGATTAAAATAATTAAAAAGATGTCTGTCTAAGGATCTGAACTCCCTCACATACCATTAATCATACAATAAAATCCCAGAAGAATGAAAATAATCATACCAACAGGAACTCAGCCAAGCAGCATCCTACAGACACTCCTTTCCAACCTTTTATCATTGTGGGAAATATACCTTCAGCCCTGTTAAAGAATGCTATTAAACAGGTGTCATTCGGAAATAACTGCATGGAGTTATTTTTTGCCAAAAAGGGGGCTGAAGTATTAGAGTCTCAGGAATACCCTGAATGTATCCACTTATCCCTCAATAAGTCTCAATATCTCAGTTAGTGAGAATTTGATTTGGGCATCAACCGCTGACCAGAGGTAGCAACCCTTGCATACAAAGAAAAAAAATAAAATTCATATTCAAGGTAGTTTCCAGTTCTAAAGGCTTGGTAATTTTTAATGTGTTAAGCTATGGAGGTCTGTGGAGGATTGTGCCATTCCAGGGTCCTGACAAAATTAGTGAGAAGTTCTACCCAGAAATCTAACTGCTACATTTTGTGTCCAAAGCTGCCTTAACTTTACCCTTCATGCAACTTTAGTGTAATGCAGTGAAAACCAGACAGCAGCAACAGCTCTCAGAGCATCCAAAGCTCAGATAAAAATCTCCAGAGTATCAGTGAAAAGGAAAAGTTGCAGTCTCTTAGCTACACATAGCTGACAAGAAGGATCGGCAAATTTTCTATACACAGTGATTTTCAAAAATTGGTGGGGGATCCAACCAACCACTTAAATTTGGATTTTAAAGGGAAGCAAAGGCGCACCAAGTTCTTGTAAAGATTCTAATTGTTCCTTTCCTCTTCTTGAGTGCACCATCATTATTTACATCTTCTCTGATTTGGCAAGATCTTGGTGGTAGCTCCTTTTTTCCCAAGCCACCATTCTAGATGTTTGCTAACATGATCCAAATTAGGAAGAAAAGCAGTCAAATATAATGTGTTTGTAAACAAAATTATGGAGTATAGCAAAATATCCAAGTGGCTTATGAGATAGGCACCAGTTTAAAACTGAGAACATACACCTTTACATGGTCTTTTAGCAATAATTGCTTTATGAGAACAGATCTGGGTTAAAATTGGAGCATACACTGCATTAATTAAAGCATGTTGCTGTTTTAGGAAGTGCAGGTAAGAGCTTAGGCTTCTTTGAACTCTAATATATGGTCCAGCAGAAGCAACTTCAGGTTGGAAATGGAAGTCTGAAAGGTGATACCTCTGGTCCAGCTCCCTGAATGGCTCCGATAGCAGTTTCCTCCTCATCTGCAGTAGTTCCAGAGTGCTGCTTTAAGGCTGACGTTTCAGATTCCACTCAGAAGATAAATGCACTCCAGTTAGTTGCCTAAAAGGAGCAAAACTCTCAGAGCTCCTGATACCTCTTGCCATTCCACAAAGTGACACTAAGGTTTGGGTCAACAGCAATTCAAAGTGGAAAAGATTCTTATTTTTAGTAGCAACTATTTTAACAAGTTACTAAGGGACTTGTGAAATTGTGAAAAATTGAAGTCTTCATTGTCTTCTTGGAAGATATGTTTAATCAATGGAATTTGGATGTGCTGAATAAAATACAGCAGGCTGAGACATGAAAGAATTCAAAGTAGATGATTTTAGTTATTTAAATTATTTATTGTGATTTTTAAACCCATAAAGAATGGGAATATATTATCTAACAATCTAATGTCTATGACCTAATTAATAAAATCTTTGATACTACACAACTTTGCCACATGGCCAGATGTAACCTACACCTGTGTGTTCTTTTTTGAACATCAGCCAGTAGGACTCAAAACTGGTGAAAACACTGACTTTTCATGCCATGGCTGAGAACTCATCTTCTTCTGTGCTTTTATAAGTAAAGCAAATAGTATCTGCAGTCCACCCTCTGCAATACAACTAGGAAAAATGGCTTTACTATTGCTTTTACATGCCCACTGGTTTCCACACAGAAAAAGGCCATGTTAATTAGCTGTGCAAAATTCAGCACACTACCTCTGAGAAAAAGCAACTTTTCTTTTAATTTCTGGCCATCTTTTGATGAGCCACCCAGTACTGACTCAGCGGTGCTGGACCTTCACTGGGGGCCCAGAACTCTGCAGCTGCTCTAGCTCTGCATTTGCCTAGAGCAATGTGCCAGCTGTCTCTGACTGTATTACACCACAGTAATGCGAACAACTGGAAGCAATAATGTGTCTCCCCATTTGCCTAACAATACCAACATGAACAATAATTCAGAAGACTGAAGATTTGTGCTGTAATTTAATAAACCCCATGCACATTTCTACAATTGAGTATCACATCTGTGCAATGGATCCTAGAAGTGTAATATTCTTTTATAAGGGACCATTAACCAATCTTAAGTTTATAGGTTTCCTTAAATCTTTTTCATCAGCTGTTAAACTACAGTAAAGAGAAAATTGCCTCTTATGAGACAAGGGATAGTAAAATACAAAGACTGTGATTAAACGTCAATCAATTAAGGATTATAATATAATAAAAATGCTGACTGATGATTAAAATGAGTACTTTCTGGCAGAATTTTATAAGCAATATTAAGAATTGTTTTAAAAAGTCAGTAGCATAAACCCCTTACATCTTATTATGTATCAGGGACACTGTCTATTTAGAGGAGAGGAGAAAAAAAGAATTGTTATTCTGACAAAAATACCTAAGAAGCAATTGGTTGTCAATCTTAACATTAAATAGGATAAATTTCTTCCTGTCATTTATTTTATTATACCCCTGACTCCTCCATTTTAAATCCATGGATGGAGTAAATAATGTTAAGTATTTTTGTTACAGCTGGCATTTGGCAAGTTCATGCAACTAGGCTACCTTTCATGAAAGCAGGTAACAGATCATGCAGTAAACATTATAAATAAGCAACATGCAAAATATTATTTCATGTAACAGGCCTAAGAGAGTAGCTCACCTGAGGGCAGGAGAGCAGTAAATGCAAAGTTGGCATGTGTCTCTTTACTGAAGATATTTTAGTGATCTTTCAAGGAAAAATCCTATGAAATTTAGGATTAAACTGAATGAATTCTATAGAGACTCTTACATAGAAAGAACACTAATAGCAAATAATAAGCTTTTATAGTCCATATGAAATATCCAGCAAAATGCTGTAGCAGGAATATAGTTTTCTATTAAATTCTACAGTCTGCTTCAAGAAAGCAATAGAAATGTTTTCATTTCCATAAGGGAAACTCCTGCCCTCCTGCTCCCACACTGCTGAGTGGCTGTGGACAAAACCCACATTACTATTCAGTATCTCAGGTCACAGTTCTTTTTCGCTCTTTGATCTTGTCTTTAGCAGGCCACATCCATCTGCAAGCAGAACTTTCTCTTCTTTTGAATGTCTCACCGTAACTTTAATTTAGGTTTGGCAAGAAAATACTATTTTCCAAACGTCCTCTATCGCTGTTGATAGCACTAACAATTTGCAGGTTACCAGGATTTATCAGTAGTCACTACAGTAAAGAAGAGATTTGGTGAGATATCTATGTAATCAAAATAATTTGCAGTAATTCTTCAGTAGGTCACAACAAGGAAGGATTCAAATCATCTTTGAACATATATTGCAGGAGTTATAGCTAAGCTCATCATTTCATCTCCTTACCTTAGATTCATTTTATGGTCAAAGCATAGGGAAGGATTTCTAGAATAATGAGTTTTTGCTGAAGATATTAAGTATTGTCACTTAAAGACAATCACAGTGGGTCAGCCTCCTGAACTGACACACTGCAGCCACATGTTCACTAGACTCAGTAACAAAGAAAGGAAGAGAAGAACCTATGGCTGATGATGGAGGATGGGACAAAGCAGACTTTCCTTTCTTAACAGAAAGTCATTTAATCATTTAAACTTTCTGGTCAAGCCCTGCTCTAACTGGACACTGGTTATGAACTGAACAGGATGCTCTGAAGGGTCTTAGAATCTCTTACATGTGGAACATAATCACAGGGATTTAGGAGTATACTCATGGTTATGTGACATCATGAATGTGTTCATGTTACAACATAATGTCATGTAGACATTAATTTAGTTTTTAATAGAAGCCACTACACAAATAAGAATCAGGTCAGCTGTTGCAAGCTGTATTTTTCAGCTCTGGAAACATTTTATTCTATAAAATCATGTCTGTTCCACATAAATTCTTTTGCGTTTGCACCATTTATTTGAAGGGAGTCCTGCTCTTAGGGGTAATGACGAAACAGGTACCTGTATGTAGAAGTTAAAAAAACACCTACATTTGACCGAGGAGTCATAGACACGTGGTTTAGAAAGGCATTCTAATGTTAAAAATGCAGTAACATCTGTGTGAGATTTGACTATTCCTTGCCCCAAACCTTTTGTAGTGGCAGAGTAAAAGCAGCTCTGACCCTAACCTGAACAAAAATCCATCTAGCTGACCTTTTCTATTACGTGTCTTTCTCAATTTTGGCATCTCATGACAGCAATAACATGAAAATTATCTTCATCTCCTGCCACTTCTTGACAAGCATCCTAGAACATCTCCCAAGAGATGTTGTAAGTTCACTGATGAATAATAGTAGTAATGATGATCTAATAAAGGAAAACCACTTAGATCACCAGTGTATGTGTATGTTGGTCTCCTAGAGGAGTGAAAATTAGTTGAATGACTGTCCTAAAACTGCAAAGGATCTGTACTTACATTTCTTTTTTATCCAAATCTGGACTTTAATGTAAATTTTGATTGTACAAGAGTGAACAAAATAGTGTATTAGAATACATCTATTTAAAAATATGAGCTCCTTCTTTATAGCTGTAAGCAGTCACTCCTCACAACACATTGGAATTTGACATGCTTACTTTGTGTCTCCAAAGTCAACCCCAGATCATGTGTCAGTTGTATAGTATTTTTTGACAGATGGAAGTGGAGGAGTTCAAAAACCCTCTTTAAAGAAAAAAAAATTTCTTTGTTTTTCAGTCAAAATAATCACACAAAATTAAATAATAATGAGGACCATAGTTAAAATAATCAGAAATGTCTTTCTTGAAAGTACTTCTTTAAAAAGTCTAGTAATATTTGGGATAGCCTTTCTGAAATAGAATTAATCATTAAGTTCTCTTTGCCATGTATCTTTTGTAGTAAATAGGATGGTGGGTTGTTTCTTCCTCACATACTATCTTAATAAAAGAATTCTTTACAGTTTTATTCATTTTATTATTCATGTGCTGGACTGAGTTTAAATTAGGATAGAGGTAATCTGAAATCAAAAGAAAACTCTCAGGTTACAAACTGAACCATTCTCTCCTTCCTTGCCATGTGGTTGTTTTTTGCTGATGCAAGATGTGTTATCCAGCTATCACAGTCTTTTCCCACTAAAGACTGATAACTAAAAATGCTGCACTAGTCATTATCTGTCAGGTATGCCTATGGATGACCACGGCCTTGTCTCTGATCCGTTCTTATCCCAATTAAGTTTGTATCTCTGCCAGCTAGTCTTGTTTTGCCACTCAGAAAGAATCAAAGAACCTGAATGATTTCTTGATTATTATAGATTATTGAACCCCTTCCAACCTACTCATGCTGAAGGCTGTACTTGAAGAAGACAACTCAGAAGCCAAATGCAAATGAGATACAGTAGGAACTGTTCTTTACAGAACTGTGCAATTTTACCAAGAGCCCAGCAATATTGTTTTGATTTGGAATGGAGGCTACAGAGCTGGTTTAGGAAACCACCTTTAAAGAAGCAAATAGTCATAACTAAAAAAGTGCCTTTTCCTGAAACTTTTCTTCTACAAATTTGCTTCTTCAGCCTAGCAAGCCAATAGTCCTAGGATGCACCAAACTCAAATTTCAAATACTCATAAGTCTCTGGCCAGTTAGTGGTTAATAATAATACAAGTTTAAGACACAGAAAGATTTTTTTCCCCCCTTGGTTTCCTCAGTTTATTGCTCCTTACGCATTATTATCTCAGTCATTTATCAAATATGTCAAACATAATTGTTCATCCCAAGAAAAGACATTTAGAAGAATGTACTAAGTAGGAGTTAATGAGCAAGGTTAAGGACTTCAGGTTTTTTATTGGTCCTATGGTGACTCAGGTACAAAAGCATGATTGAATTTGTTGCCTTACTTCCAATAAGTTCATACTATTCTATACCATATATTTGATTGTCATTTACATTACCTTCACTGTGCAAAGGGATCTAGGCAGAAGTGAAAAGCACATCCCAAATTGCTAAGTGCCTGCTTCGGGATGTCATATGAGGTGGAGTCTAGATACCTATGTGGAAAAAGATTAAAAAATCAAGATAGTACTAAAAATCTGGAGAAAGCAGTGGGATGTAAACAGAAGTGAAATTATTTCTCAATTATCAGCCAGTGTGGATGTTGGGGTGTCCAGAACGGGGTTTTCAGAAACCTCTTGCTCCCAACCAGTTATTCAAGGGAACAGTATCCTGCATCATACCACGGATCTGATTGGCATTACTTCATTAATTAGGAAGGAATTTTTCCTATTGAACTAAACTAGCAGTAGAAATCTGTCATGTTCCTTAGGCAATGAAACTCGTGTGCACATACTGTGTGCCTGCATCTGTCCTATCTCTGGCTCTGATAATTTTGCGCCAATTTTTAATCACTTTGGCAGCAGCAGTGAGGTCTCAAAATTTCTTTAAGGTTGGGCAGCTGAGTAGAGGGGAGACAACATGAAGCAAAGGGCTGTCACACAGAAGTATACTGTCAAGATATAGGTTGACAAACTCCACTAGTTCCTCGCATTTCTCATGACTTTGGGAAGGTTGAATCCAGATGATGGTAGTAACTTTTTCCCAGATTAATAACAGGTCCCTTAAAATATTAGCTGTTTGCAGCTGTGAAAGACTGAAAGAGCTATTTCCAGAAGAAGGTGAAGTGCATATTGGAAAAAGGATACACAAGGTTCAATGTACCTTACAAAATTAGAATCAAAATAAAAATGCTCACACCTAGGTACGGATGTGTTCAGAGATTTTAATTCACCTGCACAAATGCAGACACAACATTACTGTTTCAGATGTACCTGAATATCTGAAACAACTATGTGAATTTAACAGATCTTGAACAGGACCTAGAGGAGAAAAACATAGGCTGGGGAAGTCATGGCCAAGAGACACACTAGAGCCCCTGTAAAGCGGTAGACATGCATATTTTGACAATTTAATAGTGTTAATGGGCTGATCTACTGATTTTACATAGGTGTATTTTGGGTGAGCCGAAAGCCTTCTTTAACTCCATTGACTGCATTGACTAAATTGCCATTGAGATTAGTGGGAACTTAGACACATAGACAGTCAGATACACAGACACCTACATTATAGACCTTAATCTGTGAGCTGGATCCTGGATCCCTTCCAGCATCTCTATTTCCTAACTCTTTAAACAAAGGCCAATGAAGTGATCAGCAATGAAGCAAAGACTGTCTACCCAAATGGCAGAGTTAACCCATGCTGGGTGTGTTAAATGCTTGAAATGAGAGGAGTGGGCATGAACTTTGAATTAATGAAATTGTGGCCTGATGCTTAAAATCTACCTGCTGCAGATGATGTTCAGGTAACAAGTCTATCTAGTTTGTTGTGGTCACTTCTTGGGCAAGCAACCCCTGCTTCATGCTGTATTCACATTGGATGTGCTCTACATGGAAAAATAAAAGGGGGATATTTTGTCTTCTAGCTTTCTCTCCCCTCAACTATTCTCTCTTCTGTCCCATCCTCCCAGGCTCTTTCTGCTATGTTTCACTGTATAACTACGTGACACAAGAGGTGTAAAGATGCAATAAGGAAGAAAGAAAAAGGGTTTCCTTCATGAAAATGTGCGAGCTGGATTGTGAATTCATAAATTCATGATTGATATCAAACAAGAGTAGTCAGCTAATCAGATCAAATCCTTGGATGAACACTATTCCCATGCAGGCACTAGTAAATACACGACTTCAACTGTCTCATAAAGCCAACTGTTCAGTTCTTTTCTAGACTTCTGCATAGAAAAATATATTTTTTAGTGCAATATAGTTACAGTCAATATTTTTATTTTAGCTGGTTTTGCACATATTCTTATTTCTATCTTGGGTTTCCATAATCGTGGAATCATAGAATTATAGAATGTCTTGGGCTGGAAGAGACCTTAATGATCATCTAGTTGCAACCTCATAGCATGGACAGGGACATCTTCCACTAGACCAGGTTGGTCATAGCTCCATCTAGAATGAAAATACTTTGTTAAATATCTGGACATGTGATCTTTGATTTCATATAAAAGTAGGTTTTGAAAATTTTGTTGTTGTTAAATAAGAAAGAATGTACAGTAAATGGCTTTTATTCCTCTGTGAAAGAAATAAGGTCCAGGGAAGACAATTTTACAGTTTACACATACAAGTACATGTTAAGAAGTCTAACACCTAAGACATTGGAGATTTTTGTTAGATTACAGAAAAAAAGTCTTTCCTGGTCCCTACTTTGCTGAGATTAATTACGACACTGTTGTTCATCTTTTCACTGCATTGTAATAGAAGCAGTACTTTTCCACTATTTTTTCTGCTCTGCTAATCTTGAAGACTGAGGCAAAACCCACTAATTCTCTTCCTGGTTAAATCAAACTACAATGAAATACTTCCTCAGTGACTCAAATAAGTCTTAAAGGAAAAGACAGTAAAGGAAATTTCAGGCATGCATCCTTTAATTTCTGGTTTCCTGATACCTTGCAGTAGATCCAAAGTGACTGCAGCACTGCCCACAGAGTAGGACCCTTAAATAAAACATCATAGTCCTTTAAAAGTGAAAGTTTTGTGCAGGGAGGGGACAGAAACATATGAAGGACCAATACAATAAAAGATGCAACAGTCAGATCACTGTTCTGATTTTTTAAAAAGTTTTTCAGAAGGTCTTCACAGCCTTGTTTTGGAATTTAGATTGCACTGTTGTAAAACACACATGGATGGATGGCTGAAACTGTGGTCTGCATACACTAGGTGAAATGTATCTATTGACTTACAAGCTGGCTGCATGTGTCAAAATGCAATCCGGTATTTTTGTAATAATAGCTAGCAGTCATAGTTGTAAATTATTTATGGAGACTATTCAGTGCAAACAGGTTAGTGCACACATCCTCTTCAGCTTGACTGCCCTGGTTTTAGATCACTCAGACATTCAACTCCTTAGAGATCTGCTCTTATCATTGCAAACCCTAAAAAGGTACCAAAACTGCAGTCATTTCAGCAACTCAAAGCAGCTCAGCCATTTGCTAAAGTTCTACCTCAAGGTTCAGTGAATAAACACCATTTCTGCCCACCTCTTTCACACCCACCCTGGCCCTGGCTGTGTAAGTTAATACCAGACATGAAGAGAAATCGATCTCTGGAGCTGAGGCTCCAGTGTGCTTCACTATCTTTGTGCAGAAACATGGAAGAATGTACATAGCAAAGGCCACCGATGAGCTTAACATAAAGTGACATTTCACTAATGCTGTGTTTCAGAACACAGTGAAATGACAGCCACCCGAAGAATACTTTGGTTAGATTTAAATGAGGACAGCACCCTATTGCAATGCATTACACTGATTTTCCTATGCACCGGGGTATTCAACTGCATTAGAATTTTGTCCTCGCCAGTCCACTTCAAGCAACTGCAACTACTCTACACAAAAGACTAGGAGTTACAGAATTTTGTATTTAAACAACTCAGTGCCAGACAGAACTAATCCATCACATACAGAAAAATCCTAGGACTTGACTGCTCTGACAGACACAGTATGTCAAAATATTTAATGTGTATTAGTCACTCTCTAGGAAGAGTTTAGCTAGAAAGAGCTTTGTAGTGACTGGTTTTACCACAAAATATTTCTGATAGTTCTGAACTTGTGACACTGATCCAATTTAGCTCTGCTTGGCCATTAATTTGTAAATGGAATAAAAGTTTATAGTAAATTAATAGCACTGACCTCTACAAGTTATGCACAAATTTTCTCGTGGGCAGTTTTGTCAACCACCATCTTCTGCCTCATTCTCAGGAATTTGGATTTAGGCCTTTACCATCCACAACATTAGGCAAAGAGAAGATTCTAACTGTCTAGGCTGCAGAAAGAGAAAAAGGGGACAGTAAACCTGTACAAAGACAACAGACACCATTTCTCTTCAGTCCTTTAGCCTCCTTGCCTGGCTGTTGTGCAGTTTATACCGCCACCAATTGCTGCAGCATGGGTCCCCTTGGGCCAAGAAGAAAGTTCCTGTCCACATATAAGCAGCTGCTTACAGACTAGCCAAAAGTAACTCCAAGGCATCGTCTCAATGAGAAACTTGCCTGGGGCTGAGGAGATTAAGCAACTGAAATCAGCTCTTCCTACTCACTCACAACTCAGACCTCTTCTTGTCACACAGCTAAAGTCTCTGGGGGAGAGTACAGGGCTGCTAATGCTCATCCTCCCCAGGGAATTTGTCTCCAAATCTCACATAATTTCCTATGTGGATAGGAAAAAAAAAGTGCTTTGTCAAGGACATGGCATGCACCCACGAAGGATGGAAGTGTGACATGCAGTAGTGTCAGTTAAAATGTGATACTGAGTTAACATCTCCCGTGGCATGATAACAGTCCTGGGTTTCAAATGGACCCCATAGCAGGACGTCAAAGCCTATACATGCCAGAAACTATCATTACATTCACTCTTTCCTTTTTTTCCTCTTTTTTTTTTCCTGGTCCTATCAATAAAACTAGATCACTGAGAATATCAGTCAGAAATTCCGGCTGGAAACGCACACAGTTAACTCTAACTTTCCTCTGTATTACAGACTTAATATAGATGAGACAAGGCGAAAAACCTAAAAGCAAAATCAGAACAAAAACCCCACAGAAACAGATACATTAAAAAAGTTATATATTTAAAATTTATAGTTACTGAAATATAATTATAGAATTGTCCAGTTAATGACAGCTGAAAAGTAAACCTAATGCCGCCCTGAATATATTTTGCAGGAGTACGGGAAGGATTCCACAAATCAGAGACATTTTCTGGGGCAGATTTCTGGCATAATTACAGAATCACAAAATAGATAAGGTGGGAAGGGGCCAGAGTGGGTCATCTGGTCCAATCTCCCTGCTCAAGCAGGGTCATCCCAAAGCACATTGCACAGGACTGGGACCAGATGGGTCTTGAATATCTCCCGTGAGGGAGACTCCACAATTTCTCTGGGCAATCTCTTCCAGTGTTTGGTCATCCTCACAGTGAAGAAGTTCTTTCTCATATGAAAACTGGAACAAGTAACATCAGAAATAAAAACTCAAAGTGTTTTTCCTCATTCCTACACTGTTCAGCTTTCATTATCAAACCAAACACACTGAATCTGTATTTCCAGTTAAGCATACAATTCCCACTGCCTGTCTGTTTATAGCTCTGTGTCAGACCCAAAATATCTCAGCATGGGGAAAAAGCTCAGTACAGGAGTGTGTGAATTCAGATCATACCGCACAAATCCTTATTGTGAGTATAGCCCCCCCATGGGTCTCAGTGCTAAATTATCTGCAATCTTTCTTTAGAAAATGGAGAGACACCAGCATCTTCTGAGGGACATTTATTGCACCTGAGAAAGTAGCAGAAATGAATTTCCTTCTGCAGGCATCAGAGGGCAATTCAGTCCATGTATTATCTGGAATTGCTTTTGGAGCTGCCCACATTTTTCTGTCCCTACAGCAGGATATTTCAGTGACTAACATAAACTGGAATTGTTAAAGGCTGAAGTTAGATATGAACATTTCATCCTGGTGATTCAACGTGCATGAATGGAAATACTTTATTTCAACAGAGATGGGCCATTTTATTCGTGTTCCAGTTTTGAATTTATCTCATGTATTTTTATTTTAAAGCGAATTCCTTTGCAATTGCAAAATTAGAGATACTTAAAGTGTTTTGAAGATCAACTTCAGCTTTTATATGAGAGAAATTATTTTGTAGCTTCTTTAGACTACTGTACTTTATTATTTTTTAAATTTTACAATACATGATACTGCAATTGAGTATAACTTTTTAACTGAATTTCAGTGTTTTTAAATACAGCAATTTTTTGCAAAATTAATGGCCTGCTCTTACTCATCTCTAACTAAGTAGCAACAAATAGAGACACCTAAATAATTTCCTTACCCTCAATATTTAGGCTGGCTTTATAAACTCTAGAACATATTGAACATTTATGAGGCAGATGCTTGGCAATGTTTAAAAATGGTACCATAAAAGGAAAGAGTTCTTCATATGGGATTTTTAAAATTAGATAAGTTTAAGTAGTGCTTATAAGGTTTATTAGCCCTCTCATAGTGAAGGTATAATATAGGCTCACCTAATTGTAATGTCTAAAGACCAGTTTAAGAAAAAGAAAAAAATCCCCAAACACTGACAAAAATATTGAAAATGTGGAAAATTTAAGACAACTCAAATGTTATCTCCATAGGCTACTTTCAGTCTAAGTACTCAGCCCCTCATGTTCAATAGCATTTTCTGGATATAAAAATATATGTGTATATATACATGTGTATCAGTACTCATGTATGAAGGTCTAGGCTCGTATATGATAATTAAATCTTTTGGTTGCTTTCCTCTTTAGCACAAGGAATTTATATTACATTGAAGCAAGACCTTACAGCAATGCTAATGCAGAAAGCTAAAGAGGTTAATATCCTCAGTAGACAGTATCATTTCATCAATAAGAGAACTATTCAATGACCCTGTATTGGAGTGAACTCAGCATAATCAATTAGCTTTGTCAAGTAAACAGATCTGTCCCTTTGGCTGCTGTGTAACTTGATATTTCTTCCTGTTCTTAGCGACTCCGTGAATGGGGAAATAAAATACCCTGAAATTATACCAGCCCTGGCTGAGGGAAGAGAGCTATTTAAAAAACTGCTTCACTGAAAGTGTCTGTCATTCTTAATCAGAGGTTTTTGTCTTCCAGCAGAGAAGGGCAGTAGGACAGACCTTCGCCCAGCACCACAGAACGCTTAAACAAAAACAGTATTTTCCATGTTTAGATGAATTAGATGCAAATCAGTTGGAAAGCAAAAGAAAATAAATAATGTGCCCTGCACCACTTGACATAGCCGACTTGAGTAATTATCTTCACAATTTACCATCCTTTGCTTGCTTTACCATTTTTCTTTCTCTTCTCCTTGTTTTGGTTTTTAAAGAAATAATAATGTAATTACTATAACACTAATTTGAAAGGAATGATTTCTATACACTTAGCAGGCTCTGAGACAAAATCTATGATAGGTCATGAAACAATGGTCTCAGACTGGACTCGTGTAGTTTGCATTATGAAAAAAAGGATGGGAAGGAGAGATCATTACTCTGCATAATTAGCAGGCTTAATTAAAAAATGGCCTGAGATATCAGCTGTAGCATCAGCTCAACAAACCCCCTAGGGCTTGTTCATAGATTCTGCTGCTCTCTGATTATACCAGTATGAATCTAGAAATAGCCACTTGGAATCACTCTCTCAGATGGGCATTTGCTAAGTGCTCATACACTGTTATTAAATCGGTTTGTTTGGCACAATTTTGTAAAATGATACAGGCTTTTAGACCTTTAGCAATTTGAAAAGAAAGCACAGCTAGCAAGGTAGAGTAATTCACTCTGTGGCCTTTCAGTGTTCCTCCTTTTTATTAAATGAAGGCCTTCAGAAATGTATTTGTCCAAATTTTTCAAGTTCTATAAACCCTAATCCATTTGGATTTTTCAAACAAACCCAACTATGAAAGCTTTAAAAAATTAAATCACCTCAGGTTTGAATATCTACAACTCAAATAAAAGTGGACTGCAATTTGAATTTCTTTGTATACCTTAGATTTGTGATAGTCACATAAAACCATATTTAAAGCTTAACACCTCTCTTCTGGTTTTATTTTTGCCCATGATGGATGAAACATGATGCTTCCTTCAGAGGTATAGTAAAATCTTTCTAGCACACCCCTGACCATGTAAAGAGGCCATTTATGTGAGACAGAAAACAGTTTTTGCAGAATAAATTGGTGGATAGATAGCAGTTAGGAACAGAAGCAGACATGTTAGGGATGCAAGATTTTCCCGTGTCATTAAATTAAACATTGGTTTGATCTGGTCAGCACATAATTGTCCAAAGTGGAATGTCACTAGAGCACAAGAGCTAGCAACCTGATCCAGTGGAAGGTGTCCTTACCCACATCAGGGGGGTTGGAACTAGATGGTCTTTAAGGTCCTTTCCAGCCCAAACTGTTTCATGATGATTCCATGATCCTGTGATGATTAAAAGACAAGTCCCCTTTGATAGGTACATGCTGGCAGTTAAAAAGCAAACTTGGGATGATGTCAGAAAGGCAGACCACTAATGTACCTTTTCAAAGGACTTCTGTAGGCTGATTACGGGGGAGGTTTTTATTGTTATTTCTGTTATTTTTACCTATTTTATAAAGCTTACTACTGTAAGAAGAAAACCAGAGATGCTGTTTATTTAACAGTAAAGATGACTTTGAGTTCTTTCCTGCAAAATGTCTGGGGCTATGAACAGGCAAGAAATAGGTTCAAATCCCTCAGACCTAGCCTGTGACCGGGGGCACTCTGACAGCCCACTGGAAATGGGAGAACTTCCATCACCCTGGAGCAGGTTGGACACATCACCTGTCCATGAGACTGCCCATCAGCCCTGGAGATAGGGCACTCCCATCATCACTGCTCTCATGCATCAGGAACCTGTCCTCTCTAGAGGCCCATCTAAGTACAAATCCTATTAAGATATTTAGATAATATGGTAAGATGCTTCTTTTTATGCTGAGCCCTTCGAGGTGATTAGACAGGGAAATCCTTGCTATCTATTCAAGAAGGTTTCTGGCATGTTTAATGTCATGGGAACATTTTTTTTTGTTTGTTTCTTTAGGTTACAGATATCCTCCTAGGAACTTATCTATCAGAAGAAGGAGGAACTAAGGAGCGTACGTGTCTGTGGGGAACAGACAAAAGTTTCTATTCCATGAGAGAATACTGAACCAACAAAGTCCTGAAAGGGAACAAAATATCTCACGTGATATATTCTTTACTGTCGAGTACAAATAGTGTGCTATTCAGCAGGAATAGCAGAGATTCCCTATTCCTAACTGAAAGGCATGAAGGAAAAGTAAAAATCACCAAGAAACATGACTGAAGAATAAATCAATATGAGGTGATAGGTCAACAAGCAGCCTGCTGGTAATCTGCCAAACAGTATTTAATAGGTCCATTTGATATTATTCACAATTTTTAAAAAATTGTGTCAGACAGAGAGACAGATGCAGTGATACAGCATTTTTGTCTTGGTGAGAGAAAAAGCTTTGTTGAGAAACATACACTGATCTAAAAGTAGTGTTTATCCCTAGAGCATCGACACCCCTTGAGGGTTAGCCATTATTGCAAATGCAATGACAATCTTTCAATACAGACAAATTAGCTGTTTTCTAGAGAGCTAATTCAGTTCTTTAAGTTACATTAATTTATCACAGTTTAATTACTGCTAAAATTATACTAATTCAAATTAGAGGTGGCAGTCATGTAACACATGTTGTTGGATACCTCGTGTGAATTCTTGAAAAATAATGTTTGTTCTGTTAGAACAGGGTGCATTAATTTCCAACTACAAGGATGTGCTCATTTGACAAATATTTTTAATAGCTGCTACATAAAGTAGTTTCTGTTGTTTTCTGTCATCACCCCGCTATTCAGACTTTTCCATAAGCTGTGGTTTAGTCTTTTCTCTGGGATGGAGAGTGTTTCTCGGCATTTTTAAACTTGTGTTTAAAACTGTTAAGTTTTCTTTAATTAAAATACTGCTCTAATTACAAGGCAAAGAAATTACAAGGTAAATTAATAAAACTAAAAACACTTCAAAAATATTTTATTAACTCAGATACATCTATATTTCCCAGATGGGACAGGATCAGTATTCCAAATGTAAAAGGCTTGACTTAAAAAAAAAAAGCAGATAAGAAAAGCATGGAAACCAACCATAAAATGCCAGGAGAGTAAACAGCTGACACATACATAAGCTCAATTTAGAAGGATAAAAAATGAGTAGGAGAGGAATAGACCTCCTGGGTCAGCACAGATACTTGTGTTATGAGCCTTTTGACAAGTGGATCAAGTTTCTGTTCTATAACTACTGAGGCTTTCCCCACCAGTATTTGTGCTGAAAAGCTGTGCCAGTGTCCTGTTTTAATGTGTGAACTTTCTCTAAATTCCAGCTAAGCTCAGCCTGAGCGACTCTCCGTGCACATTTTCTTTAGAAAACACTGTCCTTTGCATCAAACAGGTCTCCCTTACCAGTCCTCCTGATACACCTAGAACAATATTTTCCCCTTTCATCTTCCTAGTCTTTGTTCATATTTGCTTTTCTATATTCCCCTGATTGCACTAACAGAATGACTCGCACTTGTAACTGGCTGAATTCTTCTTTCTTAAAACTGGGGGAACCAGAATTGCATTTGATATTTCATTTCTCTCACAAGTACCTTGTATAGATGACCCAACAGCTCTTTTTCCCTGTGGGGAATATCTCTGCCACATACTTGCTTGGCTTTGTCCCAGGGAGGGCCAGCTGGTGACTCTCAGACATTGAGCAATCAATCAGCAGCACACAGATCTTTAGTCTCAGTCTCTCCCATGTGGTGAACTCACAGCTTGTAGTTGAAGTTCTTCTTATCAGCCACCCCATGAATCACTCCATTTTGCTCCACTGAACTGAAGAACTCTAAAACTTAAATGCAACATTTTTAACCTGTGTGTTTCAGGATAGGCATTAAAATCCACATTTAATAAGGAAATTAGTGGGGTCTCTGATGAACGCATCTGATCTAAAGCCTAATGATTTCTAGGTACTCAGATGCTGACTTTCATAAAGAAAAAATATCCAACTCTCTTTGTTCTTCAAGTCATAATTTAGAATTCTATGCTACAAACTCAAGTGCAACGTACAGCCATTTTTTTCACCCTTTGGAACATTGCTTATCTTTATTTCTTCAGATGTCTGCTCTCTAAATCATAAGAAAAAATCTGCATAAGAAACCTCTAGAAAGTTCCAGAGGCAATCTTTTGTCCATTAAATCTGTCTGAGATGAGCTCACCTGCATACATTCTTAATGCACCACAATAAGTCCAAAGACTTGGGATTTGAAGTAACTAGATTAAGAAGAGCAATGGCTGAAAACAAAGTTATTGAGAAAAAAATGCCTGGTTTTGGTTCAGATTTTTTTCTTAGTATATCTCCAAACTTTAGCCATTTAAAACCTATTCATGTTATCCTAGATGGTTTTCTAGGGTGCTTCTATAACCAATGGAGAGAGACTTCTTTGTCCTTCCAGCCTAAAATAGGTATTTAAGACAGATAGCATTTAATGTTTCATGATTCATTTTTCCTATATTTAAATTGTCTAGAAGTTCATATCTTTCTTCATTGGCTATAAAAGGAGTGTGTCCAATTAGTACAGACCTTCATGAGTAACTTGGGGACAGGCAAGATAGACAAGATGAACCTCAATCTTTGATCTAATACATTATTTGAAATAGGAATGGTAATTAAGGTCCGTGGTGGTGCTTTTCAAAAATCCAACCTTCCCCTTTAATGAAGCAAAATAGCTTGAAATGAAACAAAGAAAAATGAGCTAAAATAGCAGTCTCTTCAAATGGCCAAGGAAGAGAGACTTGGAAAATGGTGAGCCATTTTGAGAAGGCAAATCTATAAATTAGGCACTCAGAGAATTCAGTAAGTGTGAATATAAATGAAAAAAATAAATGTTAACAACTTGAAAGTCAGAGACAACTTCCCTTAGTGAGAAAAATCATCAGACCATTAACTGAAAATTACAGCTCTGCAGGATCTGGGGGGCTCAAAGTGAGACGTAGATCTATTAAGTATTAAGGAGAAAATCTAGGATGTTTCTTTCAAGATGAAGTATGAGAGGTATTTGGTATATCAAGGATAGGTTGTTCTGTGGGCAAGTATTAGTTGCTCCTGGTGAGTCACTGGTAGCTATAAATGCTTGTTTGAAAGTGTTTTAAGTCATTGGGGCAGATGCTGTTAGGGTAGTATTCACCTTGACCCCAATTTAGCCTTCCAGAAGTAATCAGTTTTAGGCTAAACTGTGTCTACTTCCATGAGTGAGTGGGAGAAGGAGAGAAAGATTTGATCATTTGCAAAAAAACTTACTACCTATTTAATTTAAAGATTTGAGGAGATCACAAGTGTAAGATTCAAATACAACTGGTTTTGTCTTTGTTGTGAGGTTTGAGGTTGCTTAAAAGAACTGACTAAAACCAAAAGAGAGACCATAGTGCAGCCTGAGGGGGGTGATGCAGCACCAGTCTCAAATCTACATGATTAACTAACTGAATCCCATCAAATTTTATAAGCTCCTGAGCCCCTTCAAGCATAGGAATCACACCTCCTAACTCACTGTTGTAGGCACCATCCAAGATCATAAGGCACCAAGGAACTTTTGAAAAAAATTATTACTTCAGTTTTAGAAATTCCTCTGATTGTGATTATAAATTTCTTCCAAAGGATTATTTTTAGAGTTTACTTTTACCTGAGCTACTTATTTTGAGAAGTTTTATTCGAGGATACAATTATTTATTTCAAACAGAACAACCTTTCTGTTGTTGGTAATAACAATAGCATTATCAACAAATACGATAGAGATGGATATAGTAATATTAGTGTCTGATTTCAGCTACACTAAAGATATTGGCAAACTTCCAATTAAAGGAGGGGGGAAAAAAAGGATTCATTAAGATTTTACATCCAGACTCTTCCTCTGGCTTGAGTCTCACAGTCCAGCCACTCCTGTGAATAGCAAGGAAATGTTTTGTTTCGCAGGATGAACCATCACCTCTGCATCCTGCAGCCAGTTTACTGATGCTCCTGATGTTGCTGCAATTTCATCAATCTCCAGTGCCTCTGCGCAGTATCAAGTTAGCAGAAGATGTGTCAAGGGGCACACACCAAAGCTCTGTATGCCACAATTAGGAAAATCTATTGCACTCTAAAAACAAAGCCACTGCTGCACAAGGTCACCACACACTAATAACAGCAACTCTGTGCCTCTGGAATTTATGAGGAAAAATCTTCCTCAGAAATACTTGGGTGAAAATCAGTAACTTGTATTCCATTACTACCATGGAAAATGTAAAGATACTAAATTAACTGCATTTACAAGAATGGTCTTTTTGTTTGCTACAATGTGTTCATGCATGAAAATCTTGAAGCAAAAATTAATGTAGTAGATAATTTTTTGTTACTAACACACGACCGGTGGAAATGCTGAAGAATCAAATTCTCAAGTACCCATAAATGGGTATGAGAAACTTCATTTCAAGGTCTACTTCTGACTAGTTTTTTGTTTCCTCTTAAAATAAGTGGCATTTTTTCCTCTTTGGGAACCCAGAATTTGCAATACTAAATTAGTCCACAGGTGCATTATATCCTCCTCTAGGCTTCCCACAGTGATGTTGTTACAAGAAGCAAAGATTGCCATAACAGGCACTAAGTTCATTACACAATGCTGGTTATAAAAAAATCTTTGTGGTTGCCTCAGACAAAATTTGTCTTTTAACATGAATAAGAAGCACTATTTATTTTGAAGACTTCTTGACATTTGGTCTGTTTTATGCTTACAGTAGTCATTTATTGCTCTGTCATGCTGAGGACACGTGTCACAATCCTCACTATGGCTTATGGTACCTTGGTGATCTGTTACACAACATCACAAGTATCTCTCTTGTGTAATTATTTCCTCGTTCCTTTCCTCAGTGGAAAAGATTTTGCAAATTATTTACATACATACATGTATCTATTATTTATATTTGTGTATTTTTAGATTCGTAGATTTTTAACTACACAAGGGACTATTGTAATCATCTAATGTGACCTCTTGCACAACACCGTGATTCCTTCAGGAAACCCAGCAAGCTAAGCTGTAGCTTATTCTTTAGCAAGACATCTACTCTTGTTTTAAAGACTGCATACAAGAATGTACCACATTCCTAGGTAGATATGCTGTACTGTGTGTATTTACATTAAAAAGAAAGATTTTTTTTTTTAATTTTATTTGGAACTGAAAGCTAAAAATGGAAACCACTAGGCTTTTCCACAGAAGATTATAGACAATCCCAAGGTGCCAAGCAGTGCAATAAAAAGTTCTTACTGTGGTTAAAGTGTGAAACACTTGCAGTCAGAGCATTGCAAACTGCAAATGAGAAGCAAAAGCATGAATATAAACATTACTTTTCAGAAGGGCAAGCATAGCATGTGGCAGGCAGGACTTGCTCACTATATTAGAGAAGTTATACATTACTGACCTTGACACCAGTGGAAACTTCTTCAAGGCACAGAATCTTCTAACCATTTGAACTGTTCAAACATATTTTAAACCAGAAAAAATCCACAACATGTTGTGAAAATCATATCCTCTGCACATATGGAGTCCAATCTCCTGGCCAGATTGAGTTCAGAGTGTGCAGTGTGAACACAGAAGTGACTTTTCCCATTTGTGGATACAGATATTTCATCAACTGACAATATCTCTAAGGAAACACCTTAAAATATTAAGGTTATGCAGTCTTTTTATATGCCATTTTAGCCTGGTTTTCTTCATCCAGTTCTGTGGCAGCTGTGTTCTTGAACTTCAAGATGTAGCAGAGGAGAGGGAGTCTTTGTGTGGACAGGCACTTATGCAGACTCTCTCATATTTTCACAAAGTGAGAATAGCCTCATCCTTGCTGTTGGCTTGGTCTGCATAGACACATTAATTGTTCTTGTGACAATACTTCACTTTTCTCCAACACATGAGCTCTAAGGAGATAAAAAGCTAGATATGGCAAGTTGCTGTCAGACATAGGGTACAACTGTCTTCAAAAATGACAGTGATGAGCACAGCCCTTTGGCTTCACATACTGAATTGTGATGCTCTGCAGAAGTTCAACTGAATAAGCTCTGAGACATCTAGCAGGGAACTAACTGTAAAGGAACTATCCTTTGCAAAAGAAATAAGATCGATCTTTCTAACCACAATTTTCTAAAATTACTACTTTTTTTTTTAACCCAAGTAGAAATGTCAGATAAGTGCAACATGCCCCTCCACTGTAGGACTTCTGAAATTCCACTCCACCAATACTTTGATTGAAAAGGAAAACAAAAAAAAAAAAATCAGCACCTACAGCTGTGGAGAATAAGAAAAATGTCTTAATTTTAAAAGAAATTTATGCTCTGCTAGATATCCTTCTCCAAGTACAGAAACCAAACTTCAGGAACCCAAAGAATTCCAGTATCAACCAGTGCTGATATCCTAAAGTTGAAAGCAAAATCAAAATAAGGACATATTTTGACTTCTGAGGACAATAATAATCTTAGCAATAAAAATAACAGCAGGTAGACTATTATACTGAAGATCATATCCTACAACTATATCAACTCCATCACTACTTGAAAGATAAATTAAAGGGATAGTGATGACTAATTTCTGGTGATCTTAGACAGATAAATATCATTTCTTCTAAAAGCAAAGAGAAGATTTTGTGACAGCCAAATGTACATTTAATCTGAAACCTCCAAGTTAAACTGTGATACTTGGGATTTTGAATCTTAATTGCTAATAGGGAGAGAGGAAAGCTGTTTAAACTATTTTTATTCAGTGAATTAAACCAATACATCTCAGAGACTACACAGATTGCAAGACTCTACTGAGAAAATATTATGCAGAAAATTTCAAGAACTGTAGCAAACATTGAAAAATCTTAATATTCTCACCATGCCTCAAAGCTTTGAAATTCACCCGAGGGTGTTCTATGCCTAAAACCCTGCTTCAAGATTTTTAAATATAGGAAAATAAAAACACACTTGCACAATCTGATTAGAAAATCTTTCCTGTCAAATTAAGTCCAGCATTCCTGTGTAACTAAGTTTCCTCCCTAAAATAATTAAACAAAGTCAAAGACACCACATTTTTGAGTCTTCAGTTCTAATACACTAAATTTCTTTTTTTTTTAACCCAGAATATGAATTCTGGTAATAGTTAAAAAAAATTATTATGGAACTAAATCTCAAACATCATATTAAAAAAAAAAAACAAAAAACCAAACAAAAAAACAACTTACTTTGCCAAGATATAAAAGCCATTTACTGCACATATCCTGCATGAATAACAGGTGTTTGATGAAAGTACAGTTAAATAGAGAACTTGAAAATACCCAAATGATCATGGAACAAAACTGGGGGGTTTTTTCTGCATAACTGGCTCCTCTTGGACCTCAATGAAAATTTTCTCTTTGGTGTACCATTAACATCTGCAGAGGGACATACCCCTGATTTCAAAGAAGAGTGAGTCAGAAGCAAAGTTGCCACTCAACAGGAAATTTCTAATTTAAGAATTGGATTTACACTAAATTTTAGGACAGAAATTATTGTTAAGTATTTATTGCTTATAAATATAATATATATATTAACAATTTGTAGTGTTAATATTTAAGACCTAGCTACCTTGTCTTAAAAATATGTGTGGAATTTTCACCATGTGAACCTCGATTTAAAAGCAGGGCTGAAGAGGAACTGCTTCCTATTCCAGTGGTTATCTCAGCAAAGTATGAAAGTGTTAGTAGCCTTTCATCTGGGCCACTGACAAAGTCAAGCTTGTCATCCCAGCCAGCACAGTTGTGTAAGTTCTTCCAGGGAATGATTTATGTGGTTGTTAAATGGGCCAGCAAGACAGCTGAACTGTCTGCCACTGGCTACAGAGGTGTGAAGATGGTGCAAGATTTTTGAGTTCTCCCCAGCACTGCAAGCACCAGTGCTGGCCCCATGGCGGCGAGTTGCTCTGATGTACTGAGCACACCCATCTGTAAGCGGCAGGGAAGAAACAGGCATTCAAAAGAGCAAGAATCTTTTATGTTTTTACATGATGACAGCAAAAACCATAAGGCTGCGAACTGAAGGACAAAATATTGCTGCTAAGAGCTTACTGGATTGCTAAAAGCTATTAAGAAAATGGAAGCTATTAACATCATGCCAAACAATGGTTCAATAAAGTGGCTTAATGTGAAATTGAGATACTTTGTATCACTCTAAAATGATCATACAACTAATGAACTGCAAACTTCAGCAGAAGCTGGTGTTTTCCTACCCATGTGCACAACTATGCCCTCAAAATGTGACACTTTACATAGTTGGGTTTTATGTGCAGATTTTCTGTGGTGGCACCATGTGGATTGTACACTTACACCATAAGAGTAAAGCCCTAATCCTATACTCCTTTTTCAGGGGAAAATCCTTCAAAGTCCAGTTATCAGTAAGGATCAATAATTGGAAAACTCTTAAAATCTTCAACCCATTAACCCTCAGTAAATATATGCCTTGTTCAAAGTTCAGTGTCTTTCACTATGAAGTAAACAACTAGCTTTGAAATCCCAAATAAAGGTTCCATAAGCTCTTTTTAAAGTATTCTTCATTATACTATATTTGCCAAGGCATTATCTGTGAAATGAACAATATATATTTTAATGTATGTGGTCTATATACTGAACATAATAGTAAGATGATAATATATAGTATTTATCTTTTAATATCAACTATAAATATAATATTTTATACATATCTGAAAATTATTGCAGCAAAACATTTTAAAATTTATTCTCCAAAAGAACTTCAGTTGGTTACCAAAAGGCATTTTTGAACCTGGAGGTTTTCTGCACATTGCTAAATTACTGTCTAGAAATAATAATGAGAAACAGCATAAATCAGATTTTCAGAGAGCTTTATAACATGTTATCAGTGTTAAGAGCGTATTGTTACAATCAGCCTCACATGGCTGAAAGCAATAGCAGTTTTTACTGGTTATCTCCCTTGTCAGGTCCCAGTCTAATAGTCTGTGCTCCATTCCCACCCGGAGTATTCAGACAAGGAGACATGGAGGCAAAAAAAGAGATGCCCATAGTCAAGAAAACCAGCTGAAATTATTCTTCTGTGGGTTCAAGGCATTTAAATTCTGCCCCATTATTCTAATAAGTGCCAGTATAAAACACATTATGTCCTACCTATTTTTCTATGAAAGAAAAGTCTGGCAAAGTCCACAGTATAAGAGAAAGACTTGTAGAAAAGTATTTACCTGAGATGCAACAACTGAGACATTGGAAGTTTTAATTTCAATTTTTGTGTGCTCTTCCTGGCCTAAAACATCTGAACTTTTCAATATGAAACAATCCTAACCTCAAAATAGTATATATAATACTAGCTGAACTATCTCCTGCTAATTATTTATTTTAGTCTCTCCAAGATAGAAAGGAATTAGAGTGCTTTGATGAGAAATAATGGTTAAATATATTGATCTGTACTGCAAGATCTGCAAGCGAGCCCAAAATGAAATTATCACAATTTAAAATCATATAAAGTAAGTATTGACTGTCTGCAAACTAATTCAAACGTGTACTAACACAGGACAATGACTTCTAGGAGTACTGGAATTGGGCCAGTAGTCTGACAAATGGTTTGGATGAATCCTATTATTAGACAATTATTCAACAGAAGTAGAAAGGAACCATCAGGTTAATTGTGATGACAAACACTGTGCTTTTGACTGTTTTAACAGAATGAGCTACACTCTTACTTCTTTTGCAATAAGGTGATGTTCCTTGAGGTCATAAATGTGCCTTCATATGCTTTGTGTGTTTCATATGCCCGTGAATGTATGTAAAAATATGCTTACATGTGTACTTTATAGTTAGACAAATGGATTGGCAGCTACGTACTCAAACAGTACACATGCAGTGCATTTAATCAGAGCTGTGAGCAATGTACACCCAGAGCAGATTGATTAAGAGGATTTTTACAGGTTCACCGGAAACCCTCAATAGCACTTGACTATAATCAAAGCTTTAAATACAATAGCAGAAATTGAGTAGGAATTGAGCTGGCACCAGAGAGGCTAACTCTGCACATCAATACTTAAAAATAAGAGTTGTTGTGTGGAAAAGAGTGCTAAACTGGAGAAGTGCCAGCTGTTGAAAGCCTACATTTAAGGCTGAGTCTAAGGACTGCCAGTGTTTCTGAAAAAAGACTGGAAGAGTAGAGGATAGGTCCAAAAAAGCAGCACCCACCCACAGTGGGCAGGGCTCAGACTGGCAGTCTGGAACCTGTACTCCACCTGTGTCAGCCTGGGTTTAATTTTTCTGCTCCCCATACATCCATCTAAGGAAGATACTTCCTCTTCTCACAAGATTTTGGATACCAGCACGTGAAAATACAAGAGAACACATCAACACATTTTCAGAGTTGTTCTAAGGAATTACAACAATTCTTAATACCTGACCTGCCCTGATAAGTGCCGAGGCCCTGATCCTGTAAAGAGGGATATGTGTTCTCGAATTTACATGCTGTAATTAAACCCAAGGAGACTACTTTCAAAGCCTAGAGTTAAACAAGGAAAAGTTTGTAATATGAAGTCTTATCTTTCATTAGAACTGCAGATATAATTGGAAAAAACAGACAGACTTTCTTGCATACAAGCCCTGTTTCATGTCTTCAGGACTTGGCAAATAGCCAGGTCTTTGCAGGATTGAAGCCCAAATGTTATTAGCAGTGTTTCATTAGGTATAAACACTCTTGTAAGAGGAGCTTATTAAAAATTTGAGTTTCTTTGCTTAGAATCCTCCACAAAACAACCAAAAATTACAGCTTGTTCTCTATCTGACTTCTCAGATCAGTAAGAGCAATATGAAAATATTTATGAGTGTTGCAAAGAGTCAGTTTGATCACTGGTTGCAAAATGGTTTCTTTTGTTCAAAAAATAATTAAAAGTTAATTAAGCCAAAGCATGTGGGCGAAATTGACTCTACAGCCCAGCATTTACAGAACTCGCCCGAGATATGGGAGACCAGCACTGAAGTCTCTGGTTCAGCAAACAATCCATTAGTTTTATAAAGCAGAACAGCTTTATCAAGGAGATTAGTGAGTCCTACTTTAGAAGGGCCAAAGTCCTGGTGATGAGGATTCCTCAGAATGTGGGATTCACATCCTCTTTACAAAGTTGGGAGGCACTTTGACTACTTCTGAATCATCCTAAGTCACACACCTTGTGGTCACTTCTGCCTATAGAAATAGCTCATTCCTTTTCAAAATTCATCAAACCAATAAAAACAGATATCTAGTGCTTTTAAAATATCTTTTAAAAACTCTGAGAGCTGTTCATTTTTGGAGGGAATTCAGGACTTTCTAGTTTTTGCCTCTGGTTCTTTCCAGTAATTTTTACCTCTAGTAAATTCAAATCAATCTGTCTCTGCCTTCAAACACATTATCACAGCTGTCTCTCATGTTGAAAAGGAGACATTAATATGGACAAATATCAGCTTCAAAGGTTTGACACGGAGCTGGGAAAAGTTATTACATTACTTTCTTCAGATTCATTGAGCTTTGTGTCACCCTCACAGGTGCCAACTAAAGAAGATGTGGAAAGACATGAGACAAAATATGAGGATGGAGATGGCAATGCCTGTGACCAAGTCCAATGTAATGGTCCTGAAAACATCTCCAAATTCTATGGGGATTAACTCTGCATAGGTATCCACCAGTATGTTCCACACAGCAATCTAATTTTGATAAATGCAGAATGAGAACCTCCAGTTTCACCAAAAAGCACATTATCTCTTAGTTTCAACAGACTGTGTAGTGCCTGACAGTAAACACAGTCTCTTGAACTTGGGTAGAGAGCAAGTTAGCCAGATCAATGGGTTATCTTGCAAAAAAATAAAAATTAAGGAAAGTAATTTCAGGTATAGTTTTCATGAAGAACCTGAATTGCAGTTTGCTAAAGGCTGAGGTCATGTTCTGTGTAAAGTGTAGGTATTTGCTCATGCTGTTTGCATGCTCCTAAGTATCATAATTGGGGTTCACAAACTGGACAGTGTGGACTTCCCTTTAATCTGATCCTGATATTTAGATGTAAAAGCATATTTTATGGTTTTATTATGTTTATCTTACAACTTCAGTGGTATCCACCATATGCTTAGACATGGGAAGCAGTACCCAGTAATTGGGATCTGGCTGGTACCACCAGGACCAAAGATTTGGGAAATGAGCAGGAGGAGGGGTACCTGGCTGGCCAGGGGTTTCCTTTCTTTTGCCAGGATTTAAGCCAACTTCACTGTCTGCCAACTAAACAATAAAACTAGGGATATTTTAGATGAACAAGACATGCAACCTACAGAAGAATGAAAGTGTTGCCATCTTAAACAGCATATACTGTCATGAAAAGTTATGTCAAAATTTGGTTTTCGGAAAGTGATATTGACTCATCTGCAGCTTCAGTCCGCCTTGATGAAACAAGGCAAAAATATCCTTGAGAAGTCACTGGGCTTAGCTGATTTTTGTTACAGTCTCCAAAGCCAGTAGTCTCATGAAACACTGCTGCACTTTTCTTACTCATATCCCTTCGAAATCAGCTCCAATTACATCTCCATAGCCTAACTTCTGCTCTGTCTCTTTCGCCCCTGTGAAAACTCTTCACATTGAAGGGCTGAAAAAAGCTAACAAGTAAATGATAAAGGATAAGTTATTAAACATATGTGCAACAAAACTCTTTTCCATGTTTTTTATCTTAAACCTTAACCTTCAATGCACATTTTTGTCTTTAATTTCCAGCTCTCAGCATATTCCACCTACTTTAGGCCTGAATGCAAATAAAGGAAATTTAACCTCCAGTTTTTACAAGACAGCCAAACAACTTTGTACATAAAGGTTAGCTCATGAGGTCTTATCAACAAGAACTACAATATTCGCACATCTGGTTCACTTTTAGGCTGTAGTTGTACAAAATTATGGTTCACCATTTAACTGGAACAACCAATATGCAGAAGAGATCTGAGGAAAAGGGTACTTAGTGAAACATAGTACAGCAATATCCTAAGTTTTGTTTACATTTACTCTAATCATGGCCATGTTCTGGACAGCTAGCAAAGCAAACATTTATATCTAATGACTACTAAAATTCACAGGTTGAAAGGCAAGTTGCTTCCTTCAAACAGCAATAATTCTTTAAAAAAAAGAGACAAAAAGAGTGAGATATACAAAATTGTGTTGGAGGAGCAGATACGGATATATTTCATCTCTCAATGTATACATATTTTCTGTATCATTAACATGATATTGGTATCAATTAATCCTTTTTAACCACAGAATCACAGAATGGCCTGGGTTGGAAGGGGCCTTAGAAATCATCTACTTCCAACTTCCCTGCCATGAATAGACCGGGTTTTTCAGAGCCCCATCCAGCCAGGCCTTGAACACCTCCAGGGATGGGGCTGTTCCAGTGACTCACCACCTTCACAGTAATGTTTTTTTTCTTAACATCTAATCTAAACCTATTCTGAGTTTGAATCCATTCCCCACTGTTCTACCACTACATGCTCTTGTAAAGAGTGTATCCTCACCTTTCACATGGGCTCCCTTCAGGTACTGGAAGGCCTGAATGAGATATCCCCAGAGCCTTCTCTTTTCCAGGCTGAACAATTCCAGTTCTCTCAGCCTTTCCTCATAGGAGAGGGGCAGAATCTCCTCCCTAGCCCTACTGCTTTGGATGCAGCCCAGGACACACTTAGCTTTCCAGGCTCTGAGAGCACATGGCCAAGTCAAACTCTTACCCACCAACACCCCCAAATCCTTCTCTGCAAAGCTACTCTCAACCTCCCCATCCCCAGCCTGTGTTAATACTGGCACAGCCCTGACCCAGCTGCAGCACCTTAAGATCTTCAAATGCTTCACCTTTTTCCTATTTACAAATTGAGCCTGGTTAATCACAAGACAATGGGAGACAGAAGGAAGAGATTTCTTTCCCTATGAAGGTAAGCCATTAATTTCTTTAGAAACAACCCGTCAGCCCTTGATCACTTACTGGAAAGCACAGATTCAATTAGCCATAAACAATTTTTCAAGGAAAACACACTTCGTTCAATGAGAACTGAAGCTAGAAAAGGATGCAAGTATTGAAATTTGGCCCAGTGTTTGTACAGGGATATCTTGTAATCACATATTATTGAGGCTTTGCTATCCAGTCTGTAAATGTAAATGTTACATTTCTTTTTTGTTTGCTTAGGTCTTTTGTAGTTATGCTTTGGTATTATATTAATATACTTTGATGATATACAGTGAGAGCTTTTTTCATGCAATAAACTACAGGTATACAGGAAATCTGCAAAATACGGGAAGAGGCAACAAAATCCCTAACTGGTTAAAGGGGAAACACCTGCTAAACAAAAAGTTTGTATGGTTGAGCTACAGAGGACTAATTCAATTAATCTGTCAGCTACCTCTGGCAAATCAGTGAGTAAATCTATATGCAAATAAATAGTAAGGTAACTACTGTTTCTTCATTGTTCAGTAAATGCAGAGAAATGAAAACTGACACAGAACAGAAAGTTTAGAGGTCACTGTGGCAAATATAACAATTGTGTAAATGGTGTTGGTAGCTGGCCAAAGGGGCATACAAAAAATATAACTTCTGTTGATTCGGCAATAAGTGTAAACTGGAAAAGTAAATGTGTCCCAGTACTTTACGAAATCGTGAGTGTCAACCTGCAATAGTTTCCACTGAAATTGATAACATTTGTTCCTGTTTAATGTGAATGTAAAATTGGTCTGCAGAAAAGATCAGAAAGCCATATCCAGCAAAGGTTGTTCTCATGTTTGCTGCTTCTACTTGGCAGGGCTGTTCCCAATCCACCACAGAAGGCCAGTAAAGTTGGTCAGGCAGGACTTACCCTTGGTGAAGCCATGCTGGCTGTCCCAAATCACCTCTGTATCCTCCATGTGCCTTAGCAGAGCTTCTAGGAGGAGCTATTCCATGATCTTCCCAGGCACAGAGGTGAGGCTAACAGGTCCTCCTTTCTACCCTTTTTAAAAATGGGTGCAAATTTTTCCTTTTTCCAGTCATCTGGAACTATGATGCCATGATGTTTTTACCTGACTGCCATGACTTTTCAGACATCATGGAGACTGGCCTGGCAACTACATCAGCCAATTTCCCAGGACTGTGGGAAGCACCTCATATGCACTTACATACCTTCAGGTTCCTTAGATGGTCATGAACCTGATCTTTACGTACAGTGGGAGGGACTTTTCTTCCCCAGTCCCTGTCTTGCAGTCCATCCACCCAAGAGGTGTGGGAAGAGAAGCTGCCATTGAAGACTGAGGCAAAAGAAAGTTGTTGAGCACTTCAGTCTTCTTGTCCACTGTTACCGATTTGTCAGCCTTGCTCATGGGGGAGGGAGGTAGACTTTCTCTAACCTTCCTTTTCCACCTGACACACCTTCTAGTTATTCTCTGCATCCTTTGCCAAGTTCAGCTCCAGCTGTGCCTTGGCCTTCTTGACCCCACCCTTACATAACCAGGCAGCATTCTTACACTCTTCCAAGGATACTTGTTCCTGCTTCCACTGCCTGCGCATTTGCTTCTTTCTTCTCAGTTTGACAGCAGGTCTCAACTCAGCTATGCTGGTCTCTTGCCTCTCTTTTCTGATTTCCTACATCTAGGCATCAAGAGCTCCTGCACTCCCTGGAAATGATTCTTAAAGATCTACCATCTGTGTTCTGCTCCCTTGTCCCTGAGGGCCATTTCCTGGGAGGACCTATTGACTAATTCCTTGAACAACTCCTAGTTTGTGCAGAGTGTTGTGTCTTCATCACCACGCACATGAAAGAGCAGTAAGGGATAATAGTCTGAGGGCTTTACCAGGCTAGGAAGTTTCCTGGTGATGTTTCCTAGAATCCTAGTTGTATACTACCAAGCATCACCTGCTTATTCAAGTGTTTTATCAAGACAATTTAAATTGAAGCATCTCAGGAGACCTAATGCTGAATTTTTTGCCTGAATAGCATCCTCTGTCTGAAAGTAAAGCACTCAATTGTCTAAAATGGAATGTCATATTACTTTTCAGGGAGGCTTTTTGCTGGCAATATTTAGAAAAAGTAGATAAACATATGCTCTAATTATATTTAGCATAACAACCTTATTTAAAATGTAAATGGTTATAGTTTTTCTTTAATGTTACTTGTAATAAATCTACACTGCATTAATTCCCCAAGTAAGGCTGCATTATTTAGTGTATAAATTAAAAAAAAAAAAAGGTCTTTAAAAATGTTTACTCTTTACAAATAATGGTAAATACAGGTAAAGAACAAATTTACAAAACAGGAAGGGTTTTTTCTGGCTTGGTTAGAAGGGAGTATTTTTATTTTGGGGATTTCAAAATTTTGTGAAAAATTTTTACTTGTTTTTTCTCTTTTAAAGAAATGGCATCAAAGACCTAGGACCAGACAGACCTTGTCATGTTATGGAACCTTTCCTCTTCATAGGCATTTAGCAGGTGTCACTGATAGTGAATTCAGTATATTTGATTACACGCAATACTCTACTCCTTAGGTAATTGCAGTGGGGATGCATGGTTTAAACATCTCTTAAGGCAAAATCTCCATAAAAGAGGAGATAGAATATTTTGGCTGCTTCCTCGAAACCTTGAGAAAGAGCATCACTAAGGAACAAAAGCTGTCATACAATGAAAATGTGCCTGATTCTCTTGTTTCAGAACAGCACTTCTCACTTTTTTAAGTATTTCAAAATAGGCATTTTGCTATAATGAGCTGTGTTTATTATAATTCTTATATGGGAGGTTTTTGCAAATTTGTGAGACTGCAGATTCCCGTGAGAATGCCAATGCATTTTTCTGAGATCAAATTCTACCCCATTATCAATGGGGTAAACTCATTTTAAGACAACCAGTAGGATCCCTTCTGCCAGGAGGAAGCTGCCAATGTTAGACCACCCTTCATTTTACAGAGCCCATGGGACTCAGTTTCACAACTCCTTCAAATTTCACATGCAATGCAAGCAGTTCTGATGTTTCTCTCACCCCACATCATAACTCATCAAGACAGGTTATCCACAAAATTCATCAAGAAGTTTTTCCTGACAATGTGAACAAGCAGGGAACTGAGTTAAGGTGAGTTTGCACAATCCCATGGATGACTTCCTATCCTATGTGTGACCTTCTTTTTCTCATACAGTTACTAACACAGCACCTCACAAGGAAGTAGAGAGGTGAAGTACAATATTAAAATTTCATTTGGGTTAGACCAAAATTACAATATTATAAAGTATCCTTTTAACACCTAAAATGTGGAAAAATCATAGCGTTTGTGATAAATATCTCCTATCACACACCGATACCATAAAAACTATAGCTGACACCTACATATATATCAGGTTTAGGTGTGAAACATCTTGCTGTCAAGGGTAGTATTGGACAGAATGAGACAAACAGATGTATGTGTTTGTGTGTGTGTTAGAATATACAAACTACACATATGAAAATATGAGAAAAATCAGACTGTCACTCTTTTTCATTTTGCCTTTTTCATTTTAGTTCCAGATTTCTAGCAACATAATGGGTGAACTGCATCCATGTTTATTGAAAAAAAAAAAAAGAAAGTAAAAAAGAAAGAAGAAAAAAAATATCTCCCCATGAGTTATCCCACTTACAACAATCTACCAAAAGCCTAAGGGGCACTTACTCTCTTTCCCCATCAGCATTACTGGTGCAGAAAAACTGACACTCACAGCCACAACAGCTGCACATCCCTTACTCTTACCAGCCCTCCACTGCTTTGGGGATGTATCTGTCAATACAACACAACATTTATTTATTATTATGTTTGCTTATGTTTTTATATTTAATCTGATTTGTTTAACGCTTCTCCCTTGCTGTTTCCTCATCCCTATGCATATATTCAACACTACAGTTCAATCAGTCTGAAAGCAAAAAGCACTGGAAATATTATATTTCAGATATTTCACATAAGTTTGAACATATTCAGGTTGAGTTGCCACCAAAACACAGAACGCATTTTTGACGTAAAAACGTTTGGCTGACTAGTGGCATTTGGTTCATAGTTTGTTTTTAAATTCCTATTGTGTTCATTTATTAATGTTTACATCTTCCTCTAATGAATACTGTACTTCATTTCTGGGAATGAAAGCAGGATAGCTTGAGATAAAATAGTGTCACAGATTTCTCAGTCCAATGTTTCTCTCCAAATAAAAGGGGCCTTCTTAGGCTTGAGGAGAGATACAGTCTACACACGATTAATAGCATTTGCTTGTTTTCCCATTTCGTACATGCAAAGCCAAGAAGACTTTTAGCTCCAAAAAACCAAAGAGATCTGGAAGAACTGGTACTTCTTTGGACATGCCTCTGACCAGAAAGAAACAACAGGAATGTTTTGCAGAAAATAAAGAAACAAGGCAATGCATTTCATTTTAAAGAGCTTTTTCCCAACACTCTGCTGCCTGAAATGCTAGAAGGTCTTTGTGATACTAGCTGGAACTGCTGTGAGGTAATTATATGTAGTTACATAAAGCAGCCTAATGCTAGGCCAGCAAATTGTCTAAAAGAAGGGAGTGTATTCCTTGTTAAATGTTTTGTCATGATGACCATGCCCTTTATTTATCTCTAACACAACATGCTTATTCTGCCCCATCCACTGTTTTCACCCTGCAAATTTATGAGGCTCTATTAATCTTCTGCCCTGCTGACTCTCTCTGTTGCAAAGTGTCAGCAGACTTTTGTACCTTGCTAATGTACAAAGTGCTTCTTATGAGTAATATCAGCATTTTGCCTTTTAATTGCACATATAATTTTTAGGTCTTACAGCTAATAAGGGAATTGAGACCGCGGTTCATCATTGTCTCGAATGGTACTCCAGGGGTGTAGGGACTGTAGAAGCTCAGAGAAGAATATACTTGTCCTCATTCCAAGCAATAGTTTCTCTCATTACAGCAGCTCCATTCACACCAGTACAGTTACAGGTTTGCCAGCACTTCCATTACAAGCCCAGCTTTTTGGGGTTTCCAAATTGTTGTAAAAATTTATAAAACATGAAATACATTCTATCAGCTAAGATTATTTTTTTCATTATTATGATATTTTATTTTTTCCAACGTATTATTATTGCTTTTTTTGTTCTTGTTATCATTGTTATTGGTGGCAATATTATTACTATTATTACTATTATTATAAATTTCTATAGAAGTTGATTTTAGTGTTTTAAATACCTCATTACTTGCAGAGGAGAAAATGTTGTTTTGCAATCCTGCTGAAGACTGGCATTCCTCATATTTGAATTAAGTCATAAGTTTGTTCATAGCTGGTTCCATCCTTTCCATCCAAAACCAAATTAGAAAAATGATAACGTGGTGCTAATTTGGAACAATGAACAGTAATTTTATATTAACAACCTTTAACAAGGACTTTTCCCCTCATCTTGAAATTCACATTACTGAGGAGTATTCCTATTGTTCAGACAGCTGGCATGAAAAATACAAATTTGTCTTCCTTTTCCCATGGAAGTCAAACACAGAGAAGAGCACATGTATCATATACTGGAGAGTTTGAAGAATATGTGCCAAATTGTGCAATTAAAAGCTTCTCTCATAAGCTCAAAGCAACAAAGCAAGTAAACAAAAAGTAAACAGACTGACTATTGGAATAACATGCCATGGGAGCTGCTTGTAAGCAAATGACTGTTCTTAGCTATTGGACATTACTTTATTGTGGAAAAGTCCACATAAGAATGAGAGGTCTGATATAGTTTTCAGATCCTGCTAGGAATGGTGCAAATAGGTGTATTGCCTTCATCAATAAATGGTGCTGGAAAAATGGTAACAACAGATGAGGAGAATGCTGAGGTACTCATCAAAATTTTTGCCTCAGTCTTCAATGGCAACCTCTCTTGCCACCTCTTGAGTAGATGAACAGCAGGACAGAGATGGGGTAAGCAAAGTCCCTCCCACTGTACATAAAGGTCAGGTTCATGACCACCTGAGGAACCTGAGTGTACATAAGTCTACAGGACCTGATGAGATGCATCCCATAGTCCTGAGGAAATTGGCTGATGTAGTTGCCAAGACCATCTCCATGATGTCTGAAAAGTCACGGCAGTCAGGTGAAATCTATGGCAGTCAGGTGAAGTTCCTGATGACTGGAAAAAGAGGAAACGTACCCATCTTTAAAAAGGGTAGAAAGGAGGACTCTAGGAACCACCAACTTGTCAGCCTCACCTCTGTGCCTGGAAAGATTGTGGAACAGCTCCTCCTAGAAGCTCTGCTAAGGCACATGGAGAACAGGAAGGTGATTTGAGACAGCCAGCAAGGCTTCACCAAGGGCAAGTCCCACCTGACCAACTTAATGGCCTTCTGTGATGAAGTGACTCCATCAGTGGACAAGGGATGGACTACAGATGCCATCTACCTGGACTTCTGTAATGTCTTTGACACAGTCCCACACAACACCCTTCTCTTCAATTTGGAGACGTGGATTCAATAGGTGGACTGTTAAGTGGATAAGGAATTGGTTGGATAGTCAGATCCAGAGGGTAGTGGTCAACGGCTCAGAGTCCCAATGGGCATCAGTGACAAGTGGTGTCCCTCAAGGTTCCATATTGGGACCAGTGCTATTTAATATCTTCATTAATGACAGATGAAGGGACGTAGTGCACCCTCAACAAATTTGCAGGTGACACCAAGTTGACTGGTGTGGTTGACACACCTAAAACATGGGATGGCATCCAGAGGGACCTGGATGAGTTTAGGAAGTGGGCACATGAGAATCTTATGTGGTTTAAGAAGGCCAAGTGCAAGGTGCTGCACCTGGCTCTGGGGCAACCTCTGGTACCAACACAGGCTGGGGATGAACAGATGGAGAGCAGCCCTGCCGAGAAGGACTTGGGGGTGCTGGTGGGTGAGAGGGTGGACATGACCCAGCACTGTGCACTCACAGCCCAGAAAGCCAGACATGTCCTGAGCTGTATCCAAAGCAGCGTGGGCAGCAGGGCCAGGGAGGGGATTCTGCCCCTCTGCTCTGCTCTGGTGAGACCCCACCTGGAGTGCTGCATCCAGCTCTGGGGTTCCCAGCACAGGAAGGACATCCACCTGTTAGAGATGATCTTTACAATCCCTTTCCACCCAGGCCATTCTATGGTTCTACGATTCTATTCAAATTAAGAACCACTTTGGGTTCTGGTTCATAATGCAGAGTGTGGGGAGGAAAAAGGGACTGTCACTATATGACCACCAATGATACTCTTCTATCAGAAGTTGAGATGCTTCTACATGATCTCAGAAGGTTCATGCCATGCAGATCAGTTTCTTGTTTCCCTTTCCCCTGTTCCTGCACACTCATAATATCTGGGGAGTTAACACTTCAGAACATCTCATGAGTTCCCTCTGGTTTCCTCATTCTTGCTCCACAGTTTACCAACATTTGCACCATGTTGGCTATTCATCTGCAGGTTTTTAACATTTGGTTGTTCTATCATCTCCAGCTCCAGTACTGTTGTTATAAAGTGATGTATTATTCATGCAATCCAGGGCTCAATTTTCAACTTGTAGACTTCATATTATATTACCATCATAAATATTGATTTCAAGGCACCCACAAGCATTTTTAGTCCTTCACTGAAAACACAAAAAAGGGACATCTGTACTCCGTGGAGCATAAAATCAAAGGCTGTATACACATGACACAACAGGATGCCAAGACAGGGATTCTGGATAGATGTCCAGGCACACAGTGGGCACTTGCAGATATGTACCAGGGCCTGCAAGCTGTGTAGCCACATTTCCACACATTTGGGAGCTTAGACTGATGAGTGTGACTTCTTACTGAGTTTGGATGCTTCACTGCATTGACACATCTACACTGCTTCCTCTTCTGGAGTCAGTTCACAGAATGGTGGTGGCATGTTGAGAGATGACTTTAAGTAACAGGTCGGATTATAATAACACCAAAAAAAAAAAGGACAGGAACAAAGGCCATAGTTTACATAATCCTGGAGTTAATTTTGAGCATTCAAGAGGTTCTGTTCTCTTATGAAAGCTGTCTTCTTGTTCATTTGTGGGAAAAAGATTATGAGATGAGCAGTAAAACCTGCATTACTGAATGCAAAGTGAGAAAGGCAAGGAGGTTTCAAACAGACTCTGTGTGAATATTCACAAACTTCTTCATGAACTGTATCCTCACTCTGGCTTCCTGACTCCTTGTTTACTTTGGTGGAAAAGATTACCCCAGTTTCAATTGAACAGAGCCGTGTTGTTAACACTGTTACCATAGTTCTGAAGGAAAGATCCCAATTATACTCCTTCCAGCCAGGTTTCTCAGCTGAGTTAAGAAAGATTTGCTGCTGTTTAATCCATGACACCTGTAGGATCTGGAAATCCACTGTAAAACAGTCTTCAGGGAAGTATTTGTGTGTGTATATGTATGTATAAAAATATGTCCTCTATAGAAAGGATGAAGAAAAAATACCTTTTAAAAGATCCATATATTAGGGAGAAGCAAGGTTCACTATAAAGGCTCTCAGTCCATCTTGGCATTACAGTAAATTCACAATCCTTTCTCCAATACTCACAACATCTCCAGAACAGCATGACAGAATTACAAGCCTTACACTTTCCATCATCCTGTGTCTGTGCTACTGAATTTAAAGAGTATTGTAACAATTCCTACTAACATAGCTACTACTTATAACAGGAATAAGCCTATAAATTTTCATTTGGTAGATTTTGATGAAAATTAGATACCAGAGGGGCTTCTAAAAACACTTTTAGGCAAAAAATTTAAAAAGCTGTCATAAAGCTGTAACTAATTGTTCACAGTATAAAATGCTGAGGAAATGTAGACATTCTCACTAGTGTTTCTAAAAAGGTTACCCAAATGTTAATTTTTAATTACTTAATTTTCTTACATTTAAATTCCCTTTATCATTTCACTCTTTTATCAATTTTTCTGTTAAGCAGTTTGAAATAATTTTTTTCTTACCTATCACAAAAATGCCTTTCCTTCTGTTTTTCTATTGTTTCTCCCCTCAAAGAAGAGTGATATTCCAAAGGAAAGTCTTAACCTTAGCTTACTTTTCTGGTTTTCTGAGGCTTACATTACTTCTGTTCTTAAAATGTTTATGAAAAAAATATTTAATTCTTTTCTCCACTGACTGCATGATCTTGACTTCTTTATTTCTTTTTTTGGCTTCTCTTTTTAAACTAGCAGTAAGTACTGCAGATAGCAGATTATCAAATGCTCTTAAAACAAAGCTAGACTACATTAATTAATGTTGTATGTGCACTTGAAGTGGGTAATATAGTTCATCCTCTGGCACTCAGCTCATTAATTTCAAAATGTATGTTACTAAACCTCATATCTTGGTTTTAACTAATTAAATTATTAAGATGAAACTTAATAAAATCAGAGGTTTTTAAGTGTCATTCCAGGCACAGCTACAATTAAGAGATCAAATATTCATAGTTTTAGAAGACTCAACCCAGCAAGACCACTTTTGTGTATGATCAATTTTGCCCTGATTTTTTTCCAAGCTGAACTGTCTTTATTTCAATAATATTATGATTTGCAAAGATAGACAGGAAATTAGTACATACCACTCTGAACAGATAGGTTAATTAAGGTTCAGTCTGGTATTGATATGTATGTATTATAGACCATATGGAATCACAGAGTAACCTGGAATCACTACTTTGCAGTCAGTCAAAATAACAAGTAGCAGGTACAGAATCACAGACCTTCATAATGGAAGAGACCTCAGAGGCTTTTTTTTCCAAACTCCTGCTCAAAGCAGGAGCAGCTCCAAGGTCACACCAGGTTGCTCAGGGCTATGTCCAATCAGGTCTTGAGAACCTCCAAGGACAAAGATATCATAACCTCTCTGGGAGATCTGCTCCACTGCCCCACTGCCCTCACGGAAAACAAAGACTTGCTTATATGAAGTCTAAGCAGTTCTTTTCCTTCAGCTTATGCCTATTGTATTTTGTCCTTTTATCATGCAACACCATGAAGAGCTTTGCTCTGTCTTCTTCATGGCATTCTCGTAAGGTTTGGAAGTCAGCACACAGCAGTTAGTTGCTCTATCTGTCAGAGCTCCCTTCCCTGGCTCACCTGGAACTGGAAAGGTTTTTCACAGGATTCAACCAGGGCTACAGCCTGTGCTTCTGACTGAACACAGAAGAGCTATGAAGCTTTAAAAGGTAGCTGCCATGGATGTACAGTAGAAAGTGGTTTGGTGTAAGACCTAAGGTGCAGTGGTGGAAGGATGAGGAAAAGATAAGTTCTGGGGCCACATTATCATTATTTTGGCACTTATCAAGTCAGAAAGTATGGTTACTCCAAACATGACATAGTCTAACAGAGTTGGTCATGCATATCTGGGCTGAAGAAACCTCCCCACAGAGACAGCCACAGCTCATGCCGCCTACACAGTGATTATTATTCACTGACAATATTGGCAAGTACATTGATATTTTTCTCTGACACCTGAAACTGGGATATAACAGTTTGTAGAGTTAAGTTAGGTGGCCTTCACGTAGGTCAAGCAGCCTCACGTACAGAGGCTATGTAGAAATAACTGTAAGTCATGTTATGTGGGTACATCCCACATGTTTGTCAGCACAATTTTAGAGAAAAAGTTCTCTACACAAAATAAGCTTGAGGCCACCGCACAAGAGAAGTAGCACCAAGGAGCACATGCACATCACAAGAGAGGGGATGTAGCTTCAGTCCCATTTTAGCAAGGTAAGTCAGCCCATTCATGATACTGGACAAGGCATTGCCTCTGCTGAGCTATGCAGGATTGGCCACATATAAAACTGTTGGTTCAGGATTGGAACAAACTATTAATTTAGGTGAATTGAAGGCATCTTGTCTATCTGCCAGATCTATGCATGCACATCTAGAAGGAAGTATGGCTGCTCTCACAGGAATGACAGTTTCCATTTAGCAACAAGAATATTAAAATGTATTGTCTGAGTTTAAAAAAAAATTCTTTGAGGCAGCCGAGATGTCTGTCCTGCTTTGTCTACGTTTGTCTTCTGAGGACGCTTAGGTAAACACCTAAAATCTTCCTAAGGACAGACCAGCTCAGTGAGTAAGGTTTGTATGCTGTAAAAGACTCTTTGTCTATATTCATTTTAGATTGTACCTACAGAGGATTTATAGAAACAATACCTAGGTGGCACTGAGGAAGCTATCAGTGCTATTTACAGACAATTTAAAGGAATAAACCTGCAGTTATGCCTGTGTTTGCTTTCCCTTGTGGTCTCCCTGCAACGCTTTCTAATCCTATTGTGACTTGATTGTTTCACAGCAAAGTGCTCCACAGAGGCCAGTAATTGGCACAGAGGTTCAAATTAGATTGCTGTGTGTTTAGGAAAGCAGGGGTCATTTCCCATCAGCACCACTCATTAAGAAGCAGAGTACTAAGTTTTCTATTACAAAAAAATACTCAAATGTGTGTGCGTGTTTGGGAGGGAGGTTTTATGTATAACCTAGAGCACAATCAGTCTGTGATCAACAATATGCAAAACAACTTTGGTAAAGGAATATATGAACTATATACTCAGTAAAAATTTTCTTAATGCTGCATCTGTCTGCCTGTTGTACACAAATTCCTTTTCACCTTGTAAATATGAAGTTAAAGTGGGTGAATTCAGTATCAGGTTTGGAGGCAGCTGGAAAGTTGGCCTTTTATGCCCCTGGCTCCTGTGAATTTTAATCAGGTTCCCGGTGTTAATTGCACAACAGCCAAGTTTCAGTTCTGGCATACTCGAGGCCCCAGCCAGCTCCTGCACTTGCTGTGGGGAGGAAAGAGAAGCCGGGGTTCAGAAATTAGTCCACTGGGCCCCAAATTAACTGAAAGAAGAGAGATAACCTCAGCATGCACCAGAAAGGAGGATAAAGGGCAGGCTGAACTAAGAAAAACAGAAATAATTAAAAATTATGTCAAAATGAGCAAATGTTCTATGCGACAAACTTAACTGATTGTGGCAACAAACAACTAATCATCTGATAATGTTTAAACAGAGGAGAGGCATTTGTGTAATTCTTGCCTCAGCTAAGATACCCTGGGCACCTGAGTTTCTTGAAATGCTGAGTAGTGTCCTTTATCTAGGATGACTAAGGGAGGTGTTTATCTATGATCTACCTGTGGCTCCTTCAGTACCAGAAAGTATGCACTGCTGCACTCATACCTCTGGGGAAATCTCACTTGCTAGGCTTCCATCAACCATTTTTAAATTACTGTGGTCTAGCATCTGTTTTGCACAATAGCCTGGTGGTTAGAGGTCTCCTGCCAGAAAAATGACACCTAAGGAGTAGTTTCAGGCAGCTGGAATCCTATGCTGTCCTGCTGCAGAGGAATCCTGTGGGAAGAGAGTGACAGTGTATTTCTAGGGAGCATATTTTCTGCTGCTCAATGAACCATGGGCAGGGGAGAGGGAAGGTCACTGCATGGCAATTGCAAGAAGGCAGGAGGAAAACAAGCAGATGAGTATGTGGGGCTCAGTGGCAGCACATTCACCTGAGACTGAGCAGATAGGAAATGTTGGTCCATGCCCTGAGGAATGGGAAGTTTTTCACATGATGCCTTGAAATTAACCCCTCGAGGACTCCCCATCCTGCCTGGTCACTTAATTTCATATACCTGTGTCAAGTTTCAAATCCCAATTTCACAGAAGTGTGATGCAGGAGACAGATGGCGTCTGGAACCTGTGCCTCATACAATTGCCTGCTCCATCTCTAGTGGATCTTCATCTAATGAATCTGCATCAGCATCTTTCTGGACACTTCCTCCATTCACTGGGTCCAGAGCTGATATGCTGAAGTCAGCCTTGCAAATTCTGCTCCTAGGGCACCACCCAGCAAGTGATCCTGTGCTTAAACTGCTTTGTTCTCCCCCTCATGAATCTATTATGTAAAATGTTTCTTGAACCCTTAAACAAGTCTTAAAATCTCCCATGGTAGAGAGAGAATCTCATGAGAAAGGCCCAAATGGACCAACCCAGGATCTATATCCTGGGGCTACATCCTCTGGCTTGTGGACAGCACATTTTTGGACTCCACTAGTGTCCAAAAATGGATGCCTAAGAAAGATTGTAAAGACAAAGTGTAAGAATACACAGGGTCCTTTCCCTAGACTTCTCCTAATCTCCAAACTGCTTCCACCTCTGGGCCTTCCTGAAATAGCCTGGGATTGTATATCTGTAGTAAGCATCAGTTTAGTATTTTTTTCAGAGTATTTGTCCAATGTCCTTTGAACCTTTGCAAACTCTTTTCTTTCCAGGAAAACATTTATTCTGCTGAAAACAAAATACATTGAGATTGTCAAGTAAACTAACTCGTATTTCCTTTTCCCTCTCCTCTCAGCAGAAAGATGCATTTTTCACACATCAGAATGGAAAAAAATCTGCTGTGTATGTGAAACACAGATAGCACTCTTCACTTTTACTTGCTCCCTCTGACGTGAGCCTTAAAGGTACACTATAATGATGCAACCTGTCACAGAGAGCGATATCAATTCTAGGATGATGATACAAAACAAACAAAAAATTATACCTATCTGTGGAGTTTTGCTGTGTAAATGAAGTGAAATTTCAGTCAGTTCTGGCATTTCTCTTGCCCCCTCCCTACTCACCATCAACCTGTGTTGTGCATTATGATTTTTTTATCTGCATTATCTTTTATATCTAATATGGCAAGTTAGCTTTGCAGAGACCCTTATCTGTATACTGGGGACTGCATTCCTCTGTCTTCTCATCACATGCCTATTGAAATGTTGTGAAATCCACAGCCATCTCTGGATTGCAAACGTGCTGGCATGTAAAGTATTAAACAGGAATACAGTTTTTACTTCAGTTCTGCTGAGATTTGCCTTTCTCTCCCTAGGATTTTACCACATATTCACTAACATGCTGAGAATACATCTTTTTTTCTCGGTATGGCAACAGAAACACTGTTGCTCTCTCAAATCTCATTCATTGTCATTGGACTTTCACAACTATAAACATGTGGGAAAAAAACCTGCTTGTCTGCTTTCTTCCTAGAGAAGACAAACTGTGAGAAACCAGCATGATATATTCAGAAATATACACTTGCATGTGGTGTCACACCAGAATGAATGGCACAGATGCCTTTAAAGAAAATGGGAGGAGGTGGGGAAAGACAGAAGAAGTGAACACAATGGAAATTTGAAATTTTATAGAAATAAATGGCTTTGTAAGGTTTTATTTCATGACACAAATCATAAGAACAGGAGAATTGCAGCATCTACTGGATCAAAATCCCACTTAGCCCAGTATCTTCCAAAGATGGCCAGTAGTGGTGATCTAAGAATTTATAACCATGTTAACAGGATCACCAGCTGATAGAACTTCTCCAGAACAGTCTCCCTGTCACCATTGATTTCTTGAATGAAGCTCTATCTGATGGTCCAGGGAAGATTTTTCTTCCATTCTTTCACACATTTTTTTTAAAAAACTACATTTTAAGCATATAGAATATTCACTGGCTCAGCTCTACAGCTATCAAGCACCCCTTTTCTCTCTTTTAAACCTACAATTTGCTAGTGAGAAAATAACAATGCACATTGTTCTATGTGGCAAACAAAAACCTTCTGCTTCACTTATGTCCCATGTCACAAACCTGAAGGACTGACCCCTGAATGAGAGTTTCAATCTTTCCCAGATGTAGCAATATTAACAACAGGGTCCATATTGCAAAGCCCTTTTCGAAAAGATGTGCTTTCATTGACTTAATAGTACCACAAGGTAGAATGAAACAACTTTGTATGTACAAACCTACAAACCTGTCCAAGCTATTCCTTTTCACACACTTTAGGGTAAACAGTTTTATTGAGACCATCACAATCAGTAAAACAGACACTAGTTGCACAGGTCAGAGAATCTGACCTTAAGTACAAGCCCTGCTGAGGTCATTGCATTTCCTCATATGCTTTCACACATGGATTATGTTCAGAGTGAGAGGGAGGCTATAATATATAAACTCTTGTGGTGTGTATTGCTCAGGATTAACATTACTTTTCAATGGTTCAAATGTGGTCTAAATTTTGTTGGTCCCCCTATTATCTGAAAAGATTTTTTTTCATATGCACTATTTCTAATTCATCTCCTCTCTTTTTAATTTATTCTAAAGATACCATTAAATCAAAATAATTCAAAAATCCATTAAAACATTCAAATACAATAATTTCACCTACAGAAAGGATAGTATTTAACTATCAGAACAGTCTAACTTATGTCAAATGACAGGTCAAAGAAAGTTCATTCCTAACAAGGCAAATCACAAATCAGTGTCTCAGGAACAGCATATATGGAACAATGTCTGAAACATCAATAGCAGTTTTTCCCCTTATAATTATTATTAGCTTGGTAATAGTCGTTAGTGACCTATCTCCTTCTGCTGATTTAGTAAAGTGCACCTAATAACAAGCAGGGGTCAAATGTACAAACCAAATGACACTGCGTTCCCTAGGTACATAGTGCAGTTTCTAATGATGTCATAAATGCCTCGCAGTGTTTATGTCTCATGCACCAAAATTAAGCCTATTAGAGTAAAATATGCCAATTGAAAATATTACAAATCTTGTCTGGAATATAAAGCAAGTCTTCCTAAACAGTTCTAAAATGACAAACTACCTCTTGTGTTAGAAAAGCTTAATCTCTAAAATAGATTCTATTTCATCTCAAAAATCAAGCTTTCAGAAATGTTGCATATTTATTATGTAAATGGTGAGAAAGAGAGGAAGCATTATCACATTATGACCTCTTTTTTGCAAGAGGAATTAAATTTTTTTGCAAGGAATTAATTGTGACTTAAACAAAAATATCTTTTTTGAGAATCCATCCTTTTCCTAAGAAGGAGAAAGTATTGTCCTATAATTTTAGACTTTATATGAATATTTTAGCAGAGAACAGATGACCTTCTCTTAGACAAAGAGAGCTGGTTCAAAGCTCAGGGAAAAACTAATAATGCTTATATCCATCTCCAAATTAAGGTAATCCATAAAATCAGCTAGTCCCTCACTTAACTGTGCTGGAACCCACTCAAGCCATTGAGTTTAAAACTGTGGTATTATTATTCTTTGATGTCTATAGCTTAGCAGCACAAATCTGGTCTCCAAGCACTTACTCTCTATAAAGAAGCATGAATGTTTGGCCTTTGAGCTGTAAATATTGTGTCATCATTGATTTTTAACATATAAAGTGTATTTTCCTGAATGTCAAGTATTCTCAAAGTGTAGGGACTCCCATGAGCACAAAGTGTCAGGAATTAAAGACAGTTTAAAAACAGGAGCTACAAGCAAGGAAAGAAGAAAATAATAGCAAGAAATGAGAGAAAGAAGAAATGAAAGAATAACTAATATGAACTTGCCGAGTACTATCATTTCTCTCCCAGATGAAAGTGTCACTTGGTGAACATATCCATGATACCGTCAATAAACCTTTCTTACTACATAAGATGTTTTTCTTTAAGGGTTTGTGTTCCCCATGCCCCAGAGATTTTTTCCTAGCTAAATGATGATAGGGTTGATTTGAGGATCAGATATGCAAACAGTGGAAGTGTCAGTACTTGAACGGAAATGTGACTCTGAAAATTACAGCACTTCGGTGTTTGCTATTCTGTGTTCTATCAGCTGTTTTGATGCTACTTTGCCAAAGTGATCTCCTTGAGAAGTTGTTTCAGAGCAAGACTCTAACTTAGCTGGGGAGGATAGACTAGAATCAAGTCACTCTGTTCTCCTGGACACACACAAGCTCTGTGTCACCTCCAGCAATGTCTGACTCCTACCATGAAGTACAGAGGGATGACTGGAGGGGAACACAGCTTCCTTCCTAAAACACCTGGGATGAATCCAGGCTGAAACAGCACCTTGATGACACAGCCAGGAAGAAAAGCTGAGAGGGAGATTCAGTGTACTGGATGCAATGTCTTTTACAGCGTAGCCTCAGGCAGCACAATTCTGTAATGTCCTTTACATAGACTGGTGGTCAATCACCAGCCTATCTAATAAGGAATAAAAAGAATGTTTTTGATTATTATTCAGAGCAGACCCATTCCCATACCTTATTTCTACAGCCAGTGCAGATAGCCAAGATTCCTGACAGGGCTATACAGAGTAGCTTATGTCAGGTTCCTCCTTTGACTCTCCACCTCTCCCACAATCTTGTGGGAATACTTCCCTAAGACAAATCTTTGAACAGCGAATTCAGCTCAGACTGGAGGAGAGATGCAGTCTTTCCCAAAAATATCTTCAAGCAGCTGTATTGTAAAATTTGCAGTGGCTAAATCCCTGTTTGCTTTTATCTTTCCCTATCCCACATGCCACAATCCATAATTATTTGAAGGACATTACACACCAGATTCAGATATTTCTTTGAACTATTTTCTCATTTATTGTGCTTATTAGATGTTTCTTTTGGAACTTCAAAAATAGTCTGTCATCCATCTCAATTTCACCTGCCTAAGAACAGTCAAGTTGCTGTCAGATATTGTCTCAGACATTTACATAAATATTGACTATTTAATGCAAAGCATTCTTTAAATATATGGGGACATATGCCAGCTCCTCTTAAGAAGGTTAATGAACACTGAGATGTGAAACATTTAAGGAACATTAAAGGAATCTTTTTGATAAAGGCTACCTCTTGAGACTTGGTGAGGATTTCCAGCTCCCAATGTTAAAGCACTGATCTTGTCTCAGTAGCAGACATCCAGGGCCTGGAAAACCTGCCCTAGAGACCAAAGATACTTCTTTTATTTAGTATATCAAGGTGAAGCTTAAGAAGTTATTTGACAAGTACGAAAGTGCAAGCACAGGGAAAAGACTTCTGATAGCAGGTTCTTTATACGTAAACAAAAGTGTACCAGTTTCTCAGAGCTAGAGGTAAGTATGTTCAGGAGTAAAAGCAGGATCTGGTCTATTCAACTAACTGAAGTTCAGGAATTGCATGTATACTATTCCAGTGATGGTAACTGAGATATCTAGCAAACTGATACTCCTAATGGAAACGTATCCTACCTGATTAAAAAAAAAAAAAAAATCTTATCCAAATTAGATATCAAATTGAGGTGTTTTCAAGTCCAAACAAAGCAATTACATTTCAGGAGCCCTTTGGAGAACCCTTCAAATTTTCTGAGAAACACCTCAGTTTTTTGTTTGGGTTGGGTTGGGTTTTTTAGTATTTATGCAAGAATTTAATTAAGAAGTCTGCTTTTTTAAACACCAAAACATTTAAGAAACAATTAGGTAGACAATACCTCCCCCAAAACATTCATTGTTTTTAGTTGGATTACCTCCTGGATAGCAGCTACAGTTAACAGTTACATTAGACATTGGAAGAAAGAACTGAGAACTGCATTTTACATCTAGAAGTGGCTCTAAGAGGCATAACCTCAGCTATAGGGTGTGATGGAAGGATCCCAAGGTGAAATTCCATGTCTCGTGGTGATTAAGAGATAACACAAGATGCATCTTCACCCGGATGTAAAACACTTATGAAGAAGAGCAAAGGAAGTGGTGATCTATCAGCAAAGACATGTAACTTGTCAAGTCACACAATATCAGCTCTTAGATGCTACCAATAGATTTGAGAGTACAATTTTAAGGTGTATTTGAAGAACTCAATTGGACCCATTTGCTTCTGAGATCCTCTTTCTATGCATCTGACTCTGAAGTGGAAACTAAATCCTCTCTGTTTTGCAAACAACCACCTGTAGTCACCATGATCTCCAAATAGAACCGAGTCCCCTCATAATCAGAGCTCCTGGAGTTGTGGGTGGGGACCTTTCCTCTGGATTTTGTGTTGAGGATGTGTCTGTCTAAATGCTCATATGTACTTGCGGCATATAACTTATGATTGGTACAGATGGTTTTAAAATAGGTACTGTGGATTAAAGTGAGAGAAAAAAAAGCCTACCAATTTGTCAAAAGCAGTTATTGTGGCTTTCATTTGTCCTCCCACCACAAGGGAGAATTGTCCTTTTTAAATAAATTTAAAACTTATGAGCAACACCTACAAAAAAAAAAAAGAAGAAAAAAGCCTGGAATCCAGTAAAGATTGCAAAGGTTACAGGTACTCCTACACATTTCCAGAAAATTGTTTAACTTTATACCTTAGCAGTAAATATGTCTTTCTCTCTCTCTCTCTTTCTCACCCACTTTGAAAGGTGATGCCAACAATTTAATGTACACTGGGAAATACGACAATGGTTCATGTTGTGCAGGAATAGTTTTGAAAATCTAAAATACAGCTATTGATTGTCTCAAACTATTTAATCTTCAATTAGGCATTGAACTTTGGAACGGGCAGAATATACAAGATTTTTCTATCCTTGAATAGCAGTTCATCTTTGTCTATGAATAATACATCTTGCTACAATAGTGCAGTCGGATACTGATATAATTAGATACATTTCTGAGGTCTGCCTATGGTTCATGCATCAAACACTGATCCTTCAGGCTGCCTTGTATAGGTCTATAGGCTTGGGACACTAAAGAAATGAACACAGTCATGCTAACAGTGCCCTCACTCCAGTTACAGATGTAAGATGACAGCGACTGCTTCAAGGCATACTAATTACAAAGTATTTAGCAGTCAGTCTCTAGCACACACCTGCCAGAAGCAGAGAGGGGGGAAATGTGATATCCCTGTTTCTTATGTTACACAGTTCCCAGCTGGAAGGTAAGTTCTTAAGAGGCCAATGACTGTACAAACCATATGCTATCACAGTTCAATCACGCCCATAGCTTTCCCCATTTTAATGTATATTTGGCATTACTAGGTAATGTGGCATCTTCAGACTAATCTGATGGATATGTTAACTGGTGGGAATACTGAGATAATACAGTGCTACAGATAACATCCATTGCATTATGTTAGCTTGTGTTTCTGCATAATGGCTCCAGCTCCTAACCTGTTCTAACTGTAAAATTTGCCAGGACACAGCCCATTTAATATAGACACAGATTTTGTTATTTCAAATTATTCCTACTGTGGATCTTAACATTTTGAGTCCAAATAGCTCCTAGAAAAAAAAGTAAACAGCTCTGTCTGAGTGAAAATTTTACTATGTAGATCTTTTAGCTGAAAGAAATAATATGTAAACCAGTTAGAAGCATCTAAAAAAAAAGATAAATTTGATATGTCCAATTTTTGTTGTTTTTAATAACTAACTGCAGACTATTATTACCTTTAAAATCATACTTGTTCTAGAGTCTTATAAAGAAAGTAAAGAAAAGGACCAGAAGGGAAAAAGGAATAACATACCCATTTAGTGATGCTCTGCTATATAAAAAGGGAAATGGGGAAATAAAATAAAGAAGGGTTTAGCAGCACTACATTTCAACAAATTTCAAATGTGTGCTTATCAAATTCTCTGTTCATGAGGGATTTCAAGGAAGCCAGGCACTCTAAAACTGGGGGAAAATTGAATGGTTTTTTTTTCTTCTGACACTGGCAAAGGAAAGATCAAATTTATCAGAATCAGGGAATTGCTTTGCTTTCACATCATAATACACACAACTGCTGAGCCCAGTGTTTTCTACAACAGTGATTTTACTTGACTGCTTAGACCCCTGGCCACTGGGCTAACAGAGTTGCCCAGCCTAACTCCATGGCATAGTCAGGCTTTGAACCCACAGCCTCTGATGACACAACAGAGGTTCAGTCCTCTGACTTGCAGCAGCTGCGCTAATACAATTCCATATTACAATAGAGCTGAAGACAAGGAACCCTTAGAAGCTGCCTGGTATCTGAAGAGAGAGATTCAGAATCAGAGTAGAAGCAAGCCACATCAATGTGGTTTTGTGGGCTTAGAAAACCCTATTTCATATACGTTGGGTCTACCATTAGCACACGGGCACAGGGTACTCAACAGACGAAAAAAGGTTCCCTAGTGCTTGGACTACACATTTTCCATTACAGTCTTAAGACTTTTGGGAAGGGACTCCATCTTTTCCCATGCAAAACTTTCAGCTAATAAGTAAAAGATTCAATCAAATTGCTTTCAGCCAAAAATTTTTTATGAACTCACTAACTGTAAAAGATTTTTTGCCTTCTTTTCCCATTCTCTCCTCATCCCTGAAATCTCATCACTCTTTCTTGCTTTTGATCTTGTCAAAGAGGGAGAAAGAGAAAATTATGTAGAAGTACAAAATGTGTTTTACGACCAATCACCTGAAGCTCTTGTATATAACTTCCATTTAACAGAAATGCCTATGTTCATTTTTTGTTTTAACTAGACAAATACAAATAATTTCAAACATCATCCATTTGTGAAATACAGCTGTTTGCATTACCATGAAAGAGATTTTGAACTCTTTTGGTTTGGCTGTTCAGTTTATATGTCATCTTTAACTGATTAAAGAGGAATGAGGAAAGTGACCTAGCTTTTCTCTTCCCACTATTCCCTTCCCCCTTGTCTTGCTCAAACAAAACAACCTTGATCACCAAATGTAAGTCATACCTCAGTGAAATCTCGATGACTTTCATGCTCGTTGTTTTTGAGAAAAGACTGAGAAAGGCTTCCGGATTTCATCTATTGTGTGACTTTATGTACTTGGCTAAATTGTATTTTTCAATAATTTAGATTTATGTATCCTTCTGTGTAGGCGGAGAACTCAGGCTCTAACACAGTGGCTCCCACCCTTTGTCCTTCAGGTGCAGATAACTATAGCTAAAGGAGAGCTAAACAAGACAAGTGGAAAACAGAAAAGGTGAGAAAAGAAGTGACCTATCAGAAAGTTACCATGTTTTCCAAGGAAGAATTCACCAAAATCCCCATATCCTCACTTCAGAAATTGTCACGCTACTACAAAATCTGTGTGTACATCCAAATCCCACCATTTAGACTCACACTTTGCTTCACAGAGCTCAGCTGTAGATGTCAGCATTGCTGGCAAATGTGTTTATTCACATTAACAAAAGCATGTCCTTAACCCTTTCCTCACCACAGTACTGCTTGCTGTGTTGTCAGACAAGACAAATACCAGCCCAAATACAGCTATGGTGCACAGATGCTCTCCTGTTCCTCTTCCATGATCCCATGGGCTTTACTTGCTAGTGAAGGAAGTGCAATTCTTCAGCCTTTATTCCTGCATGATTGACACTTTGCATTTGACTGTGTCTGCCTGGGAGCTCACTATGCCAGGGGATTTCTGGAACAGTGTCAGAGGGTAATCCCAGTGTATGACAGTTGGCAGAACGGAGTTCAGTACTTTTCCCTAAAAGCAGGACTTGAACTGCCTAGTGAACCAAGCAATTTCTCTTTGAAATGGCCTACTAAAGATCTGGACTTCTTAAATTACTTTCTCCTTTTCCAAGTGGTGTCCTTGCTTCCAAACTACTTTATAAATGGAGCAATAAGAGCTACAAGAAGCTGTATTAGATTACCACTAGATAGTCTCTCTTCTCGTAAGGATTTAAGTCTGTTATTCTCAGTGTATTTAATTTAGGCCAAATTCTAATTAAATACTTGATTGCACACTGCATTTCACTGCTTTGCATGAAGAATCTCATCTGCTTGCACACTGTGTGGAATGGATACACAAATGTGCAATTACTCACTAACAATATTTTATATAAATCTGCACAGTTATAACTGAAAAACTAGTGAGGTTTTGTGACTGTGCTACGCACAAAACACAATAGAGCATAACAAGGTAAGCAATGACAATGGCACCTCTTGATTAAGGATAGGTAAGATAGTAAAGGTGCATATTACATGTATATTAGTTACCTGCCTGGGTAGCCATCTGAGTCACTGCCCGCAAGAAGCCAGGGTTTCTGCATCCAGCTCTTCTGTGGCATCACAGGTAGAAGACATCCAAATGGTCTGAGGCACCTGAGCCACTCAGATCTATTCCTCCACCTTTCTTCTTAGACAGTTTCCTGAATGTCTTCGGTCATGACACCCACTTATCCAAATCCTAACAATCACACTAGTAAATAGT